>NC_134589.1:42385414-42688445 GCF_037038515.1 Microtus pennsylvanicus
AGGGATGTGGAAACCTAGCCTAGGCCCAAGGATTCTTGGCAAGAGGTTCACTGGCACAAATATGAGTGAGTAGCTGGACAGGGCGGACATGCAGAACCGGCAACCCACAGGCTGGCTCAGGCCGAGACCAGGGTGGTACTTCCCTGCGTTAGCCGGTCACAGCCAAAATCCTGTGTAAAACGGCTGTGTCACCGATCATCCCCAGAGGTCCAGCGTGAAGCCACACTATAATGGATGGTCATTACCGACACTGTTGTTAACACTAGGGGCCTCGCCTCTTCCATTAGTGTGGAAAATTGAGTTCACACAGCTGTCTGGTGTGTAGGCCTGCCTCTGGTCAACCCTACGAAGCTATGGTTGGCAAGCCATTTGATGTGGAGGGTGGGAGGTAGGAGAGAGGGAAGGAGAGGGGTGAGATCCTGAGGATAGGACTCTGGCGTTTCCGTCCTCCTTCTGTCTCCAGCCATTTATGAACACGTGCCACACCCAGGTGCAGTTCTCAGCAGGAGGGGTCGAAAGTCAGTGAGAGGCGCAGGCCCTGCCTCCACGTCGAATAGGGGCACCTAATGTGTTACCTGTGGGGATTCCATATCCTCGTTCAGGATGAGCTAGTTCCTTGGGGGTGTAGAGGGGTGAAGTAAGACTCAGAGAAAGGAATGAACTTCCTCAAGGTTACCAACCAGTAAGTGCAGATTTGAGCTGGGACCTGTTCATCTGGGAGACGGGTATCCAGCTGCTAGGTGAGGGAACCAGGAAAGTTGCAGGGTATGGTAGGGGGTGTGCGGGCAAGCTAGGGATGCTTGAGGATCTGAGTTTCAAGTTTGCCTCTGTTTATCCTGTAAAGAATGAATCCGAGCCTAAGGGAAGGATGGGTGTGGCCCTACTTAGGTCTGCACAGTAAAAGTGCCATCTGTGCAATGACATTTGTGAACTTTGCCCTGAAAATCTTTTCAGGATCTTAGGTTTCCTGGTAGAATAGCAAATAGACTGGGGGTTGGGAGACTAATCAACAAAGAGTGTGATTAGTACTGTCTGCCCTGGGCATCAGAACGGTGCAGGGGTGTCCTGGGCCCAGTGAGGAATGTGATTAGTACTATCTGCCCTGGGCATCAGAACAGGGTACAGGGGTGTCCTGGGCTCAGTGAGGAGTGTGGTTAATACTGTCTGTCCTGGGCATCAAAACAGGGTGCAGGGGTGTCCTGGGCCCAGTGAGGAGTGTGATTAGTACTGTCTGTCCTGGGCATCAGAACAGGGTGCAGGGGTGTCCTGGGCTCAGTGAGGAGTGTGGTTAATACTGTCTGCCTGGGCATCAGAACAGGGTGCAGGGGTGTCCTGGGCTCAGTGAGGAGTGTGGTTAATACTGTCTGCCTGGGCATCAGAACAGGGTGCAGGGGTGTCCTGGGCTCAGTGAGGAGTGTGGTTAATACTGTCTGTCCTGGGCATCAGAACAGGGTGCAGGGGTGTCCTGGGCTCAGTGAGGAGTGTGATTAGTACTGTCTGTCCTGGACATCAGAACAGGGTGCAGAGGTGTCCTGGGCTCACCTGTACAAACACTTTCTCCAAACATCCTAACTATATACCTGAGTGCATTATTTTGACTCTGTTTCCCCCTACCAATGATTCCTGTTACTACTAACATTCCTGACACTGGTTGGCATGATTTGGGACCTTGTGAGAGGGCAAGTGACTCTTGGATGGGCTGAGGAGAGGGTCTTTTTGGGGGTTATTGGTGGAGCCAAACTGTATTTTTTTTTAAAAGTAGTCTTATGTATTGTGCATGTGTGTGTATGTGTTCTTGTGGGCACGTGCGTGTGGAAGAGTTGATGTCAGATATTTTCCTCCTCGGTTGTTCTCTAGCTTTAAAAAAAAATTCTTTTTTTCCGGGTGGTGGTGGTGCACACCTTTAATCCCAGCATTCGAGAGGCAGAGGCAGGCAGATCTCTGTGAGTTCGAGACCAGCCTGGTCTACAAGAGCTAGATCCAGCACAGGCTCCAAAACAACAGAGAAACCCTGTCTCAGAAAACCAAAAAAAAAAAAAAGTTCTCTGTAGGGTCTGTGTATGTGTGTTTGTGTGTGTGTGCATGCACGTGTGTGTGTGCGCGCATACTCCATAGCACACATGGGACAGTCGAAAGACAGTTGTTTCCTTCTTCCTTCATGTGGGACTCAGAGGTAAAACTCAGGGTTAGTTTATCGGTCTTGGTAATAGAAGTGCTTTGACCCTCTGAGCCATCTGGTTGACCAATATTTACAGTTTTTTGGGTGCATGTTAACTAGATAAAAATGTCATCCAGCTCTTGAGAAACACATTGGGATCTTTATGGTGATGGGAAAAGGGATCCATTACTTAGACAGCCAAACTCTTTGGGCCTGAGTGTGTCTAAGTGACAGGGTCTGGTGTTTAGATGGTGCTTGCCTTTGGGGGGGGGCACTGAGAGTTGCAATAAGGTTAGAATCTGGTCTTAGATATTCTCATGGATGCCACTGGCTTAGCCAAACCAGGTAGCTGCTCTCCTTGGTTTTCTTGGAGGGCGGTGGCATGCTCCCTTCTGTTTGAGCCTGCTGGGTAGCCTCTGCTGGAAGAGCCTCCTTTCAAGCTTGTCTGAGCTGTGCCTTCCTTTTGTGTCTTGCCTCTGCCCTTATGTCCCTCAGTGCTGCTCTGAGCTCTCTGCTTGACCTTGGTCAGTCCGTCCTTGTTCAGGCTTATCTTCCATGAGGTTTTTTTTTTTTTTTTTTGAAAGTTTTGGACATTCTTCCCCTGGGTCTGGAATTTGCCAACATCTTGGGGGTGTGTATCCCTGATAGCTGTGCTTTCTGTGCAGTGATGAGCTGACTGCTTGTCCCTTCGACTCTCTGAGGGAGCATTCTTTTTATCATCTGTGTGCATATGTGTGTGCGCGTGCTTGCGTGTGTGTGTGTGTGTGTGTGTGTGTGTGTGTGTGTGTGCGTGCATGTGTGTGTCTCACAGGGGAAGGATTATTGACTTGCCCAGCATCACAGAGCCAGGGGAAGGAAATCTGCCCCAACCCAGGCTGTCTGAATCACAGCTGGAAGCTTGCTTATCTCGCAAGCCTCCCCCTTTCCTTGTTATCAGTTAGCTGTATTTGAGCCCCAAGCAGGAAGGCTGGCTTCTGTTAATCTGGCCGCTGTTGTGAATACTGTTGAGGAGCTGGTCTTGAAGGCAGTGTGGTTGGCCTGCCTCAGTGAAGGAGGAGACTCCATACTTGGGACCAGACCGTCTTAACTCCTCTCCCCCTGTGTAGCCTTTCTTCACCATAAATGACAGCGAGGGTTTCCCCGCCCCCTGCTGGCTCCTGCCTGAGCTCTTTCAGAGGGCACATGGCTGCCACATGCCTATGCCACCCATAAAGGTAACCTTGTCTTTGCTGGACTTCCTGCAGGCGAAGCTGGTGCGGTACATCTGCAAGCAGCGGCAGTGCAAGCTGAGCGTGACCCCCAGCGACAGGACTGCCGAGCTCAACAGCTACCCGCGCTTCACTGACTGGCTGTATATCTTCAACGTGAGGCCCGAGGTGGTGCAGGTATGCAGCAAGACCCAGGGCAAGAACAGACAAGAGGGGACAAGCAGGGGTCACATCCAAACCTGAGGACGAGGCTCACATGGCTAAGATATGGGGGCTACATGCTCTGTTCTTGGGAAGGGGCGGTGGTATGGGCTTTGGGGAACAGCAGCATCCAGTAGAAACCCAGAGTACCTGTGGCTACAGCAAGTGCCCCACGTGCCAGTGCCTCATAAACTGGGACAGCCTGACCACACTGATCAATCATTTGATCACATGATAATGACCTTTTCTGGAATCCTTGATTCTATGGCAGACATTGTATTTAACACTGACATTGTAACCTTGGGGCTAGAGACATGGCTCAGAGGGTAAGAGCACTTTTTGCTCTTGCAGAGGACCTGGGTTCAGTTCTAGGACCCAGTACCCACAGAGTGGCTCACAACTATCTGTAACTTGAGTTCCAGGGGATCAAATGCCCTCTTCTGGCCTCCACAGTCACCAAGCATGCATGTGCTGCACACACATACATGCAAACAAAACACTCATGCACATAATAAAAGAAAATGAAATGGTTATCTTACTCTGCCCAGAGTTCTATAAAGAGGGTTTTGCCATTCTTCTGTCTTCTACTCCACTGGCAAGTGGCAGCCAGGGGACTGAGAAACAAGAATCCAAGCTCAGTTTACTCTCCCCACTGCTGAACTGTGTTCTTTCTTTTGTGGTTCATCTTTCCATTCATCCATTCTACCCACCCACAACTTACCAGTTAACTAAGCAGTATTCTTGAAGAACGTATCAGGGTCCAGGGCAGCCTCCGTGGAGCTACCATAGCAACCGTGTGAAGCTGTGCCTTGACAGGTCAAGTCTCTAAAATGTAAAAGACTAACCCGCCAGTGCTTAAAGCTAAGTCCATTGTGTGCGGGCTCTAAGGAAAACAGAAAGAAGGGGAAGAATGTCTCGCAAGCCCTGCCACTCAGGAACAAAACAACCCTTTGAGATTTTGATCCTTTCCCCCAATGTAAAAATCTTTATAACACTTTTAGGGGGCTCGGACCAGCCAGGCAGGCAGGGAGTCTCATGTGGCTGTAGCTGTACCTTTAGAGATGAGAGCTGTAATCTGAAGCCTGGACACCAAAGAAAGTATAAAATTACCTTGTGTGTGACGTTTTCTGTCTCCCACATGTTGAAAGAGCAGTCTTTTTTGGACATATGAGGGTTTATAACATTACTAAAATTTATCTCCTCTGTCATTTGGTGCGGTTGGTTGGTTTGAGACAGGGTCTTGCTATATAGCCCTGGCTGACTTGGAACTCTGTACCTAGACCAGCTGAGGGGCAGCTCTCGTTAGTATTGGCTATGTGCCGCTCACCTAGCATGTCTGTGGGGCAGCTCCCGTTGGGACCGGCTGTGTACTGCTTACCTAGCACGTCTGTGGGGCAGCTCCCGTTGGGACCGGCTGTGTACTGCTCACCTAGCACGTCTGTGGGGCAACTCCCGTTGGGACCAGCTGGTGTAATCTTAGGCTTCGCTCTCATCGTTTGGCAGTGAACCCACTGCGTTTTTCTCATGTTTTCACACTTCCGTGTCTTATTTATTGCTTCTTTATTACTGTTTTACAGAGTGGGTGTGGTAAGTTATCAGACGAAAGTGAATTCCAGCCGTTGGCTATTAGGTGTGGCAGTGACCAGTACTAGCACGACGGTCTTCATAAATACTCGACAGTTTCCCTAGGAGACATTCCTGAATAGAAAAGGACTCCAACATAAAGTGTGCCTTGTCCTGTCATAGGGTTGGGGAGCGAGTGGATCCCAGCCTGACTGGCCCAGTTACCCTCATGTGTGTCATGGTCCACGTTGTAGACAGAAAGGGAGGCTGGAATAGGACTGAGGGAAACTGCTCTGTACAACAACCAGTTGCACTCCCGCACACACGTGGGTGCACATAACACACACACAGAGTATAATGAGCTACAACCTCTGTCTGTCTCCTCGCCTACCTCCTTGTTCATCAGTCTTCTGCCATACAGGAAGGAGGTTGGGCGTACAGTTTGGGCACAGATATAAGTACATAGACTTGGCAATTGTGCAGAAACAAACTGAGCCACCACCCCAGCCCCCGCTGCCGCCATCATCTGAATCACCCTGTATCTCCTCCATACCCAGGATCTACATCAGGGACGAGGACAAGTGCGTGCATGGTTCAAGTTCACGGTGCTAGGCTCTAGCCTGTGCCCTTTCACCCCCTTTGTTCTCTGAAGATATACGTGGCAGCTGGTCTTATGCCTCAAAGGACTTCTCTGCAAAAGCCTGAAAAACGGGGAGACTCCATCTTTGGGAGAGGCCCCAGTGTGCCCAGGGCAGTGGGTGGCAGTATGGAGCGTTGCTGCAGCTGCTTCTGTCGCCCCTGAGAGCTGTGTGATGGCAGCCAGGTTGGAAGCCGGCCAGCCAGGCCAAGTTGTACGAGGCGCTAAGTCAAGCACTGACTGAGTCCTGAAGCCCTAAATGACTCAGCAGAGCTGGGTGCTCAGTAAGCAGTGAACGCCTTGGCTCCAAGGAGCTGATAGACAGCGTGGCCTACGGGTAGGTGGATGATGGGAGGCAGGATGCCCCTTTGGGAAGGAGAGCTCTGGAGAACAGAAGGTGAGGGCGAGAGGACAGGAACACTGCCTGCTGCCTGTGACCTCTCACCTGGAGACATTAGCACCCGAGAAGGCAGCTCCTCCAGCAGAGGCTGCGTCCTGCCCACTTGCATGTGTGGATGGGTGCCATCTTCCCCTCTGTCTCCCCACTTCAATATCTTGTTGGGCAGTAGTTAGGATCCCCCTTTCCCATCTCTGGGTGATCCTAAGAAGTTCCATGTCTCCTTGCATATGTACTCTATCACAGACACCAGGGACCCCAGCCCTTCCTCCACCCTGCAGGAGGCGTGGGCCTTCGATGGAGTGGGACACCTCTTACTGTGCCAGATTGGCCCAGGCCGTGACCATGGAAGGTTAAGTAGCATTATCTCCCGGGCCGTTTTGCCCTAGTATCTTAACCTACCTGCTGTTAAGGAAGCTAACAGGTCCCCACCTTGGATGGAGAGTACAGAGGTCCTGCTGATGCCCTTGTGAAATAACTGCAACTTCAGCATCCCAGCCTGCCACAGGGAGGGCCTAGAGCCTGGCAGCCTCTCCAGAAGGCTGGCTGCATGTCTCTGTGTGGCAATATAGATCCTTCTAGAGAGACCCTGACATTTGACCTGGAAAGAGTCTCCTCTGAGGGATACGGACTGCAGAACTCAGCTCCCTGAAGAAACCGTTTCCAGGGCATGGGAGCATGCACTTCGGACAGGGTCAGTAGCCAGGAACCCGTGGTGGCATCTGCTTTTTGTTCTGGATAGGAATTACACATTCTGTGGCCACCTGGCTGAAGGCGCCCTCTGAAGGCCCAAGGGGTGTGGCGGGGGTGGCTACTGCTGGAGCTATTCTCCAGTGGGCACAGAACAGTCCTGAGTACTGTTGCTACGGGTGTACAGGCGCTAGGGCACCCAGAACCCGAGGTGCTGTGGATGTGCCGAGGGCCCTTCATCCTTTGCCACCTATGTATCCCTAAGCAAGTCGCTTTCATCCCTCTGGGCCTCTGTTTACCCTCGTTAGAAATGGCTTAGATAGTTTTCTCTGCCCTTTCCTCCTCAGGCGGGTGTTTGTTTGTTTGTTTTAGATTTATTTTATGTGCATTAGGGCTTTGCCTGCATGTGTGTCTGTGTGAGGGTGTCATATCCTGGAAGTGGAGTTACAGACAATTGTGAACTGCCATGTGGGTGCTGGGAATTGAGCCTGGGTCCTCTGGAAGAGCAGCCAGTGCTCTTAAAGGCTGAGCCATCTCTCCAGCCCTCAGGCTGGAAGGCCAGAGCAGTAGAGTTGTATACTGTGAGGTGCTCCGGTGAAGCTGTGTGGAGCCATGCTGTCCCCTCCCATGGAACCCTCCAAACAGGGGACACTGTGCCTCCTCACTGTGCCTTCTCCAACACTTCAGCCCATTGTCCTTTGGGAAAGACTTCACAGTGCTTTCCCACTGGGCTTCTATGAACATGTGTCCCGTGGTCAGAGCAGGGACACATCCCCCGGCCCCCAACCCCACACCCAAGCTTGTTTCCACATCACAGGCCTAAGCCAGGCTTCTTCGGTCATGGATTCTCACAGATCGGTCTTGTGTGTTTTCACCCCTTTGGTGATCAGGGAACTAGAGACCCATGGATACCGATGGGTGCCTTTAAACTGCGTCTCACACAACACAGCGGCAGGGTTGTGAGGAAGTGAGCACGCACAGGCCTCCCTGTTTCTGTACTCCGAGATAACCGCCCTGCTCACAGTAGGCAGGGACACTGGCCAGACCTCTCCAGGCTTGCTGCAGTCATTGAGACTGACAGTTCACATTCGTTCCCTTCCTGTCTTTTGTTTGCTGTAATGGGATCACACAGTTCGAATTCTGCACGATGTTAGTCTTTTTCTCGTCTTGGTATAAATCCAGAAAATCCACTTGACTTTTTTTTTTAAACGGCACAATGGTGAGAGAATTCTTTAGGATGTCTGGCAATGGGCTGGGGCTGCAGCTCAAGGGTAGATAGAGTGCTGCTGCTGAAGAGTGACCACAAACTCGCCCCAGCCTGCGGATGAAGCTGCAGTGATGGCTAGCCTACTCCGTGGGAGCAGGGACATCCCAGCGAAGGGTAGTTGTTGGGGTCTGCTAGTTAGTTCCCGGCTGCTTAGCCCAGAAGTAATCACACAGAAACTGTATTAATTAAATCACTACCTGGCCCATTAGCTCTAGTTTCTTATTGGCTAACTCTTATATCTTAATTTAACCCATTTCTATTAATCTGTGTATCGCCACGTGGCTGTGGCTTACTCGCTAAAGTTCCAGCATCTGTCTCCAGTGGGGCTACATGGCTTCTTCTTGACTCTGCCTTCTTCCAGCATTCAGTTTAGTGTTCCCCACCTACCTCTATTCCCTGTGCAGGCCCAAGACAGTTTCGTTATTCACCAATGGTATTCACAGCATACAGCAAGGAATCCCACATCAGGTAGTTGTAAAGGAAGACCTCCCCCCCAGTCCCAACCCTACACACACACACACACACACATACACACACACACACACACACACACACACACACACACACACACACACACACTGAGCCCTTGGGTTATATACTCAGCACTGGAAGGAAGGAAGGAAGGAAGGAAGGAAGGAAGGAAGGAAGGAAGGAAGGAAGGAAGGAAGGAATCTGTTGTTATGAATGATTGTGTTTGGATGGGACTACTTGCTTACATGGCTGAGAACCTGTGCCCACGGAAGCCACATACTAGCCCCAGAGTGCCTGGCATCAGTGGGGACAGAGGTTGGAGATGTTGGGTTCCTCTCAGTATCTCACCATCTCTGCACACCAGATCCAGGATGCCTGGCAGCTGAAGGGTCCAGCCTTGGCATCTCACCACAGGATGATGTCTCTTAGGGCTGCTCCTGAAGCCTCTATGCATGACGGGGAGTGGTCATTTTGTGGTGGGATTTGTCCCTTCCACCTCTTGAATGTTGTGCTGACCTTGGCTCTTCACAGCTTCATGGCTAAGGAAGACATATGCATGTATGTATGTATGCATGTATTTATGAAGATAGGCTCTCCTCTACAACATCGCCTTCCTAGGGCTGGCTAACCATCCCCTCAGCTTTATGCTGCAGGACTGGACAGTGCTTATGGTCACTTTCCAGGCAACAGTACCTGGTAGCTGAAGGAAGAGGACCTTCAAACCAGGCCCATGTGGTGGCACACACCCTTAATCCCAGCATTCAGGAAGATGATGTAGGAAGGTCATGAGTTTGAGTCTAGCCTGGGCTCATAGTTTGACGGTAACCTGGATTGCATAGCAAGACATTGCCTAAGAAAAATGACTTAGCTAGTTGACATGATTATGGAATGACAACTACACTTCCAGGCTCCTGGTAAGCCGGGGGGACCACAGTTCTTTTCCTTTGTCCTTACCTGTCTTAGCGGGATTGCTATTGCTGTGATGCTGCACCATGACCAAAAGCAACTTGGAGAGGAAAGGATTTATTCAGCCTACACTTCCACATCGCTGTTCATCACTAGAAGTCAGGGAGGGAACCTGAAAGAGCTGGTGTAGGGGCCGTGAAGGATGCTGCTTCTGACTTGCTCCCCGTGACTTGCTCAGCCTGCTTTCCTATTTGTGCCCAGGACCATCTGCCCAGGGGTGTGGCACTGCCCACAGTGAGCTGGGCTCTCCCACATCAATCACTGATTAAGAAAATGCCCTACAGTCCTGTCTACAGCCCAGTCTTATAGACGCATTTTCTCAGCTGAGGCTCCCTCCTCTCGGATGATTCTAGCTTGGGTCGCCTGAGTGAATCCCAGCCCTCCACAGCTCAGAGCCTACTGTGGCTCTTCTTACTTGGAAATCTTGGATTCCTCTTCTCTCTCCACACCTGTGGATTCCCAGTTCAGACCCTGAGCAGACTCTTTGCCTAGTGGGACCTTGGTGGTGGAAATGTTCTACTCCCCCTCCCCCCCCAGTGTGGTAAGCTCAGGAAATGATGTATTAGACACACTGGCAACTTGAACTCTGCATGGTTCTGTATCAACATAAGTTTTAAATTATGTGGATGTTGTGTTGCTTCTGCACCTGAGCTGTGTGGGTCCCGACTCTGCCTAAGAGCACCACTGCCAAGAGCTTGGGTGCTCTGACTCTCTCTCTGCCCTGTGGCTAGGGTAAAACACAAATTGAGAACTGGCCTGAGGTGCTCTGATAGAAGCCAGCGTGGCATGTGTGAGGCCAGCAGACAGACTCCTCCCAGTCAAGGAAAGATACTCTGGAGAAGACATCAGACCATACCAGCCCCTAACTAGGGCAGGAAGAGCACCCAGACAAGGGAGGAGTGTCTGTGGGGACCCTGTGGCTGGGAAAGCCAGAACTGTGATCGTAGGATACACTGGAGAGAGGTATGGGAGGAGGCTGCTGAGGAAACCGGGCCAGTTCAGGATCTCTGCGCCTGTGGAGCACAGAGTGTGGGTTTGTCTGGGGTGGGGATAATTGAAGCATGTGAGAAAGCAAGTGGGGAAGGGTGAATATTGGAGTTGTTTTAAGGAAAATAAAGCTCCCACTGAGTAGCAGGCAGAGTTCATTCACCATGGGCTTGCTAGAGAGAAGCAAGCGAGAAAGTCAGCAACCTGCTGGAGAGTAAAGGTGCAGGGGATGGGAAGGAGATCTGGAAACCAGTTCAGAGGCGAGGCCCCTCCCGCTGGCTCCCACACTAACCATTTCCAGCCACCCCTGCCCCACAGGTTAAATCTAAACATCACAGCTTTGGTTTCTGGCTGCCACTGGGGAAATGATTTCAGAGCCCGCTGGCCCGCAGCCATTTTTTCCCCTCAGCAATTTCCCTGTTGGAAGTTGTTAAAGGAAGTGGGAAGGGCCGGCTGGGACCAGTTTTAACAGGCAGAGGCGGATGCTGCCTAGAACGTGGGGTCTTACACAGAGCCTTGCTGCTTTATGTCTGTTCCTGCATAAGCTCTTTCAACGGGCACTTCTGAGCCCATGGGTCTGGTAAAGGGCTCTGTATTGTGAGCCAGATAGTCAGGATTCTCTTCTCCCTTTCTTCTGTCCTCCCAACTCTAGATCAGCAGAGGTCTTCTCTAGGGATGAGCACCTGACCACTGCCACCGTCCTGGCCTCCCACAGGCTGAGAGTGGCTGTGTGTGGCTCCAGAGATAGGAGGGTTCTCTAAGAAGCAAACCAACCGAAAAAGAGAAAAAGCACATTGGCATTTGGCCCCTGAGGTATAGATCAACAGAATGAATCCTGTGGCTCTTTTCCCAGCCTCTTTCCCGTCAGCCCTGCTTACCCACCAGAGAGGCCTGGCCCTAGCAACTGGGAACCTTCCCAGGAAGCAGGCCCCTGCGCCAGAGGAAGTGAGATTGCGGTGTTGGATGGCAGTTCTCAGTATGGATGTTGGATCTCAGGAACAGCTTCTTATGCTGGACCAGAGTTCTCCCTGCTTAGGATGGACCAGCAGAGGCCAGTGGTGGGCCAGCATGCTTCTGTCTGTCACATCCGACCAGAGAAGAGCTGAAGTTGGTGTGTGGCAAGGAAGATACAAACGACAGGCTAGTGTTGTGTAGGGGAGCGTGCGTGTGTGTGTGACACATGCACACCCATGAATGCCTGTCACAAATGGAGGACTCAGCCAGCCATGATAAGCTTAATAA
The DNA here is from genome assembly GCF_037038515.1 of Microtus pennsylvanicus. NCBI lineage: Eukaryota > Metazoa > Chordata > Mammalia > Rodentia > Cricetidae > Microtus > Microtus pennsylvanicus. The sequence continues at coordinate 42,397,202 of NC_134589.1, forward strand.
GAACATGGGCATAACAACAATCCTGTTAATAAAATCCCTGATGTTTATGCCTGGGGAGGGGAAAGGCCCTCATTTCTGGCTTAGCAAACTGAAGCTCAGAGAAATCCAATGACTTGTCAGAACTGTGCACTGACTTAGCTGATGACAAGGTCAGTATTTAAACTGTTGTGATCCAAAGCCGCGGGCTCCACCCCACCCCAGGCACCAGTTCAGTGTTCCTGCCTGTGGTGGTGTGACAGAGTCGGCTGCCTTTCCCTCTCATTCCTCCCTTCCTTTGCTTTCTCTTCTCTCCCCACCTTCTCCCTTCTCTTCACGTCATCAGCCATCCATTCTTTGCTAGGTACCCACATGAATTATCTCAGGGATTCATTGAGGAATAAGATAGCGTGCCCTGAGGCTAGGTATACACTGGTTACAAATAGCCCAGATGCAGAGGGAGTGTCTGAGGCCCCAGGTCCCAGGTGGAGGCGTGCACGACACTTTCACTAGTTAATTCACTCTCAGTGAGCATGTGTTTAAACATGGTTGTGAGCGTGTGTTTAAACATGGTTGTGAGCGTGTGTTTAGCCATGGTTGTGGCTGTGTGTTTAGCCATGGTTGTGGCTGTGTGTTTAGCCATGGTTATGAGTATGTGTTTAGCCTGTTTGTACACTGGGTCCCATTCTAGGTATATGCCATTTTCCGGGTGATAGAATAATGTATTTTTTTCTGATCCTGGACCAAGTGTCTTTTAAGCTTCTAGGGCAGGGGTGCCACTGGGCTCTGACAGTCTGTAAAGAGTCACAGGTGAGAGCGTATCTTATACGCCTTCATTGTGTGATGCTTTGGTTTTTTTTTTTTTTTTTTTTTTTGAGACAGGGTTTACAGAGAGCTTTGGAGCCTGCCTCTGCCTCCCGAGTGCTGGGATTAAAGGCGTGCACCACCATCGCCCGGCTTGTGTGATGCTTTGGACTACAAGTCCATCTCCTAGCTCTCTGGAGTTCCAGGTTATTGCGTACAGCCCAAAGTGACCAGACTGGATGTGCCATGAGGACAGAGATCTGGCTGCTTCAGTCCCAGCTCTGTCCCCAGTGTCTGCACTCTGGTATGCTTTCTGAATGCTCGAGTTCACATATCATCCACAGCTCTTCTGCCCCTTGGGCTGAGATGTCATAGGAGCTCTGTCATCTGAACCAGTGAAGGTGGCGCACAGTAGTCTCTGGGGAGGCCTTGACTCACCAGTCATCATAACAGCTATTTCTAGCTCTTGTGTCTTCAGTCTCCAGGCTGGACTTGAACAACAGCTCGTGCCTGTGGCCCGTGGTTTGGGAGTGGTGTCTACTGAGCCCCTGCTGGACACCGCTAGCTTCCTAGCTGCTAGCTTGTATGTGTGTTCCTTCTTCCCCTGGGAGGGCCACCGTGAAGACGGGATTGCTCTCAGAGAGATCTAATGACCCAGATGGCATAGGGAAATGTTTGTGCCAATGCTGCCCTGCTTCAGTTACCATAAAAGGAAACCTGTAGAGTGCGTACATGTGTGCGTGCAGGTGTGTGCCCATGCGGAGGCAGAGAGGATGCTGGGTGTCCTTCTCTGTCACTCTCCACCTTATTCCTTAGAGACCCAGGAACCCCTAACGATTACCTGTCTCTGCCCCCCACAGTACATGGTATGCATGTAGCCACACTGAGTTTTTTATGTGGATTCTGGGAATTTGAACTCAGGCCCTCATCCTTGTACAAACACTCCTAACCACTGAGCCATCTATCCTTAGTCTCTCACTCTTCTTAACAACTCGCAGCAGGTAAGTTCTAGGGTCCCTTGCTCCCTACAGCTTTGCCTACTTTGAGCAGGCAGGAGGCTTGGAAAGGAAGACTGTTAAGAGTGTGATCTCTAGATAGATGAAACAAGGCCTGCCTGGGGAGGCAGAGAGAATCCTGGTTGCTGTCCGCCAGCCGTGTGCTTGGACAAGTCCCTTAACTTCTCTGCGCCTCTTTTCTTGTCTGCTAGTTGTTCTAGCGAGAAGCGTCATGTCTGGTACTTACTGCCTCCTCAGCCTCCACACTCAGTTTCCAGCTCCCTCTGGCTGTTTCCATGTGTGTCCCGGATCCGTCTGTGTCCCTTCCACTGGCAGCACACCTCCGTCACTCCTGTGTCCACTTTCCCCTCCCTTCACTTTGTTTTTCGTGAGCCTCCGCCCGGTTCTGCTTTGCATATCCAGAAATCTGGCTTTTCTGAGATCAGTCCTTAACTGATACCCGGTCACACTCAGCATAAAATCCAGCCTTGTCACTATCCGCTTCCAGACCCTGAAGTACTCAGCGTATGTCTGCTTCCACACCTCCTGCCCCTTCTCCCTCTGCCCAGGCATTGGAACATGGCAGGCTATTTCCTGTTGCAGCCACAGGTCCTTGTACATTCGTTCCTTCTGTCCGTGTGGTTCTTGTCCTCAGCCTAGTGCCTCCTCTTGCTCTGCAGGGCCCTAGCAAAGCTGCGCTGTCTAAATCAGATGTCCCTTATACCCGCCACAGTCTCACTCAGCGCTGTTTCCCTTCTAGCACTTACAAATTTCATTTACACATTTTTTTTTGGGTTTTTTGTTTTTTGGGTTTTTTTTTTATTTTTGAGACAGGGTTTCTCTGTAGCTTTTTGGTTCCTGTCCTGGCTCTTGTAGACCAGGCTGGCCTCGAACTCACAAAGATCCGCCTGCCTCTGCCTCCCTAGTGCTGGGATCAAAGGCGTGCGCCACCACCGCCCGGCTTTAGTTAGTTTTGAATTTGTTCTTTATCTTGGTTCTTGCTGGCAAAGAGTATATCGTGCTCACGCTAATATCCCCGGTGCTCAGTAAAGTCCCAGCACACACAGCTCTTTGCTGATTGGTTGAAAAAAGGATGGCTAGATAGAAAACCATCATCGTTTATGCCCCGGCACTGCTAAGCATGTATGGGCAGCCCGTTTATGGTTCTCCAGTTGTTCCTGCATGGGCAGTCTGAGATGCTTGTGTTATTGTCAAACCCAAGGTCCCACAGTCTTCCTTTATGCTGTCTGTCCAACGTTTTGGGGGCCTTCCTCTTCGCCTTATCCCGTGCACTCCTCCAAGCAGTGCTGTCTTCGGGTATCTGCCGTCATTCGTTCTCATAACATGGCCGGAGTATCTCAAGTGCTGGTGTTCTGTCCTATAGTTTACTTCCTTCTTTAGGCGGAGCTGTTTCTTAATGTCAGCCTGTCTCTTCATGTGACGCCTGGAATCCTCCTGAGACATATCATCTCAAACACATCCAGCTGCTGTTCTAAGGAGCTGTCGAGGTTTCAGAGTGGTAAAGAAGACAGCTCAAGACAGGTGTCTTAAATACTTGTAATTCTGTTGTCGTTATGTCTCTTGCTGACCAAACCTTTGGAAAAAGGGGCCATCGTAAATACTTACCAAGTAAAGCTGTTGTGTGCTCCTCCCTCTAGCTGTGACTTCTGTAGTAAACGAAGCTACCAGTAGACTTCACTCTCAAGCCTGGGGAAGTCTGTGTACAAGGACTGATGCCGTCAGGAAGTGCCTCCTGGATGGGCAGCCCTGGGTGGAGGCGTGCAGGACTTGGGCAGTTTCAGCCTCAGCCCTTCCCACTGCAATGCTGCCTGTCAGAAGGGCCTCTTCCCTTGGAACTGTAGCTGCCAAACCTCAAGGAGGGCTCTGATTGGATCTGCTTTGGTCACATGGTCACATACAGGTTAAGAAGGGCTCAGTCTGGATGAAGAAGCCTAAAGGACCAAGGGCCACCTACATTCAGAAATAGGTTCCTGACCAGGGCGTGGTGGTACAGCTCAACGGTATTAGCTACTCAGGAAGCTGAGGCAGGAGGACAGCAAATTCAAGTCTTGCCTGGGTGTCTCAATATTTCAGAGGAAAAAGAAGGTAGAGCTCCTTCCGGTGATCTTCAGTATGTCACATGGCAGTCGGGTTTCCAGAGGGCTTCCCTAAATAAAGCCCTGTCAACATCAGGACAGAAGGCTGCGACCTCATCCTGGTGGGATAACACTGTTATAGCTCTCATAGCATCTGCGTCCCTCTCCCCCATAGGAGAGGGTCACCGGAGGGTCATGTGACCATCAGCAGACAGGAGTCCTGTGCTCACAGAGGAACCACAGGCCTCTAGCTCAGCGGTGCCTTAGTAGGGCTTCTCAGCTCCTCTGTGGCTCTGCTGGGACCATGTCCTAGAATATAACTGGTGAGGCAAGTTTTCTGTTGTTGGGGTTTGGTTTTTTAATTAACATCTCTAAGAAAGTAATAAATACTTATGTTTTTTAAATACAGATGAGCAAAGAAAGTAAGACCTTCAATCACATTCATAGATGATCACTGTTTCTCGGGGTTAGCCCCACTCTACTCCCTGCCCCCCAGTTCTGTGACAGCATATGGTGATCCCAGGCTGGCTTTGAGCTCACTGTGTTGGTCTTGTGATCTTCATGCTTCCATACACCAAGAACTGGGGTTATAGTTTCCACTGCAGTGCCCAGGTTAGATCTTCCCTGCTCTCAGTGCCTGTTCATGTGTTCATGTTCAAAGTAGGCAAAGTCTAGGGAGGGATCATAGTTCTGTCTACTAATGGTCGGCCTGATGCTCTTCCTGCTTCCCGGACAGTTTCCTTCTGGGCAGATCTCTCTTTTTGTTTGTTTGTTTTTTCAAGACAGGTTTCTCTGTAGCTTTGGAGCCTGTCCTGGAACTAGCTCTTATAGACTAGGTTGGCCTCGAACTCAGAAAGATCTACTTGCCTCTGCCTCCGGAGTGCTGGGATTAAAGGCGTGTGCCACCACTACCCGGCTTACGTTCCTTTCCTTTAAGGTTGTACAGTGCACGCAGGAATTTAGTTTGTAATTATTTGTCAAGGACTCACCTTGTATTTGGATTTTTTTTTTTTTTGGTTTTTTTTCGAGACAGGGTTTCTCTGTGGTTTTGGAGCCTGTCCTGGAACTAGCTCTGTAGACCAGGCTGGTCTCGAACTCACAGAGATCCGCCTGCCTCTGCCTCCCGAGTGCTGGGATTAAAGGCGTGCGCCACCACCGCCCGGCGTCACCTTGTATTTGGGACTGATGTTAGCTGTACCATATGGTCCTCCCAGTCATCTTCAGGAAAGCTTGCTGTGGTACTCAGGGTGCAGCAAAGGGAGAAAAACTAAGTGACAGATCACCTACTCACGGCCACATAGCTGGGAAGTGGCAGCCTTCAGGAAGTCTGGCTGCAAAACTGGGACTCATAACTCTTTCTCTTCTTTGCTATTTTCTCTCTCAGTTCTCATGGATGGGCCCTTGTTGCATCTTTCCCTCTCTCTCTCTCTCTCTCTCTCTCTCTTTTTTTTTTTTTTTTTTTTTTTGGTTTTTTCGAGACAGGGTTTCTCTGTGGCTTTGGAGCCTGTCCTGGAACTAGCTCTGTAGACCAGGCTGGTCTCGAACTCACAGAGATCCGCCTGCCTCTGCCTCCCGAGTGCTGGGATTAAAGGCGTGCGCCACCATCGCCCGGCGCATCTTTCCCTCTCTAATGCCTGAGGTCTTCACAGTTATTGAGTGTGTTTATAGCTTGTGCATGTGTTCATCTGTGCATGCACACATGCGTATGTGGAGGCCAGAAATCAGCATCAATACCTTCCTCGATTGCTTGTTGCATTGTTTTTGGAGACAGGGTCTCTCTGAGCCTGGAACTCACCGACTGGCTGGACTGGCTGGCCACCAAGCCTGGGGGAATCTTCTGGTCTCCACCTCCCCAACCCTGAGGTTACAGATATGGGCCACCTCACCTGGCTTCCTTTACTTGCTCTAAAGATCTGAACTTGGGTCTTTGTCTTTGTGGCAAGCAATTCAACAGCTAATCCATCTCCCCAATACCCTTAATTTTATTTATTTTAAAAACAGTTACTTATTGCTTTAAAGAAACATTCCCCAAATCTAACTGTAAGTGCTCATTGTACGAAAACTAGAAAGTACAGAAAAACTTCAAAAAGAAAATGAAATTGCCCCCAGACACTGGCTGTCCACCCTGACTTCCTTTTTGTTATGTTCTTATTCTGAGAGAGGAGGGGGTCACTTCCAGCAGTGTGACAGCTGCCCTTGCTACTGTGCTGCTATCTTGTCTGCTGTCCAGGGCGTGCTGTAACTCTTAAGGCGCTTGTGTGCCCCAGATGGGGTCTAGAAGGTAGCTGTGGTTCACGTGGAGGTGGGGAGCCCCTGGTGACTCATGGGAGGTGAGCGATAACAGTGCTCCCTCCTGACTCAGTTCTAGCCTTTTGGAGGCAGTGAGGCAGGGAAAACTGGGTCCTGGCAGCCTGGGTCCCCACCCCTGCCATGAGGCGGCCCAGCACCTGCTCTGGGAAGTATGTGCTGACTCCCCAGCTCCCAGGCACAAACTATTTTTGGCCACAGTGACTGTTTGCTAGGAATGAAAACAGAAACCCCTCTCCCTGCCTTGTTCTTCCATGGGACAGTGGACCAGGGCTGCCGTCCTTGGGCCCCCTCACCATGCATTGTCTGTGGAGCTGGGTAATGACAAAGGCTTCAAGGGACCCAGAAGCCCCACCACCCACCTTGCTGAGAGGAGCCCGAGGCTCAAGCCAGTCTGCGCCAGATGGGAGCTGTGAGGTAGGCAGTGCAGCGCCTTTTCATGGGTCCTCAGAACGGGTCCCTTTGGCTGGACTCTGAGTCCTCTCTTTGCCAACTGGCTATAGAACATATCAGAGGAGTGTGCACTTTAGGGGAGGTGACTGTCATTTCATATTTCCTCGCTTTCTTGTCACAAAGAATTGCTAGAGCCATCTGAATCTTGGAAGCTCATTGCCCCCATCTTTATAATGAAGGGGCTGGCTGCCTTTATGCTTTGAGCCTGCTATGTCCACAGAAGCTGACCTGTGACTGCTGTGAGGGATTGAGACTGTTCCCAAAGCTTCTGGTCGTCAGGACAGGGAAGCCGAACCACACAGAATAGCAGTGTTGACCGGAGAGAAATGGGGCCAAGGCCAGCACCTACTTGCTGTGGCCCAAGATGATTAACTAAATCATCTGGAGTCCCAGTTTCCATAGCTAGCAAGTATTTATGCCTGGGCCACTTATTGAGTGGTGGCTGCGCCCCTAACTGTTATTTTATGGTTAAACTGGTCGGAAAGGAGGAAGCGTGTTGAGAAACTGAGCAAGAATCAGTGGGTCCTGGGCCTTGTCGCAGAAGCCAGATGCCGGGTATAGCTGACGCCTTGAGATTTCCATCATGAAAAGTGTCACCAAAGTGGGGTGGATTGGGTGGGCTAGATCTATTCTCTCCTGCCATCATCTGTGTTAGGAACTTGGTAGGACCTGGAGCGACATCCCAGGCTGTCATCTCACTAGTCCACCGTGTGGTTTGGCACTGCTTTGGCAGTTGTCTTTGGAGGTGAGGCTCGTGGCCAGGGACTTCCCCTTAGCATCTGTGTTCCACCAGCTCAGAAGATCTGGAAGAACCAGGGCCTTGACACCTGGGTAGGGAGGGCTTGGGCTTGCCGGGAGCAGAGGACGCCCTGATGGGGTGAGGTGCTGAGTGAATGTGTGCTGTTGATACGGGCACAGCCATTCAAGGATCCCAGAGACTCGGGGGTTCTAGGGAGATGGGAAAGCCTTCCCCACAGGGTGAGGTTCAAAGGAAAATGGCAAACCCTTCCTTGTGGGTGTTAACAGCGTGTACAGAAGATGTCTACCATACCTTCTCCCCCATGAATACTGCCTTAAGTCTGCTCCCCAGCAGACTCCACTCCAGCCAAGATTAGCTAGACCTGTTGTCACCTTGATCAGACTGCACCGTAAGCCCTGCCTCCTTGTTTATCTGATGTTAACAACCCCGCCTTCCTGTCCAGCTCTACGTAGTGACAGTCCTCCCTGTCCAGCTCTATGCAGTGATAGTCCTCCCTGTCCAGCTCTATGCAGTGATAGTCCTCCCTGTCCAGCTCTATGCAGTGATAGTCCTCCCTGTCCAGCTCTATGCAGTGACAGTCCTCCCTGTCCAGCTCTATGCAGTGATAGTCCTCCCTGTCCAGCTCTATGCAGTGATAGTCCTCCCTGTCCAGCTCTATGCAGTGACAGTCCTCCCTGTCCAGCTCTATGCAGTGACAGTCCTCCCTGTCCAGCTCTATGCAGTGACAGTCCTCCCTGTCCAGCTCTATGCAGTGACAGTCCTCCCTGTCCAGCTCTATGCAGTGACACTCCTCCCTGTCCAGCTGTGTGCAGTGACAGTCCTCCCTGTCCAGCTCTATGTAATAATCACAGTGATCTTCCAGGGTGCTGCAGTTCCTCCATCCAAGGGCCAGGGCCACCAACCCCAGTTTTCCTGTCTGTGTCCATCTCTATTTTCTTTATTCTCTTGCAGTCCCCAGTTAATGCATGAACTGTGATAGAAACCGGGGACCTTCCTGGGGCCCAGCCTAGTCTGGTATTGGTTTCTGTGGGGTTCTGTTAGCTAGGGCCCTGTCCCAGTGCTGTTGTTTAGGTGACAGGAGCAGGCTTCCTCCTCCCTAGGTCCTGTGTTTTTTCCCTCTGTAAATTCTCTATTGGGCTAGATTATCTAAAGTCCCTTTGAAGTCTGTCTCTGACTTTGGCAGGGGATGGGTTTCTCCTCATTTTCTTGGGTATCCTTCGGCTCCTTTCATGTCCTCTGAACCAGGTAGCTATGGTGATAGCCCCCTGGCTCAGGTCCTAGCCATCGTCTGAGAAGCTTTGTTGGGCTTCCTTAGCTTTGGGGCTCAGTGTTGCTGTGAGGCTGTTAGTATTCAGTGGCCCTGGAAAAACGACAGAGAAAACTGCCTACCCCATGGTCTCATGAGAGCTCTCCAGTGCCTCCTGTTTGGGCACCCTTTGGGGAGCTCTGAAACAATGCATCCCTTGTCTGTGACAGAGTCTGCTTCTCAGGTCTCCAGCCTACTTCTTTCCCTGCTGAGACAGACAAACTACCCAGAAGTCAAACCTCCTGTGATGGCCCCTGATGTGGCGCTCTGCTAGAGGGATTCTGGGGTCAGGCTCCTGGCCCTGCAGGACTGAAGCTGGGGGTCAGGCATGCAGCTGTGATACACTTGGCACACTGGGTGCATGATGGTGTGGCAGGATTCACCACCTGTACTCAGAGTTCTCGTCCTGCAAACCCGGAGGAGGCAGATGTAGGTAGGAAGAGTGGGAGAATTGGGACTGGGGCTAGAAGTCACTGGTAAAGCGCTTGCTTAGCGTATGCAAAATTCTGGGTGTAGTCCTTGGTACAGAGGAGATGTGGGAAGGAACTTGGGTAGGGAAGATCCCAGGGACAGCAAACAGTAAAGATGGCTGGAGGCATGGCCATGTCCTTGTGCTCTCTCAAGGAGTTGGCTGTCCCTTAGGAGGACTGGGTTGTCCATAGGAAATGTCTCAGACTAGCTCTAGCCCTTTATGGCACCCTGAACTACTGGGGCAGTCCCAGCTTAGGCCTGTTGTCACAGCTCCCCATTTGCTTCAAGAAGTGGCTGGGTGTGATGGCATATCCTATGGTCATTTGTCACCCAGCTGTCACCCACTGGTGCCTCCTCATGCCTGCTTCATCTACAAAGGAGGCCAGGGAAGCCTGAAGATCTGGGGAGCTGTCCCCTAGAGCAGGGCAGGGTCAGATAAGGGCCTCTGAGCCTGGCCCTGTGTGGCACAGGGTGGGAGTTTCTCATTTGCCAGTTCCCCTGAAGCAAAGGGTTTCTGTACTCAAGGGTTTCTGTAGCTCTTTGGCTGTGGTCAGACTGTCCACTCTAACCCCAAGACTTCCTTTCAAGTGGTCTTTAATTTTTTTAAGATTTATTTTTATTAATTTTAAGCCTGTGTACATGTCGTGGGTGCACATGCACACAGATGCACAAGTACACACACACACACACACACACACACACACACACACACGAATGCAGGTGTCTACAGAGGCCAGAGTTATCAGCACCCCCTGGAGCTGGAGTTACAGGTGTGGCTCTGAGCTACCAGATAGAGGACCTGGAACTGAACCCTGATCTAATGCATTGCAGTGAGTGCCTGAACTGCTCTGCAGCCTGCAGCCTGGCCTCTGTTCTGGAAAGGACCTTCCAGCTGCCGTGTTGTCTTCTGTTTTGTTCTGTGTGGGAAGCTGAACCCAGAGTCTTGACCAGACTATTACAGTTTTGACTTGAGCTTTACTGTGGACTCTTGTGGATAGTGTGTTTATTTATTGAGACAGGGTCTCCCACTGTAGCCTAAGTTAGGAGCCCTCTCTTTATTGAGGGAGGGTATGGAGTCAGGGAAACACTAGTCCCGTGTCCCGCCCCCCCCCAGCTTGGGTACACGTGTTTTTCTGCCGTTGGCCATGTCTGGCTGTTTTCAGCTGGCAGCGAAGCAGGTGTTTCTGGAAACTGGTGCCGATGACGTGGGTGCTGATGAGCACGGGCTGGATTTTGAGTGACAGGTGTGGGCTGGCCTGAAGCCTGGCCTGGATGACCCCTTCCTACTGATGTTGTGCTGGAGTGGGACCAGGGATGCTAGTGCAAGGGGAAGCAGGAAGGGAGGGACAGTGAGGCCCAGGGACTCTGGAAGATGAAGCCTGACATAGCTGGCAAGTATTTATGGAGTGGCTGAGTAAACCCACTCCACAAGCCAAATGTAGCCCACCATTGTTTAAAGAATGAAGAATGTTTTTCTTTTAACTGGTGGGGGGCACAAAAATATTTTGTGACAGATGAAAGTGATATAAAATTCAAGTTTGAGGGTCTCTGGGTGTCATTTGAACATGCCACACCTACTCATTTACATGTTGATATTGGGGTGCATTAGAGAGCCAGGGCAGAGTGGGAGGAGCTTTTCTCTGCCCAAGTGAGGAAGTGGGGCTGGGTCATTGCTCTGAGGCAGGTAGGTAGCACTGATGCTGGACAGTGGCACCAGTGCAGCTCAGAGTCAGAGCTGTACCAGGCAGTGGTGGAAAGTACCAGGGAAGGAACTGGCATGCGTTGCTGAGGAGCTGAAATGGGTGGGTGGGAAGAGGCCTCCTGGGAGCTCCTTGCAGCCGCTTTTATCCCCACCGCTAAGAGCTCACCCTAACGAGGCCCTCACTCCGACTGCCTCCTCAGTTCTGGCTGGAGTTACAGAGTATTTGTGTGTATGTGGCCCGTGCCAGGCAAAATGGCCCCTGGCCTAACCACTGTCCTCTCCCGGGACCACATGTGTGCGGACGGCTCCCTGTGGCAGCCGACACAGTTTCTAAGTATAGACCCAGGCTGCCCCGTGGCTGCTGGTAAGTCCCAGGATACCATCTGATACTCGGTGTGACCTGTGACCCCAGCCACTGCCAGCTGCTGGAGACTGGGGGGGGCGAGGGCGGAGGCGGGGGCGGGGGCATATTTGGCCAAACTCTCCCCTGCCTTCGGCTACAGAGAACAGAGACTAGCAGGCTCCTGTCAACCGCGGGGCTTAATTGTCACGGGCTGGGATGACCTCAGTTTGCAACTGGCCCTGCTTCCTCATTATTGCCAGAAAGGATAACTTAATGTCATTCACTGGAAAACGTAAGTCATGGTTTGAGGGAAAATGGCGGAGCCGAGGAGGCCGTGTTCCTGGTGCCCTGCTCATGCTCCATATGAACCCCAAGGCATGTCGGTCCATGGCTGGGCATATGGCTTCTCTCAGCTTCTAGTTAACACATTGATTCTGGCCCAGCAGCTGGAGTGAGCAGCAGTTTCAGAACCGGTGCGGCTTGCCAGTCCCCCTCCCTTCTCTAGATCTCCAGGGCATGACAGAGCGGGGCAGGCATTGTTCTTAGCTTTTAGATGACCATCTTCTACAGGCCTACAGGTAGGTGGGCAACCAGAGGGCCTCTCCAGCCAGCAAGGGTTTCCCAGTGGCTCATATGGTGACCCTAACCTGTTTCTGGTTCTCTAGCACACATGGAATGCCTGGTTTGACCTGGTTTCCTTACGCATACTCCCCTGTGCTGTGCCTGTCTCGGTGGGTGGGAGAAACACATCTGTGTGCGCAGTCTGGAGGCTTTGAGTTGTTTGGGTTGAGGTGTGATGCCAGGACCACTCTCAGGCGGTGCGCTCATCTCACTGAAGAGGTTGGGCAGGCCCGAGTACTTCTCTTTCCTCTCTCATGCCTGCCTCATGGAACTTCTTATCTTCTTCCTTTTTTCTTTTTTCTTTTTTTTTTTTTTTTTTAGGTTTTTCAAGACAGGGTTTCTCGCATGTCCAGCAGAAGGAAGGTTTTAGTGGTCAGATCCCCCCTTGGGAAGGATCACATTCTTCCACAGCCTCCATCCTCAGGCCCCAGGCTCCGTGTCCACCAACGCATCTGGATTAGTTGCCACCAAGTAAAAACAACCATTCAAAGATAACTCAGATTGCCATTACTATTTAAAAACAAACAAACGAGGGCTGGAGAGATGGCTCAGTGGTTCAGAGAACTGGCTGCTCTTCCAGAGGACCCGGGTTCAATTCCTGGTACCCACATGGTGGCTTACAACTCTCTGTGATTTCAGTTCCAGGGAACGCAACACCAATGAACATAAAATAAAAGTAAATTAATTAATCAAACCAAACAAACAAAATACCAGGGTCTTAGGCAGCCCATGCAGCCTCAAACTTATTCTGTAGCCACGTCTGACTTGAACTGCTGTCCCCCATGCCTTAGCCTCCCAAATTTTAGATGATAGGCATAGCATACCAAGTCTAGACCAGTTGTGATTTTTCTTTTTTAATGCCGGAAGTTCTGGCGCCTTTCCTGGCTTTCTCCATCCCGATAATACTGAGAGCAGTGGGTGGGTTTCTGGTTAGCCTTTCCTTTTGTGGCAGAAAACATCTTCTCATAAAAAAAAAAATAAGTACAGAGACAGTTCCATTGCTACAACTCCTGGGGACTGGGGCTGCCTCTCCCCAAGTTCCCTGTCTGCCTCCTCTTACCAAGGAGATGTAAGTGGTGAAAAGAGCTGTCTCTCAGGAATGATGGCAACAGACTGGTGTCGGTAGAGTGCCAGGCAGTCCGGTTGCATCCCTGTGAGGGTGTATGTTCACACCCCTAGAAGCCAGGTGGAAACAGAGTGGCCCATGCTGGCGGGGCGGGGACGGCTCCAGCAGATGGGGGTTCTAATGGGGCTTCTCCAGCACCCCTGCTGCCCCACTTTGACCTCGCCCATTTTTAGCACTGATTTGAATCAAATCCTGAAGAGTAGGGGCAAGGAAAAGGCCACACTTCTGTCTTGTTCAGGGAGGCACAGATCCACAGGCTTCAGTACAGTGAGACACTTTTTCTTTATAGCTAAATTTGAAGCTATAAAGCAATCCTTTTTTCTTTTTACATTTTTTATGTATTAGGGAAGGGGATTTAAGCATATTATTTTCACTTTCCAGGAAAGTTAATTTGCTTGGCTAAAGAACAAAGGACCATCCAGGTTACTAGGTGGTTCTTTTGGAACGTAGGCTGTTTGGAAGTAGCCCGAGATGGGAGCTTCTGAGTTCCAGGTTAGCAGTCGGCAGTGTGGGACGGTGTCAGGAGCTCTGGCTTCTGACAGGCTGCCGTATAAGTCACGTGAGCTCTTCAGACTTAACTTGTGGACTGAGTGGCATGGACTTCTTGAGTTGGCTCAAGTGGAGACAGAACACACAAGGTGGTCGGCATACCGTACTGGCAAATGGAAGGTCGTAATGAACATAATTATTTTGTTTGAGAAATTGAAAGGGCATAGTTGATGAAAGGGAGGTAAAAATAAAAGAGAAAAAGAGCCCTTCCTATTAGCTTTCTAGTCAAGCTGGAGGTTGGGGCTGCCATGGCTGACTCCATCATGACCACCATGTCTCTCATCTTCCCCGAAGCTGCTGAGTCAGCGTTCTTGACAGAGGGCGTGCCTGTGGGTGCGTAGCCATGCATGGGTGCCTGTGGGTGACCTACTGAGGATGTACCATCCAAGGTAGAGCGTTGCTTTGTGTAGCTGTCTCTTGGTTTGGCTGACCTCAAATTTAAGATCCTCGTGTATGCTTTCCGAACCGGGATTACAGGTGTGTGCTGTGTCCCACCCAGCTGTTGGTTGAGTGCAGTTGTGGGGAGGCAAAGGTCACCTGTCCCTGTCACAACAATTTAGTCAGGCTTCTTTCTATGGCCGAACGAAGGGGAAGGATGCCCAAGCTGCATTGCGCTGAACAACAGTTGCTGGGCTGGCGGGCAGGGGGAGCCCTTTTTTAATCACCACCCCCCTAGGCTGCTCTCGGCAGCGGTTTCCTGTGAGTTTTCCTCTGATGGGCTGGAAGGATTTCTGACAGCCGAGAGTTTGTCTGACCAGCGGTGGTGATATTTCTTGGTTTTGTGTGTTTCTTTCTCACTGTGGTGGGGATTGTTGTAAACACTGTTGCGAGTCTTGCCAGAGTCCTGGAAGTGGAGAAACCACTGCTGAGGTACATGTACCTGCCTCAGGTGCTGTGGGAGGAGGACTTAAGCAGGTCAGTTTGACACTCGAGTCTAAGATTCACAGCACTGTAGATTCCCTGACAGTGAATTCAGTCTTTTGAAATAAAATTTGAATTGGGTGTAGTGGTTCAGGCCTGTAGCCCAGCTCTTGGGCTGGTCACCTGGGGCTGGGAGGCCACCCTGAGCTACAAAATGAGTTCCAGATGAGATACAATGTAGCTCTGTCCCAAGAAAACACAGAAACTAGGTAGATACAGGTTGCCCTCAGAGCCCTTGAAAATCACTTCCCGCTTTCTCCACTTTTGCTCTGGGATGTGCGGCCATTTCTGTTCCGGGAAACTTGAAAAGTCTTACTAGGAGGCCAAGAAAGACAATGAAGATACAGATGGCCGGTCCAGTCATGTAGCTGGTTACGGGCTCCCAGTACCTGTTTGTACCTTAGTTCACAATAATTGCTTATTTACTCAACCCCCAGCCCCCTCCCCCCAATACACCTCAGAGAAAGTGAGAGGGGGAAAGTGAGAGAAGAGAGTCAGTCTGTGGGTGGGAGAAAAGGTCCAGCTTTGAGACCGAGTCTAACTCAGTGTTCATGCTTTGTATGAGTTTCTAATGCTGGGTCCCATTTAGCACCTTCAGGCTCCACCTCTGCATAAGTTCACAGCTCTGTAAGGGGAGGAGGAGGATGGCCCAGCCCCAGGCCAGTGTTGCAACCCTCCTTGCATAGGCTCTTACAAAGCCAAATAAGATGTCAGCCAGGCTAGCTAGCCTCTTTTCTGGAAACTTTGGGGGAAAGGATCCATTCCAATTATATTTAGGTTGATAGCAGAATCCAGTTTCTTTAGGTGACTTTAGGGACAGAAGAAAATTTTCCCTCTGCCCTTTCACAGGCCCTTGGAATAAACTGGCAAAGGTGAAATGGGATTAAAACAAAACAAAGCAAAACAAAGAACATATTTACACACACAGATGCCATCCAATTGTCCCCAGTGGCCACATGATCCTAAAGTTACCTTGTGTTTCTGCAAAGAAGGGAGGGGCGTGGGCAGTTTTGAGAGGCCCTTGCTCATAGTTAGGGCAGTGAATGCTCTGAGGCAGAAAAACAGCTGCATGTAAAATGATACTTTTTGGAATTTAAGTGAGCCCAAGGGACCAGCATCATCTTGCAGAGGAGAGGCAGGTCGATGGCTTCTGTCCCTGGTCACTTTTTCTGTGGCGGATGGTGGGGTTTTAGGTGGGACAGAGGCAACGGTGGCTAATAATGCCGCTGAGCAAGACCAGGTGAGAAGCCCTGGATTCTGAGCCTGCTTCTGAGGCCGTTTAGTTCATTTCCATCAAATTACCTAGCCCCCTTTTAAGACAGTCTTAAGTAACCCAGGCTGGCCGCAGACTTCTATGTAGACAAGGATGACCTTGAGTTTGTGATCCTTCTGCCCCTACCTCCTAAGAGCTAGAATTATAGGCCAGGTAGTGGTGGCGCATATCTTTAATCCCAGCACTCAGGAGACAGAGGCAGGCAGATCTCTGTGAGTTCGAGGCCAGCGTGGTCTACAAGAGCGAGTTCCAGGACAGGCTACAAAACTACAGAGAAACCCTGTCTCGAAACCCCCCTCCCAAAAAAACAAAAAAGACCTAGAATTATAGACATGTGCCACCAGGCCTGATTCGTGCAGTGCCAGGATGAGAACCCAGGGCTTTGTGCATGGCAGGCAACACTCTGCCAACTGACCTACAGTCTTGCCGAGTTGTCTTAACTGGCCTTGACTTCCCTTTCTAATCCAGGCAAGCTTTGAATGTAGGATCCTCCTGCTTCAGCCTCTCAAGCAGATAGGATTAGCAGGCAGGCCCATGGCTGGTCAGCCGACCTACCTTGACTGACTTGAATGCAAGTCAGCGAGCGCCTCTGCAGTTTCTAGCCAGGGCTCTTTTCATTGTGTTATCCTTATTCAAGGCATTTAGTCGGAGATCTCTCTTGTATGATCCAGACACAATCAAGTTGGGAAGGGCTACCAAAGGTGTCAGAGTTGCCAACTTTTCTGTACCAAAGAGTTAAGAGAGAGGGGGAGAGGTGGCGAGTCCCCATCCAGACCTTTCTGGTGCTTTCTTCCTCCCCTTAGCCCCAGCCCAAAGGTGGCACTCCTCTTCAGCTGCTGTCTCTGGGAGACTGAGGGCGGAGAGTTCTGCTTGGGTCCCTGACAAGTGGTGGCTTCTAGTCAGGGGCTCAGCCAGCAGCTGGCTCCTGCCACTCAGCTCGGAGGCCTGTCCTGCAGAGCAAAGGGCTGAAGCTCCCTCACAGCTCCCCAGCTTTTCTTCCTGTCCCTTCTGTGCCCCCAGGAGATTCCCCAAGAGCTAACACTGGATGCCTTGCTGGAGATGGACGAGTCTAAGGCGAAGGAGATGCTGCGGCACTGCGGGGCCAGCCCTGAGGAGTGTAGCCGGCTACAGCAAGCTCTCGCCTGCCTTCGGAAGGTGACCGGCCTGGGTAAGAAAGGCTTGCTTCCCTCCCCCAGGCCTCTATTACTGCCCGCGCACCCAGCCCTGGCCAGCTCCCTGGGAGATGGGACTTCTGCTCAAGTGGGCCTTGGGACGTAGAGAGGGGGATGCTTCTGGGTTTCTGAGGCAGCTTTGGTGGGACTATTGAGAAAGTAGTATGGTAGGGCTTGGCCCTGAGGGAGCCTCTCAGAGTCTCCAGGGCCTTGGAGCCCAGTTGCTCTAGCCAGTCTGACCTAGGAAGCGTCAGCCATTGTTAGGAATCCTAGTTGGCATTTAGGACAGGCCCTGTATGACAGGCCTCCCACACACACAGGAAGGCATCTGTGTTGCTCCGACCCCTCCGCTCGCTTCCTGCATTCCAGCCCCCCTCTGCGAAACAGTTCCCCTGTTGCTCCTATTCTTGTGGGCTGCTCCGGCTCTCTGCTCACAAGAGCCCTCTGGTATCAGTGTAGCCTGAGCCCGGCATAGTTATGAGAAATCTACAGCTTCTTCTCCGGGTGTGTGCCCAGGCGCCAGGCCGTGCATAATCCACCATTACTACAATCTCCCCAGGGATTATTCACGGACATTCTATGTCTTCCCTTGGAAACAGTTCATTCCCACCACCACCCAGAAAAGGCACTGAAATGAGGTAATGAATGGAAGCAGGCCTCATTTAAAGGTTTAAAAGATCTGAGCTACCTGCTTCAGCTCCGTCCCCCTGAGGCTGAAAAGGGAGGCACCCGGCTTTATTATTTTTTAAAAATAATTGTTATGTATGTTCGTTATTTTTTAAAAATAGTGTTCTATCTGCATGTATGCGTGCAGGCCAGAAGAGGGCACCAGATCTCATTGCAGATGGTGTAAGCAACCATGGGGTGGCTAGGAATTGAACTCAGGACCTCTGGAAGAGCAGCCAGTGTTCTTAACTGCTAAGTCATCTCTCCAGCCCTATTATATATATATATATTTTAAATAATTTAAAATTTTTAAGGCAGGATCTTATTGTGTAATGCTGACTGGCCTAGAATCCCTGTGTAGACCAGGCTAGCCTCAGACTCACGGAGATCCACCTTTCTGCCTCCCAAGTGCACCACTATGCCCAGCTGATGTGTTTTGTCCCCCAAAGGGCAGGGCTTAAGTAGTGACAGCACCTGAGTGTGTGTGGTACTAGATATGTCTGAGGTTCACTGTGCCAGTACACAAACGTTCGCAGTTCTCCGGCATTCCTGTGATAGATAGGTCCTGAGCTTCCCGTTGTTGCACATGACTTCGTCACTGGTCACCAGGGTCGCAAGCCTCCAGAGCATCTTGCTTGCACCCAGCAGGACCTGGTGAGAGCTCAGACATCCTGGGCCTCAGTTCCTCTTTTGCACAATAAGGGAATGGCTGTCCTCTGGTAGGATTGTGTGAAGGCAAAGTGAACCCCAGGGGTCACTAAAGGTCAGATGTACTTTTCAGTGTTGGGCTGTGGAGGATGGGAAATGTTGCCATATTTCCCCTCTCGGTCTCTGGTCTTTTCTTCCTATGTAGTCTGTGTTGGCCGTGAGCTCACCATCCTCTGATGTCAGCTCCCTGAGTGCTGTGGTACAGACGTGTGCCACCAAGCCTGGCTGAATTCTTCCCTTTGTTTAATGTTTGTTCTGCTTTGTTTTGTTTTTGAGACGAGGTCTTACCCTGTAAGCAGGGTCTCTGACGGGCATGCACCGCCACACCCAGCTGATGTGTGAAGACTTTTTTCTTGTTTTCCTTTTTGGTTTTTGAAACAGGGTCTCCTGTACCCTAGACTGACTTTGAACTCACCATGTAGTCAAGGATGCCCTTGAACTTCTGATCCTTCCACCTTTACCTCCCTGAATAGTGGGATCACAGGTGTGAGCCCCCTCCCATCCCCACCCAGCTACTGGCCTACAGCAAAATTTTCCCTTCCTCAATACCTCATCTTTCTACAGGATCTGTCACCTATTCCTTTTCTGATGTCCCACTCTGGGGTGGGTGTCCCAGCATCCCCCCTTGTGTCAACTGAGTACCATGGATGGCGCTGTTGGGTGCACGCGAGCCCCTGACAAGCCAGAAGCTGGGAGCAGAGCCTGCTGCCGCTGAGGAACATTGTCACCTCAGTCAAAGTGCCGTGCTTTTGATAGTAATGGCACCCTTGTCCCTCGTATTTCTGACTGACCCCTTGGCCCACAGGAGGGGAGCACAAAGAGGACTCTGGTTGGAGTTCGGCAGACGCACAGCGGGAAAGCAGTTCAGGGCCCTCGGTGGACATGCTCTCCCCACTGGGCAGAGTGGGTGCCAGCTCTCAGGGCCCGCGTTCCATCTCCGTGTCAGCCCTGCCTGCCTCGGACTCCCTCTCGGACACCTGTATTCCCTTGCACACCAGCGGCCGGCTGACCCCCCGGGCCCTGCACAGCTTCATCACACCCCCTACCACACCCCAGCTACGACGGCATACCAAGCTGAAGCCGCCGAGGACACCCCCACCGCCGAGCCGCAAGGTCTTCCAGCTGCTACCCAACTTCCCCACACTCACGCGGAGCAAGTCACATGAATCCCAGCTTGGAAACCGAATCGATGAAGTCTCCCCGATGAGGTACCTTTGCCCTCTGACTTCCTCTTAGGTACATACAAAGAACTAATAAAAGTCAAGCCACATAGAAGTGTGGAGAAAAAATAGGTGGCCATCCCTTTGCAGCTGGACCGAATCCCAACAGATCTCTTTCCGTACATACAGAAATATATAAAATGGTGCCATGTATCCGTCAGGATGGGCTAGCCTAGGCCACAATAACAAACCAGCCCTGTATCTCCAATGCTTAAAATGCCAAAGACTTGATTCTCATAGGCTAGCAAAACAACTCCTGTCTAGAACGTTACTGGTCACCGACAGACCAAACAGAATTCTAGATGTTGTGTACTGGCAATTAAATAGAGTTCCTTCCCCGTGTTCATGGGTTGTATCTGAGGATCCACCATTGAAGGACTGAAAATATTGGGAAAGAGCTGGGGATGGGCTTTCGTGATAGAACACTTCCATCTCCAGCACACATAAAAAACACCTGGGAGAAAAATGTGTGTGCCTGCAGTTTTTCTCTTATCCCTGTTTCTTAACAACATGATATAACAACTTTTTAAATAGCATTTACACGTGCCCCAAAGGCAGGAGCATGGTGGCTCGTGGTACCTCTGTAGAGGTAAACCATAAAAAGTGTCCCTGTGTCCTCACCGCCACTACCAATATCTGTAATAATCAAAGCAACCTGACCCAAAAACCTCCTCGTGGCATGCCAGCATTTAACTTAGTCAGTGTGACCCTTCAGGTGGGTGTTTAGACAGTTGTGGGTTTTGCTGGGTTTGGGGGGTGTTCTTTTTCTTATTACCCTTTTTTTCTGTGACACGACTCCTTTTCTAGAGGGTTCCTAGGGCCTTGGAGGCCCTGTTGCCTTTCTGCTCACGTGCCGCCTATCTTGGGCCCATTACATGCCAGACGCTGGGTGGCTGAGATGCTTGGCACTGTTGACCATGGAGCAGAAACCTAGAAAAATCTCTCTGTGCCCCCCCCCATCCAGCTGTGTAACCAAGCCCCGACGTCACCAGGTGCAGCTGTAGAGAATAGGAGAATTGCTGCATGGTCCAGTGGAAAGGACCTCGTGGTGGCCTTGTTTCTCATTTATCCTGAGAAGAGCAGTGGCTTTGTCCCATGTTCACATAGGGATCCTCAAACCAGGACCATTGCCTTCAGACCTCAGGATTCTGAGTCCATTCCCCTCAAACCCTGTCACTGATTCTGCCCTGACAGAGGCTCCCTGGTGAACTCCCAGCGCAACAGGAAGTCCTCATTTCCCTAGGCTCCTGCGTTTTTTGGGAGTTCCAGCGGAGAAGGCAGGCTTGCTCAGAGCACGTCCCTACTTGACCCTTCCTGGAATCTACCTTTTGGCTCTGTACAGCTGAGTCCCTGCTCAGCTCCCCAGTTCCCTGCCTCTCTAACACACCAACCCACCCACCTCTTCCTGGACCTTTGGCACCCAACCCCCATGGGTACTGTTTCCTCAGTGGTGAAAAAAGGGTTAACTATGCCTTGCTGGGTAGCTAGCAGGGCTTACACAGAGCCAGGTCTCTGACCCTTGTCCAGCTTTGACCTAGTCTATCACCAGGTAGTTTTCCAGGTACAGGTAGAGCCAGTCTGGTGACATCACCCCTTGTTCTTTTTGTCTCTCCAGGTTTGGTAAGAACAATTCATTTTCATCCTTTCTACCACCGACAATCATGTTCGAGTCGCTGTCCCTGGCTAGGGTGGATTTCTCTGGCCCCCACCTTAGCCCATTGGCTGGCTGTTCCATAGCGCAGAAGCAGAAGTACTGGCAACCACTCCGTGAAATGACAGCTGGCCTTAAATGACAGCCTGGCCTTATCACAGCCCATGGGAAGTGGAGACTTTGAAAGTGTCTCACTCAGTGCACATGAGCCCAGTACTAAGCCTGTCTCCACCCTGCCATCACGGTAGTCACCCCTGTGCCTACTCCTTTCTTCTGAGCTGCCTCAGAAAGCTGTGTTCTGGGTAGCAGACATCATCCACCTAGCACCCTGCCAAGATCTCAGGACTCCCCTCTCTAGGAGACAGACATTCCCGGGGCAGCTCAGGCCCTCACAGAGACTTACAAACTGCAGAGGGGTCAGCCTGGCCTCCTAGGTCTGCCTTGGGTGCTCTGAGAGAGAAGCAGCAGTGTCTGGGGTTTCCTAAGTGAAGTGGTGATTTGTTGTCCTGCTAGCCAGCTGATAACAGTGGCTGGGTGAGGCCCGGGAGAGAGGGCAGGCAGGCCTTGGCAGGCAGTGACAGTCCTTGAGGGAGCTGCTGCAGGGTCCCAGGAAGGCACGGGTAAGGAGAGGAGGAGGGTACCTGCCTTTCTCTCTCCAGGACTGTTACCAAAGCCCATACCCTCGGATAATCCTGGCCATCACTGCTTATTCTCCAGTGGCTGTGGTGGTGTCGGGACCACAGCAGTGAGGCTGTGGGGCTCTCAGGACCAGGATAGGTCCAGATCAGGGCTCCCTGACACACACGGTTGCGTCCTTGTGGCTGACATGACGCCTGCTCTCTCGCTTTCCCATTGTTTCTCTGTAGCTCGCGCCTTGTGAGTAGTGTGTTTAGATGGCCTTGGCCACTGACTGGAGTGGGGTCACCCTAGGAGGAAGTTGAGGGGCAGCAGCCTCTTGGGGATGTGCCAGAGAGCTGCAGGTGACAGGGTTGTGGGTGGCCAAGGACCTTTTGTCACGGTCACAGTTCTTTAGTGTGTAAGGGAGGACTCACGCCTCCTTGTGCTCTTGAATTGATGGTGCCTGGCCTTAGATGAGTCGGTGTGTTGTGAGTACCAGCTGTGTGAACGAACATCAGGAGAGAGGGGCAGTAGTTACCCTGGGAGTGGGGGGTTCTGACTCAAGGGACATTGAGCACCGTGCTCCTGATTTTTCTGGGTTATGGAGACCTTTGATGCATTGGATAAAAATCCAGGCCCTGTCTATCAAGGACAAAGTTGGCAATAATCTACTGATCAGCCCTGAGAAGTCATGGGTCCCTGAATCTTTTGGGGGGATGCTCAGAGAATGGGGTTCAGAGAATGGGCTATGGGTGATAGATAGTATCCAGCAGCTGTTCCCCTGCAAAGCTGGCCTTGCCTTAAACACTGGGATACCTGCTCTTAGAGGAACCCATGTCAGGAAAGGGAGCCACCAGGGGACCTGCAGAAGGTAAGCAGAGGGGACCCTCTAAGCCTGTGGTTCTCCCTGGCAGAGAAAGAGGAGCCAGGGATGTTCCCAAGGGATGTCCCAGAAGAACCACACCCTCTGCTTGCTCTTCCACCAGCTCAGCAAGGCCTGTCTCCAGAGTGTGGCTGGCTGGAAGGGTGCGGGTGGAGTTGCATGGCTGACCAGCCCTGTGCCCTCTGCTGAGGTCAAGTTTCTACCTGTTTAACCAGAATTAGCCAAAATTGAGCCCCAAAGGTATATGCCCATGAAAGGGGGCAAGAGGCTGGCATGTATATGAACTTCCCTTGCCTTTACATTCCGGCTGCCTCCCCAGCAGAACCGTGAGTGTGCCCACTGCCGAGCTGGGCAGAGACACGTGCTGAGGGTGATCCCTGTTCTCCTTGCCTACCTGGGTCTGGCCCATCCCGCCTTGATGGATGTTGGTTCAGTGAGGCATTTCCGTGTTGTACAACAGAGCGCCATGCCCCATCTAGCCTGTGACCTCTGAGCCAGCCCCACAGAGCCTCCTCATTCACCTGACCTGGCTTCCTTCCCCCACAGATCTCCCTCATGGATCCCCACAGCTGGTACGCAGGGATATCGGGCTCTCAGTGACACACAGGTAGGTTCAACTGTGGGGAAGTACAGAGCTGACCTGGGCTCCACAGGGCATTGTTGGGTCTGTTCTGGCCGCCCTTTGCCTCTGGCTTACCTGCTTGTCTTGTGGTAAACAGACTCGCACCCACCTTGAACTCTTATTGATTAGAAACCTCTTGGGCCTTCTGGTCCCTCACCTGCACCTGCTTGGGTCTTGTTCTCATCCTGCTGAGGGAAAACACTCTCCTACCTTCTCCGGGTTGGAGAGAAATAGGGCCACAGTTGTGGCCCTAAACCCCAAGCTTCCTCCACGGTCGCCTCTGCGTCATGCCGTCAGTCAGGGTCCTCTGTGGAGCTTGAGAATCCATGTTTCCAGAGCCTTCCCATATGCCTCTCTGTCTCACCATCAGGGTTCACTGTATAGCCCTGCTGGCCTGGACTGTCTGTGTAGACCAGGCTAGCCTCAGACTCATAGAGATCCTCTTGCCTCTGCCTCACAACTGCTGGGATTAAATGTGTGCACCGTCTCGCCCAGCAACAATCTGGATTTTCCACAATCCGAGGGATTGATGTTTGTTCATATGAGAGAGGGCTGCTGGAGACCTGTGGCAAGGACCCTCCAGAGGTCTGGCCTCAGTGCTTGTGAGACTGGAGTGTGCTGGCCACAGAGTTCTGGATGGATTGCAGGATAGTGCCTTGGGTTGCCCGTGCTCTGGTTGTCCCTGCTAAAGTCTGTTCTAATCACAACAGAGGACGCTGTCAGGGTCTCAAGGGCACTGCAGCTTGCTAGGGCCTGTGGTTTCCATGGAAACTGTGGGCTATTTTCCAGCTGTGCTGATGCTGGCCTCAAGTTCTCACCCCAGGGGGAGTTCTAGCTCCCAAGGGTTGAGCAGTGCATCTGAGGTCACTGCCACAGCAGCACAGCCTGGGCCCCGGTACACAGAGACCTCTGCTTGGAGTCTTGCCCACACCAGAATCCCTCAGCTGTTGTCTCAGGGAAGAGGCTCTGGGCACACACAGCTAGGCTAGACCATCGCCCACCTCACTGTCTCAGGGAAGAAGCTCTGGGCACACACAGCTAGAACAGACCATCGCCCACCTCTCTGAGTTGGTTTTCAAGATTCCTGGACCCGCCTAACTCTTGGAGGTGGTTGAAATCCTCAAGTGAGCTAATGTTTGTGGGTGTGTTACAAACCGCGCCACAAACATTGTCGCCAGTCATTCCGCTGTTACTATGGTGTAACTGTGTTTCCAAAAAGCGTGTTCCTCCAGAATTGAAAGGGCTGGCTGTGTTTCCCTGGGCTGGCCTTGTGCTTTTGTGCTGAAGGCCACCACTCCCCTTAAGTCCCTCTTCTCCTTCCAGTCTACCTTCTGGTTTGTTTTTGTTTAGGCAGATTTTAGACTGAAAGTACAAATGCTTAAAATTGAAGAGGTTTCAGGGGTAGAGAGGAGAGTCCTGCCACTCTTGCCCCGGCTTCTCAATGTGCCTGCAGATAGGTCATGTACCCATCTGGGGGTGATTTACACAGGCAAGTGTGTGTGTGTGTGTGTGTGTGTGTGTGTGTGTGTGTGTGTGTTGTTCTATTTCCTTGCTCACACGGAACTGCACATATTACCGCTTTGTGCTTTGCTTTATTCTCCTCTTTAAGTCCACGTGATTTACAGAGAGCCAAACATACATAGGAGTTTATAGCTGTGCCCCCTGTGTGTGCGATGAAGATGAAGAGCAGTCCAGCACCCTGAGAGTCATCTCTGGCTCTTCCCGGCTGACTATGCTGCCACCTGCCATTACAGTCCAAGTCTGTTATCATAGATGGCCTTTTCCTGTGCTTGACCTTCATAACAGTGGCATCATGTCCTATTCAACTTCTGATACTGAGATTTGGATGTGATTGCACACGTGTGTGGAAAGAGCTACATGTGTTCCTCTGTGTGGAGGGTGGCACTGTGGACCCCTGCTGGTAGACATGGTATTTCCAGCCTCACTGTGGTGTATGGCTGCAGCAGCACGGTGTCCACAGGTCACGTGACATCTCATCCCAGGGACTACCATGTTGAGTAAATACAAAGACTAGAATTGCTGGGTCCGAGGGGCGTGCACATGGGTGCTTTGGTTGCTGGTGCCACACTCGATGCTGGTGGCCACACAAGCTTTAAGACACTGACAGCATCTGGGAAATCCGATGCTTGGGGGAAGCTGCGACACCCACCCCCATGCATGGGACCCCTCCAGAGGTCAGGCTCTGATTTCCACATGTTTCTGCCCCGGCAGGTTCTCCACAAAGTCATGGTTGTCACAGGTCTGCAACGTGTGCCAGAAGAGCATGATGTTCGGAGTGAAGTGCAAACACTGCAGGTGCTGGCAGGGGCGGGGCGGGCGCCTGTGCCTGTAACAGCCTCCTGTCAGGTCAGACTCGAGGGCTCTCCCTAGCCAGCTGCTCACAGTGCCACTGGGCACTCCTTCCGTGTGAAGGGTGAAAAGTAAGGCCCTCCTGGAGGAAAGGGATATCTGCAGTGGGTTTTGAAAAACAAAAAAGTTTCCAAGGGAAAGTGAGGAAAGAAAGAATTGGAAGGCAGGAAGAAAGCGAGGACTCTCCAGGATCTAGGAGGAGCCCTGAAGTTGAGAGACGGGCTAGAGGGACGGGCAATGGCAGCAGAGTTGCCCTATGCCTGGGCAGAGTGAGGAGAGGTGGAGATTTGCCATGTCGTTGCTTGGCTTCCAGTGGGAAGGGACGTGAGTGGGGAACAGTGAGGGCCAACAGACTGGCATCTGCCATCTCGTTGCCCACACACCTTACAGAGGGTGGCCTGGAGTTTCATTTCCTAGCTGCCCGTGCCCTGGTGTTGCTGTGTGACATGGAGTAGAGCCCTTGCCCTTTCTGGGCTTCGTGTTTACCATTTAGACATCAGGGGAGCTGATCTGCTCAGCCTGTGTGAGCTCCCATGAGTGGCTACTCCTGAGCTGTCATCAGGGCGGAGGCGACAGGGTCTCATGATGAACTGTATCCTGAGGACTCTCTGATCTCTGAGCAAACTGGTCATTTGGCTATAAATGAGATCCTCAGCTCCCATGCAGATGTGGCCAGCACATGGCGGCCCCTGAGCCACACACTGTCCTGTGCTTATAGTGGCCCCATCTCCCATTTTGTTAGTAGGAACACTGAGACTTGTGGGACCAACTGGCTAGTCCCAAAGGGGAACCCAGCTCTCCCCATTTCTGGCTGGGGACTGCCCATCAGACTGGCCCGTGCCTGAAAGAGGACACCCTTGGGGGCTTCGGGGCCCCTGCTGATGCTGGTGGCCTCTGGAAGTTCCCCTTAAAAAGCAGGAGAGGGGTTTGTGGAGATATAGAAGACAGTGGCTATGGCACACAGGGTGCCCCCACACCTTGAAGCTAACACTTGTTGAGAGCTTTGGGGAAACTGAGGCTGTGTCCGGGTCATCTGGGTAATTCCGGGCACCCCTTACGTGCTAACTTTCCCCCTTTGCAGGTTGAAATGTCACAACAGGTGCACGAAGGAAGCCCCCGCCTGCAGAATATCCTTCCTCCCACGTGAGTGCCCGCTCCTGCCCTCTCCCACTTCCAGGAACTGGGCGCACCTCGGTGGTATCTGTTCCTGCTAATGGATTCCCCCTCTCCACACAGTAGCCCGGCTCCGGAGGACAGAGTCTGTCCCCTCGGACATCAACAACCCGGTGGACAGAGCGTCAGAGCCCCATTTTGGGACCCTGCCCAAGGCCCTGACAAAGAAGGTAAGCTGGCAGTGTCCTGGGGCCTGCACTAACATCAGGAGCACCGCCACCCCCAGCCCTGGATTCCCTTCACAAACACCCCCTCATCAGGCTTACTGGGGAAGTGGGACACCACACCACAGTCTAAGATCTGTGGCACAGACAGGGTTGGGGCGCGCCAGGGATCCTGGCTTAGCCACATCCCGACTGTGGTTCTGTCCATGTTGGAGTTGTATGTGGTGATTCCCATGACCCCCTACCCCTGGCATTTGTGAGCCAGCATTTCCTAAGCACCTACTGTGTGCCCAAAACCTAGTTCTGAGGGGCATGTACATGCTTCGTGTTACAGATGGGAAAACTGAGGCCCAGGTTTCCCAGAGCCCATTCCTCGTGGTCCCTCACTGTGTCTTCACATAATGGAAGAGCCCAGCAAGCTGCCCTGGCCTCTCTGATATGGGCAGTGACCCTGTTTATGAAGACACCATTCTCATGGCCTGAGCAACTCCCCAGTTGCACCACGGGGTGGGGGGGGGCTAGATTTCAACATACTATCTTTCTGGGGAACACAGTCCCACGGGTCCTCAGCCCTGGCTGTGAGTCTCCACCGTCCCCTTTTGGGCTTCTGTGACCTTAAATGAGTGGCTTGATCCCTCTGAGCTTCCCTCACGGATTGTTTGGAGCAGGATAACAGTGCTTCATGCACAGACGCTAGGATGGGGCCCCTATTGCTGGGGGGGGGGATACCTGTCTCATTCCTCTCCAACTCCTCCTTTAACCACTCCCTCCCGCCCAGTCCCCTTTTCACAGATGTCACCAGACATCCAGGCACTGCTGTTCCCTCCCACACATCCATTACATCCACTTTGTCCCCTGCACATGCTAGACAGTCAGAAGTGTCTGTGTGGGGTCACTGAGTGAGTGCCTGTGGTGCAGCCGCTGCGACCTGTCTTTGGGTGATACTGCAGCTCAGGTCAGAAGTGTGTCAGAGCCGCACAGGTGCAGAGAGGCGGGGCGGGGGGGCTGGGGGGAAAGGGATCCGCAGCCTTAGAGTGGGGGCAGGCCAGGCCAACTTCAGCTCTGTGAGCTTCAAGGTACACTGGCCACCCACAGCCTCAGGTCTTGCAAGAGAGAAGTTTGTTATACGTGGCACTAACAGGTTGGACCCTGTTTTGTATAAGGCTTTCCTTTCTGCCCTAGGAAGTAAAGATGTTGAACCAGATCTGCAATCCACCTAACCCAAAGTGCTCCCAGACCCCTCTTGGGCCTTGTAGCTTGGTTAAGTCTCAAAGCATGATCCCAAGCCCTGTTTGGTCCAAGATAGCGAGTCAAATGGGCAAACATTAGACGTCTACTGTGTACTGCATGCCCAGCCTTTGTTTTGCTACAAATCCACACAGCGGTACACTGGCATAAGTCACGGTGTGAGGCTAAGGAAATGGAAGCTCAGAGAGGTCAAGGAAGTTGCCCAAAGTCACCCAGCTAAGAAGTGGTAGAACCCTGGTGGGAATCTCAGGCAGCCTGTGTCATACCTGATGCCATTGCACAAAGCTGCGGGCAGAAGAGCTAAGCCTGAGTTTCCCCCACCCCTTCCATACTGGCTTCCCTTGCAGACTGCACCCGCTGATCCCAGGTTACCTGGGTGCCCAGGTCCTGAGCTCCAAGTCATCTACCCTACTCTGTCCTAAGGGGCATAGCCCAGCCTCGTAGTTACTGACCAGAATCTGGTGTGTAGTCCTTATCAACACAACTAGAAAAGCCCTGCTTTAATCCGTCCTAATTAGAATCCCCCCATAGGTAGAAGATAATTAATAAACTAAATGTCTCTGGGTCTGGAGAGATGGCTCAGTCCATAGCGTGATCGCTTAGGACCTGGGTTCTGATGCCCAACACCCACATACAAAGCCAGACAAGAGAGCCATAAAGCTCACACCTTTAATCCCAGCACCCAGGAGGCAGAGGCAGGCGGATTCCTGTGAGTTCATGGGCAGCCTGGTCTGCATAACAAGTTTCAAGCCAGCCAGAACTATGTAGGGAGACCCTGTCTTAATATGAAACAATAAAAAGCCAGGGATAGCGGTGCACCTGTGATCCTAAGTACCAGACAAGTGGAGACAGGAAGACCCTTGCTGATCAGCCAGTCTCGTCAGATCAGTAAAGGACACTGCCTCTGAAAACAAGGCAGGAAGTGGTGGCATCTAGTGTCTCAGCCTCTGGCCTCCACACACGTGTAAAAGTGTTCACGTATGTGTGTGTGCAAATGATACTCAAATGTCTTTGAAATCCAGAAGCTATTTCATTCTGACTAGAAACCACACCTGTCTAAGGTTTGAGCCTGTCACCTGCCTTTTCCAAGACAGGGCTGGACAGGTATTGAAGCTGCAGTGTGTGATGAACCAGGCCTGCCCCTGCAGTCAGTTCCTGGAGTCTCTCTCCGAAACTTCCTTCTAGCTCTAGATTCCCCCACCACCACACCCCACACACCCCTTTCTTTTTTGATACAAAGTCTCATGTATCCCCAGACTGGTCTCAAACTCACTTTGTAGATAAGACTGACTTTGGACTTGGGATCCTCCTGCTTTTGCCTCCTGAGTTCTGGGATTACAGGCCTGTTCCACTATGCCTACTTTTTGCAGTACCAGGACCAAAACCAGGGCTTTGTGTGCTAGGCAAGCGCCACAGCAGCTGAGCCATACCCCCCGACCCCAGTCCTGGAATTCTTAACCCTGCACGATGGCAGGCACCACTGGCCCAAGCTGTTGCCTCTTGTGGAGTTTTACAGGTTCTTGTACTTTTAGGACAAGGTCACAGGACTATAGATTCTGAGCCTTGTTATCACCCTGCTGGCTGCAGAGTGCTTGGCACATAGCAGAAACTGAAAAACTGTTGGTCACAGTGTGGATCCATTCGTTAAGAAGCTGGGTTTCCAGCTCAGAGCCAGGCAGGTGCTGGGGTGGGAGAGGTGGTTGGCAGCAAGCCAACCTCGGCCGTCTGCAGCTGACAAGATGTGTGTTAAGGGGCCTGGATGTTGTATGCTGGGCGCTATGGGAGAATAAAGAGGAAGAACACACATAGTTCCAGCTAGGGCTCAGATGGACTTCCAGAGGGAAGTAGGAAGTGCAGTAAGAGAGATGGGCAGGAACCCTTTAGGGGAGGGTCTCCAAGTGTCTTTTCATCATAGATTAGTCCAGGAAATCTTGGGACTACAGAACAGGGCCCCAAGGATCTCTTGGCCTGACCTCCACCCATGGAGGTGGAAGGAGCGGGGAGAAAGGGAGTCTTCAGCAGGTCGGCAGTGGCTGAGTTGAGGTTGCAGCCCTGCCCAGCCCAGCATCTCTGGTCCTGCAGGAACATCCTCCAGCCATGAACCTGGACTCCAGCAGCAACCCATCCTCCACCACGTCCTCCACACCCTCATCACCGGCGCCCTTCCTGACCTCATCTAACCCCTCCAGTGCCACCACGCCCCCCAACCCCTCTCCTGGCCAGCGGGACAGCAGGTTCAACTTCCCAGGTACCACACCTCTGGGTTTATTCTGGATTCTTAGGGGTGGCCTCAGACCCTCTCCCGGTGTCCCCTGAGATTTGGGTCTGTGGAGCATTTGTTGAGCGTGGGATTGGTGCTGTTGCCCCCTTCTTACAGATGAGTTTGCTGGGCTTGAGAAAGGAGGAGTGGCCGGCCCTGCGTTGTTGAGTGGTAGAGTGAGGGCCAAACCCAAGTCTGTCTAACACAGAGCCTGGGTTCTTGGGGTAGCCCCAGGCTGCTTGCCTGTGCTTGTGGAGGCTCCTGTCCAGCCTCTCCTTCTCTCAGGGATGACTTCTGAGTTCAGGGGTGATGTGACAGGCACAGTATGGAGTAGAAAACCTACCAAAGGGCATTGGGCCTCTGGCATATATAGTTGTTTATTGGGGCTGGCTTCTCAGACAAGACCTCATATTCCTTCATGTGCCACCCAGAGACCCTGGGGAATTAGAATGAGGTGTTCCCACTGAACAAGTGAAGACAGTGAGTCCTGGGACAACTCTGGAGGGACAGAGCTGAGCCCAGCTGCCCTCAGTTCCACAGGGTCAGCCACCCTGGGCTGCCCTATCTCCAGGGAGCACAGCAAAGCCCATTCGCCCCCATGGCACTGAGCTGTTGCCTTGGCATCCTTTGCTGCCCATCTCGGCCCTGGGCTTACCCAGTTTGCAGTCCTAAGGGAAAGCCACAGCTCTGGCGCTCCTGTTTGCCGTAACCCACGGGGTCCAGATCAGCCCCCTGTCGCTAGTTCCTGACATTATAAACCCAAAAAGACAGAGTGCCACCACGCCCCTCATCCCCTCTGGCTAGCGGTACCCACACTGACCTATACATAGCCAGCAGCTGGCCAAGCAGCCTCTGGGCCCACTGGGGACTTCGAGACTTCTTTTCAGGGTGGTGAGGGGCCAAAGGGTCGGACTCTTCTGTCGCGTGTTCTTGCGCCTGCCTTAATGCTTGTGGCGGGGGTGCTCTTAACAGTGATGTCTGTCCCGCACTTCGTCCCTCCCTGCGGCTGAGCGGTGCCCCCTGGATTAGCGTCCTTTTCAGTTCTCTTCTGCCTTTACTCTCTGGCCTTGATAAACTTTCTACTTTGGGTTTTTCTAAGAAGCACTGGTTTGAAAAGACAAGAGACAGATGACCCACAAGGAAATGGGCCCCCATTGTCCTGCACAGAAGCCTTACCCTCTCCATGGTTTTAGTGGACTCGTAAGCAGATCCCTGGGGGGGGGCTGAGATGAGCCCGCAGGGAAGGACCTCGAACCCCTCCGCCACCTACCTGCCCTGTGCTGTCCAGGAGCCTCATAGGAAAGCCTGGGCTAGCTTTGTATTCCCCTACTTACAGTAAGGCACTGGGGGGGCTTGATCACCTTCTCATGGAGGAGAGTCAAGGTTAGACTCACCAAGAGTCCCAGCTACTTGCAAGGCCGGCCATACATAGCCGGAGAATGGTGCCCGTGTGTGGGAAACTGGCCCAGGCAGGATAACAAACATCTCAGAAGCAGAAGGCGAGTGGTGTGTGCGGGTTCCCTGTCTAGAATCCCAGCACAGGGAGGATCCAGCACTCAAGCAGCGCGGTCGGGGCGCTTCTGGGTCGGGTGGACTGAAGGGAGGGAGGCCGTTGCGCACACACTGGTGGACGTCATCAAAGCCACTGCTCTCCATACTCCATCCTGGCTCCTGCGCATTCTCTCCAACAAAACTGGCTGTAGCTTTTCCCAGTGCTCACTGGCCACGGCTGTTCAGCAAGGCGACCGCTGAGATGGTCCCTTGCCCCATCTCCAGTGCAGCCTCCGCTCCTGGGCTCACCACACCTGATTCTTTTCTGGTTCGGTTCCTTTTTCCTGCATGGCTTCACCTTTGCTCACCAGAGCCATCTGAGCCAATAACCAGCACCCGCCCCTCCCCTAGTCCACGCACCCCCCCCCCCCCCCGCACTGCCTTCGCACCGTGTGACTCACCTCCTCTTCTGTTTTAAGCTGCCTGCTTCATTCATCACAGACAGCAGTTTATCTTCCCAGGTGAGTCCTCTGCATGGGTCCACTCACTGCCCCTTGCTGTGACCCTCTGGCTGTCCCGCCTGGTGCATTCTCCCCATGCGCTTTAGCCCTCTGCAGCTGGGCCAGAGGGCAGTACCTTGCTGGATGGGACCCTGGAGTCCATCCTGTGCAGCCCCTCACAGAGACTGCAGGGAACTGGTTCAAGATCACCCTGCCCAGAAGTGACAGGATGGGAACCCAGAACTTGGGTTTGCAGAATGAGGGGTGGGGGCTGCTTGCCGATGCCTCGTGAAAAATGAATGACAAGGGAAAGCTAATTTGGGAAAGTCTTAGCAGGCAGGCACCGTTGTCATCCCTCAGCTGTCTTTGCCTTTCCCAGCCTTAGCATACAGTGCCACCTGCTGGCATTCAGTGGAACTACCTCATTGCGTGAAGGAAGAATTTCTATTCAGTAAGGCAGTCTTTGGATTCCCTCTACAGAAACTATTTTGCACACTTCTGTATTTGCCCATACCTCTCCCCATTCGAGGCCGAATAAGATTGATGTTTTTCTCCTCCCGCTGGAAGTACCCAACACTGTGGGGTTATGCGCTTTAGACAACTATAATCTTTTCTCTGATTTGCCAAGACTGGAAGCCCCAGTATTTTGGTTATTCCAGGCTTTTCTATTCTCTGGATCAGCTCCCTTGAAGAATCGAGTTGGAGCATTTGGTAACCATTATCCCCATAATTCTATTCATGTGTGTGTGCAGGCTGCCAGGGGCTTTGGGTGCACCCCTGTTGTGTGATCCCCTACCTCACCTCCCAGAGCCTTTGTAGTTACTGGCTCTAGGGTGTGTATGTACACTAGTGTCCCCCCTCAACTGGGGAACCACAGCATTTCTTCCCGAGTGGCCTGCTGTGCCCTGCAGCTCGGGTAGGGCTCCGTGTACTAATTGGAACAAGAACAGAGTACACAATACATTTATTTATTTATTTATTATGTATACAATATTCTTTCTGTGTGTATGTCTGAAGGCCAGAAGAGGGCACCAGACCTCATTACAGATGGTTGTGAGCCATCATGTGGTTACTGGGAATTGAACTCAGGACCTTTGGAAGAGCAGGCAATGCTCTTAACCGCTGAGCCATCTCTCCAGCCCCCGCACAATACATTCTTAAGGGCAGGTGTGAGGCTTCCCAGACCTTTGCCCCCCATCCCTACCCCCGCACCTCACCCAAGACATGTGTGGCTTCTGGAGTGGCCTGAGCATGTGTGAATATGCTGGTCTGGCAGTCTGGAGGCAATCTGGCGGTGGCTGGAGAGGTCATAGCAGATGCTTCTGAGGCCCGTGGACCCCAACACTGCCCAGGGTGTTGCGCTCACGTGTGCATCTCCCCATAAGAAGGCCACAGCTTCTGTCGGAGTCTGGTTTCTCTGACAGCTATGGAGAAACCCTTCCAGCAAAGGAGACTAGCTGAGGGCTGAGGGGGAAGGTCTTTGTCCAGGGTAGGAAAGGGGCCTCTGATAGCTTGAGCTGTTGCCACTTCCTGGTTCTCTTTGTGGAGAGAGGAGAGCTCTGCTCACTGCCACCGCTCTTTGTTCCGCTCAGGAGGGGACGTGTCTGTTTCTGGTGTCCTAGAAGTGGGTCTTAGTGCTACAGCTGGGCTACCTAGGGTCCCGGGGCCGGCCTTAGTTGCCAGCCTGGAGCCTCTTGGTGCACAGACTGGATTTCCTCTTCTTGCGCAGCACTGTGAAGGCAGCCAACCACTCTCAGAGTCGGGACCAGCAGCTACACTAGGTACCAGGTGCCACAGACGTTATCGGTGCTGCGTAGCTGCCAGCCCGACTTCTAGCTAGGCAAAGGGTATCCCTGCTTTGAAAGATGACAGCCAGCCCTGCTTCCTTCCAGAAGGACCCTCAGTGGGGGCAGCAGTGTTAGCTTTTGCCACAGTGGGGTCATTTGAGCCCACAGCAGCAGTATTAATTGTTGGGGTCTCTAGAGTCACTCACCCAGAGCCTCTGCCTGGGGCAGCCATGTAGACCAAAGGCTGTAGAGACTGAGTTTGTGTCAGCTTGCAAAATATGAGCTGATCCTGGTGGAAGCGGCCTGAGGAGAGGTGACAGCTCAGAAGAGAAGGGGTGTCCCTGATGTGCTAGTCTTTGGGGATGAAGGAAAGCATCCTCACACTTTGCTCCTGTTCTCTTTCCCACAGACATTTCAGCTCAGGCAGCCCTGCCCTCCAGCACAGCTGACAGCACACGGTATGACCCCTCCCCAGCCACCTCCCAACCCACCCCTACATATCTGACCCTCCCAGACCACCCCTACATATCTGACCCTCCCCAGCCACCTCCCAACCCACCCCTACATATCTGACCCTCCCAGACCACCCCTACATATCTGACCCTCCCCAGCCACCTCCCAACCCACCCCTACATATCTGACCCTCCCAGACCACCCCTACATATCTGACCCTCCCCAGCCACCTCCCAACCCACCCCTACATATCTGACCCTCCCAACCAACCCCTATATATCTGACCCTCTGGTTCTGGGCCAGCCTGGTGGGGGATGGGCGAATCTACATTCGCCTCCTATCCACACTGTGAGCCCTGTATGGGGCTGTGTATACAACAGCAGCAGACTCATGGCTCAGCAGGAAATATAGGTGAACACAGAGAGACTTGCTACACCTAGCTCCTGCCTCTGGATCCCCCTCTCCATTAGGTTACCTTGAGCTCCTGTCTCCTGGCCCCTCAGTTCTTAGCCAGAAAGTAGGTCTCTAAGTGCAACCATTTAGAGGGGTTAAGTTACATAAGTTCACACTGCGAGGTGGTGATAGCCTGCTCAGAGGCAGGAGCGTGGGACCCTGCACCACGTGCTGCAAGGGCCAGGGGGATAACTGCCCACCTGCATTCCCGCCCCCAGCCTCCAGCCATATCCTCAGCTTCCACATTGCCTCCCCCAGGGCCGCCCTGGGCCCAGCCCAGGAGCTCCCTGACAAAGCCCGTTTCACTCTTAGGCCCGACGACCAGCCCAAAGCAGACGTGCTGGGTGTTCATGAAGCAGAGGTGAGTGGGAGCGATTTGTCTGAGACCCAAGATAGCTGCCTCTCTCTCCTCTCTTAGGGTGCACAGGGTGGTGGGGGCCGTGGGGGAGTGAGGATGCAGAGCCTGTTGCAGCAGGTGTGGGCAGGTGTGGTGTGCATAACCAGAGAATGATGTAGAGCGTTAGCTGTGAGAGCCTCTGTATTCTCCTGTCCCGGCTCCCAGCCTACAGACCCAGTCCCTGGCCTGGGATGGCGGTAGGCATCTATCTCTGTGTAATCAGAGCGTGATAGGCGGTTCTCATAGGTGTCAAGGACCGCCGTAACCAGTTGTGGTGGTGCAGGTCGCTGAGGAGATGGAGGTGGTAGGATCAGAAGGTCAAAGTCATCCTCAGCTACATAGCGAGTTGGAGGCTAGCCTGGGCTACGTGAGACCCAGACTCACTCCTCTCTTTCAATCTCATTCTCCTCTCAGGCTGAGGAACCTGAGGCTGGCAAATCCGAGGCAGAAGATGATGAGGACGAGGTGGACGACCTCCCCAGCTCCCGCCGGCCCTGGCGGGGTCCCATCTCTCGAAAAGCCAGCCAGACCAGCGTGTACCTGCAGGAGTGGGACATCCCCTTTGAACAGGTGGAGCTAGGCGAGCCCATTGGGCAGGGCCGCTGGGGCCGGGTGCACCGAGGCCGTTGGCATGGTGAGGTGGCCATTCGGCTGCTGGAGATGGATGGCCACAATCAGGACCACCTGAAGCTGTTCAAGAAAGAGGTGATGAACTACAGGCAGACCAGGCATGAGAACGTGGTGCTCTTTATGGGGGCCTGCATGAACCCACCCCACCTGGCCATCATCACCAGGTAAGCCACCCCGCCTGGGCCCGTGAGCAGCACAGCTTCCCTGTCCCTGAAGCCCAAGGCTTCTGTGGATGCCCTGGAGGATGTGGAAGGGTTATCAAAGAGGAAGAAGAAAACCAAAGATAGGGAATCATGTCCCCATCCACACTGCCCACTGATGTTAGAACACCAGAGCTGGGCATGGCAGCATACGCCTGTAGTGCTGGCACCCGGAGGCTGACACAGGGGAATCTTGAGTTTTAGAAAGCCGGGTCTGCATAGCAAGACCTTGGCTCTCCTCAAAATAAATGCATAAATAAATAAGTAAATCAACCAATCAATCAAGAGACCCCTCTGAGCATAAAGGAAACCCTAGTGTTCTAGAAGACACAGAGCAGAAGCTACACTTACAGCCCCTTGCCTGGACACGTCTCCCCACGAAAGTGGGTGTGGTGAATCTCAGTATCCCTTCCATTAAAATAAAGCCAATTGGGGCCCCGCGAGATGACTCACTCAGCAGGTGAGGGCACTTGGTGCACAAACCTGGCAGCCTGATTTTGATTTGCAGAATCCCTAGGAGAGAACTGACTCCCACGAGTTGTCCTCAGACCTCCACAGGCATGCTGTGCTGTGTGCACACATACCACATATACACACGCACATAAACAGAAATAAACAGTTTAATTTAGAAACATATAACTAAGATAATGCTGGTTCACATTTTACCTCTGTTGGTCGACTGTAGGCCTCAGGTCTACTTCGGAGTGCACGTTTTGCTGTGGGGTGAGCCCGGTGCCGTGTGCATTCAGCGGGTGCCGTGCTGAGCCATACCCCAGTCCTGACATTTTGCTGTCTTCATGTAGATTGCCTGTTTCTACTTCAGAAAGTCTTCTGTGACCCACTTGTCGTTCTCCATGGAAAACAATGTCCTTGCCCAGAGCAGCAGACCTAGACACAGAAACGGTTGCCTGGGCCACTTTAAAAATCAGACAAGGGAGCTGGGGAGAAGGCTTGATGGACAAGAACACCCTTGTGAGCCTGAGGGCCCGAGTTCGGACCCCAACACTGTGGTTTACAGCGTGGGTTGACAAACACGCACAGATAGGGTCTATTGATAGAGCCTCAGCTGTCCTAGAACTCCCTGTGTCGGCCAGGCTGGACTTGAACTCAGATTCACCTGCTCCTGCCTCCTGGGTACTGAGAATAAAGGCGTCTGTTGTCACGTCCAGTTTCATGTTCGCTTTGTAAGTGGGCGATGGAGCCCAACTCGGGTACTCATGACTTCCATTCCACAAAGCCAAGAGAAACCCGCCCTCACCAGCATGAGGTGTCCTGCACCTGCATCCGCGCTTTGGGGAAACAAGCAAACGACTTAGGGGTGCTGCAGCTCTGCAGCCTCCTCTGCCATCCATCCACCCTCCTGTCACTCATGCCTCCAGTTCCCGAAGAGCTTAGGATTAGTGCAAGGGGCTGCACAGAGAGGAACACACTACTCGGTCAGCAACAGGATGTGATGCCCTGGAATCTACATATAATGAAAATAACTTTGTGGTGAGCCCAGAGGCTCCATGTAGCCTGCTGAGAGTCCCAGAGGCAGAGTTCCTCCCGTTCGGCCTTGATTGGCTGGGAGTGTGGTCAAGCTGTTTCCTCGTGCAGGGAAAGCTGGCAGGCCTTGCACCTCCAGAAATGGATGTGCATGTATGTGTAAGCATGTCTAGTTGGGCTCCACCTGGAGTCTTGGTTTAAAAAACACATGTTTGTGTCTTGTTGGTTGGGATGGAGAACCTTCCAGAAGCAGGTGGGCCCAGTTCCCCTCCCAGGTTCCATGGGAGTGGGGTTAGCCTATCGCAGCTTCAGGCCTCTTTCCAACCCCACTGCCCTCAACAGTTTCTGCAAGGGACGGACGTTGCACTCATTCGTGAGGGACCCCAAGATATCTCTGGACATCAACAAGACGAGGCAGATCGCCCAGGAGATCATCAAGGTAAAAGCAGGGTTGGGGGGGTGGTTCCAGCTGCCTCTAGAGCTCTTGGTCCTTCCCCAGGCCATATTCGCTGTTCCAGGTGGTTCGTGGCTCCTCTGTCTCCTAACTGGGACACTTCAACCTGGTCTCATCCAATCAGGTCCAGAGCTCACCACTCAGCTGGTGTTAATAGAACTGAATTAGCTGTGAAGAAACTGCATGTTCTAAAGTATCACTCTAGCTGTGTGACTTCACAGAGCTTGTTTAGCCTCTCTGAGCCTCAGCTTCCCCTCTGTGAGTACCAACACAGCCTCCTTGATTAGGTCAGAGCAGAGACAGAATGACATCATCCGTACAGAGAACAGTTGGCAAGAGCTAGGTGTGGTGAGGGTTTCTTAGCATCGCCAGTGGGGAACAGAATGCTTCACTTCAGGGTATCAAAAGACCCACACTTGGGCTGGAGAGATGGTGCCGCAGTTAAGAGCACTGGCTGCTCTCCAGAGGACCCAGGTTCAACATCCCAGCACCCACATGGCAGCTCACAGCTGTCTGTAATTCCAGTTCCAGGGGCTCTTACACAGATGTACATGCAGACAAAATACCATTGCACATAAAATAAAAATAAATCATTAAAAATATATAAATAGGTTTTAAAAAGTTTTAAAGACCCACACCTTTTGCAAATTTGTGGTTATCCAAATCCAGGCTTCCTGGGAACAGGCCCTTTTGTTCTGTGCAGGCAGCTCTTTTCCATTCTGTACTCACTAAAAAGTAATTAAAGTGAGCCTCTCACTCGATGCTTATACAAACTATTACGAGGGCTGGAGAGGCAGGCTCAGCGGTTAAGAGCACTTGTTCTTGCAAGTTCAATTCCTAGCACCCATTCAATTCCTAGCACCCAAACAGTGGTTCATAACCATCCTTAACTCCAGGTCCAGGGGATCCGACACCCTCTTCTGACCTCCATGGGCACCAAGCACACACATGATGCACATACATAATTTCAGGCAAAACACATAAAATGAATCTAATTTTAAAAGAATAAAAGCCAAGTACCGTGAATATAAATCCCAGAGCTAGGAAGGCTGGGACAGGAGGATTGAGAGTTTGAACTCGGCCTGAACCACACAGGGAAGGGAGACTGCTTTGTCTACAAAACAGAAAACCTGGAACACTGATAAGACTCCTCTCTCTGTGTTGAAAATCTGCAGCCTCTCGGGCTGGGATGGAGCTCAGCTGGTCGAGTGCTTGCTTAGCATGTACAAAGTCATGTGATCAGTACCCAGCACCATAAACCAGGCATAGTGGCACACCTGTAATCCCAGTCTTTGGGAGCTAGACTGGAGGATCAGAAGTTCAAGATCACCCTTGGTTACCAAACAAATTCAAAGTTAGCCCGAGCTACATGAAACCTTGTCTCGGAAAAGAAGAGCTGCCCTTTGCCGCTTTGTGTCAACTGGCCTTCCTTTCTGACCCCTCCTCTTCTTCCCCTTCTTCCCCCTCTTCTCTCAGGCCATTTTGTATCTGTGGATGTCTTAGAAAGGAAAAGATAAAAATGATATTGGGGGACAAACCAGGATTTCAGTCTGCCCCTTTTTTTCCCATGGCCACACTTAGAAATTAAACCTCTAGGATCAAAACCCTCAGTGTCACTCTGCCTCAGGTGTGGCCTTTCATCAAGGACTCTGCTCTACCCCCACACCTGACCTCTACCCCTCCCTACTCCCTCAGATCTGGGAGCTGCCCTCTGAGTCACCAGAGTCAAGGGGGCCAGGAGGACAGGTGACTCAGACACTCTGGAGACAGCAGGCTCTTGTGACCTGTCACTCCTTCTATTCCCTTTTTACTGAAAGATCTTCTCTTGCCCCTGGGGGCCCTGGCTCAGCCCCCACCTCACCCCCACCCTAGTCACTTCTCTTTGGAGTAATCTGAGATGCATTGAGAATCAAAAGCAGAGCAGAAGGACCTGACCTTCCCTGAGAGGGTTTGCAACTTGGAGGGTTATGGTGGAGACTCGGGGAAACGGTGAAGAAAGACTGATGGTCCAGGTTCCACTCTAGAGCCTGTCTCTATAACCTGGCCCTTCCGGCTGTCACTCCTGGGGCTTGTGCATGTGGGTGGGGCGTCCTCAGATCCACTGTAGCTGAGGATAACCTTAAACCCTGCCTCCGTTTCTCAAGTGCTGGGATTGCAAGTGTCACCCACCAAGCTCCACTCAGTGCTTCAGACAGGGATAGCTGCTTGTCCTTAGCCCACGGTGGAACCTGTCCCTCCAGCACCTGGACCATGTGCCCCTGACCTTGAGGTCAGGCCAGAGCACTTGCTGTGGGAATCGCCCACCCCATTTCACCCACAGATGAGGAGGCAGAGGCTCCGAGGGGCCATCACTGTGCCCAGGGCCACATAGTGCTAGCTGAGTGAGAGTGGAGCGTGGAACTCAGGCTTCAGGTCTGGATCCCCTGTTACCATGGCGAGGTGTTGGAAACAGCCAAACTTGAGATCCCCTCCAAGGAATGTCTCTTACCTGCTCTGGGTGTCGCCCTGCCTAGGAGCAGAGCCCATCTAGGGAACTCCTTATTCATTAAATCTGTTTCTAAGATCTTGTCATCCATCTGCTGCCCCCTCATCCTGTGTGTGTGTGTGTATGTGTGTGTGTGTGTGCGCGCGTGCCTGGTACCCACAGAGACCAGAAATGGGCACTGGATTCCTTGGAACTAGTGTTACAGATGGCTGTGAGCCACCCTATGTGGGTGCTGGAAACTGAACTCTGATCCTCTGCAGGAGGAGGTGCTCCTAACCACTGAGCCATCCCTCCAGCCCTGATTATTTAGAATTGGTAATGCTGAGTACTGAACATGGGACCAAGTGCATGGGAACACACGCTTAACTACTGAGCTCCGTCTCCAGCCCTTATCGCTGATCTTTACCTCCTCAACCTCTGCCCACTGCCAATCATTGTGCCCGTGCCTCACACCTTACCCAAGTCTGAGGCGGCTGTAGAAAGAGCATGAACTGGTTTGAGGTCAGGTTTGGGCTCCGTGGTTAACTGCTGTGGTGTGGCCTGGGGCAGTCACTTGCCCTCTCTGGGCCTCTGTGAGGTGAGGATGGTATCCTTAAGATTGGGGGGCGGGGGGATGGGTAACACGCCTCACCCCGAGTAAAGCTCAGCATCCCCCACCCTCTGATACAAGGTTGGCTGTCTTGCAGGGCATGGGGTATCTTCATGCCAAGGGCATCGTGCACAAAGACCTCAAGTCCAAGAATGTCTTTTATGATAACGGCAAAGTGGTCATCACAGACTTCGGGCTGTTTGGGATCTCGGGCGTGGTCCGGGAGGAGCGGTGAGTTGACCATGGGTATCTGCATGCATGGGAGGCTGCAGCATTACACGAGTGGGGAATACCCAGGCTGTATCGTTGGCAAGAGCCTTCCCTGCACAGGCCAGGTTGCCGCAGTTCCTGGTTCTGCCCATGTGGTTTCAATCCAGGGTTGGGTCTGGGTGGTGTTTAGGTTCCTCGTGGTACCTGATTTCCAGGTGGATACCCATGGAGGCTGAGTCCCCTGGCCCATTCGGCTTGGCTACTCAGTGATGGGTGAGAGATCTGGTTTATATCCTCTTGATGAGAAAAAGCATTGGATTTTACTGCCTGTGATTGTAAAGGGGTTGGGTGACAAGAAAAGCTCCTCCATAAGAATGGGGGTGGGGACTCAAGGAAGATTGACAGGCCAGAGAGTCAGCCTGCAGGTTTGACATCTGCAGACAGGCCTGAGGTCCTAGACAGACCAGTCACTCTCTCAGTACAAGGACTCAAACACCATCCCCAGTGGCTCCCTGCCATTCCCAACTGTGGCCTCCCTTTCTAGAAGTGCCCAGCCTGTTCAAGGGCAAGGAAAACTTCCATCTTCCTTTCTGAGTTTTCTCTGCCACATGTGAATGAGCGCAGATGCGTACAGTCAGGCCACCTGCTCCCCACTGAGGGGCCCATGTCCCTGTCCTGGCCTCCAGGCGTGAGAACCAACTGAAGCTGTCCCATGATTGGCTGTGCTACCTGGCGCCTGAGATTGTACGAGAAATGATACCCGGGAGGGATGAGGACCAGCTGCCCTTCTCCAAAGCCGCCGATGTCTATGCATTCGGGTGAGTAGGCCACCGGCACTCAAGTACAATGGTGGCCATTGGGCTGGGAAGCGTGCCTTGGGAAGTCATGGCTGTGCCCCTTGTTGGCAGAGTGACCATGTCTTTGACCTTTTGTCTCTGGCTCCTAATGTGGACAAGAGCTCACACTGTGGTGTGTCTCCATAGGACCGTGTGGTATGAACTACAGGCGAGAGAGTGGCCCTTCAAACACCAGCCTGCAGAAGCCTTGATCTGGCAGATCGGAAGTGGGGAAGGAGTGAGGCGCGTCCTGGCCTCCGTCAGCCTGGGGAAGGAAGTCGGCGTGAGTAGAGGGAAGCAGGGCCCGATGGCGGGTGGGGCGTGTGACATGACTGCCGTCCACTCACCCCGAGCCTGGGGTAGGGGTCTTGTGATGGCTGTGTGTTTAGGTCACCCTTCTGGGTGATGAGGCTGCAGATGGTGCTGGGGGCTGAGTGGACCCTGAGAGAAGGCCTTCCTTCCGTCGTGGCAGCTGCTCTGCAGGCTGACAGCTGCATTCCTGTGTCAGTTCTTATCCAGCCAGTCTTCACTCTGGTAGCGCTGAGACGCCCATTTGTGGCCGCCCCACCCTGTATACAGTCCTAGGACCTCACATTCACCCGTAGACACTTCCACGTTCCTACGATGTGCAAAGGCCACCTCTCCTATTTCCATCCTGCCTGACTTGGTCACTGACGTTAGGGAAGGGCAAGCTGAGAAGGAAGGGAAACAGGCAAGTTCTTTTTGACCTGGAAGGTTGGTCGCACCTCTGAAACGCTTATTCCCTAGGATTCTGTGCCGATAGTTGCGCAGGGCACTTAGGGACTTCACAGGAACTCTTATGAAGTGTCCTGTCCATCTGCATCCTCACTCCTTCCCAGATGCCCACACACACTGACCACAGTGCCCTTTGCAGGAGATCCTGTCTGCGTGCTGGGCTTTCGACCTGCAGGAAAGACCCAGCTTCAGCCTGCTGATGGACATGCTGGAAAAGCTGCCCAAGCTGAACCGGCGGCTGTCTCATCCCGGGCACTTTTGGAAGTCGGCTGAGTAAGTATTCCCTCGTAAGCCTGACCTGCCATCAGATCCTGGAGAGCCTGTCTGGGGTGTTTAAGGGCACCCTCTGCTGAACAGGCATCAGACTACGCTCTGGGGCTTCCATGGGGGAGGGGGAGAGACGCCCTTAGCAGGCAGACACCTCCAGTTTCCTCCTGTGGGAATCTACATGTCACTCACTGTATAGAGCATCACTGAACCCAAGCCCAGGCTAGACCAGGGTGAGAAAGTTATGCCTGAGAGGAGAAAGGGTCAGAGGTCAGGACCTGGTACCCACTTAGTCGCTGAGCTGTTGAGCACTGAAATCTTGCTGTCCCTTAATGGGCCATGCCACTCAGCTGTGTAGAGCCACAGAGCCCCAGGGGCCACGGTCATCTCTCCTGCATTTTGTCCTTTTCTGTTTCTACTCTGACTTCCTCCTCTAAAGACCCCTCTCCAGCCACACCCCTTTGTCAGGACGTGGGGCCTCGTTACTTGCCTCAGTTTCCACAGCGGGGCTTAGGTAAGGAACTTTGCCCAGAAGTATCAGGTAAATCCCATAAGCTTGGCAGGTGAGGTGTGGGCATTGACAGTGGGCGAGGGGTGATGAGGCCTCCAGGCTGAGCCCTGTGCTGTTGTAGGTCTTGGGCCCTGTGGATACAGGGTTCCTCTTCCACCAAACCCTGCCGGCACTGGGCAGGCACCGGCAGCCAAAGACGACCCCTGTTGCTGGAAGCCGGTCAGTGCCACCTTCTCATCTCACAGATGGGAAACTGAGTTTACTGGTAGAGCCGTCACCTGCCCACAGCCACCAGCTCCCAGGCTTCCATGACAGCCAGGAAAAGCCTTCTGTTTCTGGTCTCTGTTCCGGGGCCGCTAACTCTCACTTTCTCTTTTCTTTCCCCATGACTTTGTCACTTTTCATTTTCGGGGGGTGGCGGATCCCCTGGCCTGTCTTGTCATCTCCCCTGCCCCCCACCCTGACTCCTCCACCTGTCTGCTGGCCGGACCGGATCCGACGGCCCTCTTCAACTGCTGGCGAAATGGTCTCGGGCACCCCCAGCCGCTGGCGGAGCCGCTACTACGGGAAAGGACGCTATGGTCACCCTGACTTTAAGAGCTCCTGTCCAGTTCTGGAGGA
Source organism: Microtus pennsylvanicus (assembly GCF_037038515.1). Lineage (NCBI taxonomy): Eukaryota > Metazoa > Chordata > Mammalia > Rodentia > Cricetidae > Microtus > Microtus pennsylvanicus. The sequence goes on from NC_134589.1 coordinate 42,441,785, forward strand.
ATAGTGTGTTTCTATCACTTCTCTCATTTCCTGCCTGTGTGTGACTGTCCCCATTGCATACCTGCGCTTCCCATTCTGTCTCTGCATGCCAGCTTCTCGCATCCATGCTTTCATTCCCATAATCCACAGTGACCTTTTGCAGCTGAAATGGGCACCAGCAAGGGCCACTGGGCTAGTGTTTCTCACAGAGGGGTGTGGCAGGCAGGGCCCCTCTCCACACCATGTGGGTGAGAGAAAATGAGCTCATTAAGCCAAGTCCCCCAAATCCCACTTCTGGGTGAAGTTCAGAGGAGGAGTGAGTGAGTTGTGGTAGCATATGCCTATTACCCCAGCTTCCAGGAGGCTGAGGCAGGGGGATTTTAAGTTTGGGTCTAGCCTGGGATACATAGTGAAGTCTCAGAAGTAGAAGCACCAATGGCAGCTGAGCACGGTGACTGACACACACTTTTAATTCCAGTTTCAGAGGCAGAGGCAGGTGGATCTCAAGGCCAGCCTGGTCTATGTAGTGAGTGCCAGGAGAGACCCTGTCTTAATAAACAAACAAACAAACAAAAAGCATCAACAAATTGCTGGGGATGAGACTCCACGGTAGAACTCTTGCTTAGCATCTATGAGGCCCCAGCACTACCAATGTTAGTAACAGTAATAGTAATAATAAATACAGAGGGGAGGGAAAGCATCAGGGAGGAGAAGTGGTTCTCCCTAGGGGGCCAGTTTGATTATCACAAGGAGCTGTGGGCTTAAGGAACTGAGGGGTGCCCATCACGGCCCCATGGGAACTTGGACAAGCTCCCCCGTGCCCACACCACCTGTCAAAGTTGCCCCTCTGCCATCCCGAGGGGTGGAGTTGGGGATCCTATTCTCTGCAGGCAGCTGTGTCGCTGGGCAGCCGCTCTGGCCAGACGCTGTGCCCTGGCTTCTTCAGGCTCAGGTTTTGATGCTGCTCTCTCTCTGTCTGTAGGTTGTAGGCCTGGCTGTCTTGCATGCCCCAGGCTTCCTTCCTCCTAACCGCCAGCTCCGCTCCGTGACTTCTAAGACTCCAAACGCCAGCGGGCACTAACCCAGGGGATGCCATCTCTGCTGCTCCAGTCTCCTCCCTCCAGACTCCTTCTTGTGCTCTGTTTTTAACAACGGCCCCTCCCCTCCATACGGCCTGTGGGTACCTGACTTGAGTCACTGCCAGGGGAGGATGGCACTAACAGGGTGACCCCTCAAGGCGGAAGAACAGCCTCCGTGGATGAGACGGTCTTTTCTCTCCTGCTCTCCTAAGAGTGGCTCTTGCTTGTGTTCCTCTGGTCCCTAGCCCCTACTAACACCTTCACGGATCCCCTGCTGAGCATGCTCAGAGGATGGGAAGGAGCTTGACAACCCTGGGAAGGGACATTGTCCTGCAAGGAGTGTAGTGATTCAGAACTGCCCAAAGCTCGCACTGAGGTCACGGGCCCTGTCTGGAGTCCTGTGTCTCTCTCATGAAGACAGAGGACAGTAGGCATGCGTGCACGCACACACATTGTGTTGCCGTGAACAGCATCAGTTCAGAAGGGCTGAGTCCTTAGAAGCCACACTCAGAAATGTCCTACACAGAGTTATACCTGACACTCAGTAATGGAGGCAGAGCTGCTGTCACACCTGCTAGGGGTTCCATGACCCTGACCAGAGATCTCTGTTGGGCTCAGGATTGATTCTGCTCCCCGCAGTGGACCCCACTTGAACACCATTTCTAGAAAGAGTGTGTGACACCAGTCCTGGTACTGGTCCTCAGGTCTCTCATCAGCTCCACATCCACACGGAGCAGCCAGTGAGGGAACACCCTCCGTCCCACAGTGGCTGCTGCTACTCTGGGTGCTGGCGAGTCAGGTGAACAGGCCATGTCACTGTTCTCCAAGTAGGGACTGTGGCCGACGCCCAGGACTTAGGGGCCAGGAGCAGCTCTGCCAAGGCCATGGGCCGAGCAGTTGTCCTCACTCAGATCCTCTGCCAAGCATAGCCAGCGACATCTTAACTCTGGTCAAAACCAGCGGAGCCATAACCCATGTCTCTGCTCCTCTCCGCAGCATTAACAGCAGCAAAGTCATGCCCCGCTTTGAAAGGTTTGGCCTGGGCGCCCTGGAGTCCAGTAATCCAAAGATGTAGCCGGCCGTGCACATTCGTGCAGAGGGTGTCTTCCTATCTGAAACAGGATAACGAAACACACGAACCGCCACCAGGAGGACTCAGAAAAGCTTTGCATGACTCCTCCGTGAAGAATGTACATTACAGGGGGGTGTGGGGCTCAGGATCGGAGCCATACCCGCCTCTCCAGACGACACCACTACAGCCAGTGTTTACACAGAGGTTTCTGCCCCGCAAGCTTGGTGTTTTACAGTAGTTAATAATAATTCCGCAGAAGGGTGCTGCCACCTCAGAGCAAGAGAAATGCCCCCACGTTTCCTATTCTACGATTCTGCAGCAGTGAGGGACCCAGGGTTGAGCAAGAAGGAAGAAAAGTAGCATGAATGTTACTCTCCTAGGAAAAGAGGACGTGACAGAAGGCTTGCCCCGGCCTATGCTCCGGCTCTGACTCCCACTGGTCCCTCTGTTTGTCCTATAAGGAACACCAACTGTTCCTTAACTTGCAGAGGAAACCCTGGCCAGGAACCCATCTGGACTATGGGGTCAGGAGTTCCTGAAGAGTTTGGATTTAGTTTCTGCTCTGCTCCGGGCTTGTATTAAAAAAAAGTACAGACAGAATCCAGGTGGCTCCTGGACAGATCTGAAGGATCTTAGCTCAGCTTGTGCTGCAGCAGGAGGAAACAGCCACACGTCTGTGGAGACATTCGCTGCTTCTCTGTGGCCTCCAGGCAGGCACGTAGGCTGTGGAACCCAGCCTTCATCATTACACACACCCCCCAGTGCCTCAATTCACCCCCAGAGCCAAGAGCTAGCCCATCAGCCGCGTGTCCAGTGAGTCCTTGGTTAAGGAAGACGGTGAAGGTGGCAAATACAGCCTACAGTGACCCTAGCACTTTAAAACCCATGTCTGTCATGCCAGAAGGTTCCAGACCTACCACCACTTCCACTTCCCCAGTCTCATCGAAGCCTTTTAGCCCATTCTGACCCCTGTGTGTGCCCTGAGCTCAGATTGGGGCCTGAGGCTGTCGAGAGACTTGAGTGAGACGTACCTAGTAAGTCCCTATCCGTGAGCCTCAGACTTGTGCTTGTGTTCGTTCCAGCAGGCAGGAGGGATTGGGGTGAATCAGACCTGTTGCAGTCCTCGAGCAGAGGTTGGGCAGCATCCGACTCCACAACCAGAAGGGGGAAGAAATGGGCGTGGAGAAGTGGGTAGATTTTGTGGAGTGGCCGTGTGGCTCCCCCTTAAACACCGACGAAGGCTCAGTTGTCAGAGCCTGCCCTAGCACCAGAGTCCAGTGCAGGTGTCTGAGAAGTTGTGGGAGCCTCCCCACATCCACCCCAGCACAGCTGTTCATGCTACAGGAGAGCTGGAATAGTGGCATCTTGACCCTGCCCCAGTGTGGGAAGGAGGAAGAGCCTGTCTCCACCCTGCCATCACGGTAGTCACCCCTGTGCCTACTCCTTTGTTCTGAGCTGCCTCAGAAAGCTGTGCTCTGGGTAGGAGACGTCATCTACCTAGCGCCCTGCCGAGATCTCAGGTCTCCCCTCTCTAGGAGACAGACATTCCCGGGGCAGCTCAGGCCCTCACAGAGACTTACAAACTGCAGAGGGGTCAGCCCAGCCTCCTGGGTCTGCCTTGGGTGCTCTGAGAGAGAAGCAGCAGTGTCTGGGGTTTCCTAAGTGAAGTGGTGATTTGTTGTCCTGCTAGCCAGCTGATAACAGTGGCTGGGTGAGGCCCGGGAGAGAGGGCAGGCAGTGACAGTCCTTGAGGGAGCTGCTGCAGGGTCCCAGGAAGGCACGGGTAAGGAGAGGAGGAGGGTACCTGCTTTTCTCTCTCCACGGCTGTTACCAGAGCTCACACCTCTGACCCTCGGATAGTCCTGGCCATCACTACTTATTCTCGAGTGGCTTACAGTCTCACTGTGGAGTGGCCATGTGGCTCCCCCTTAAACACCAACTAAGGCTCAGTTGTCAGAGCCTGCCCTAGCACCAGAGTCCAGTGCAGGTGTCTGAGAAGTTGTGGGAGCCTCCCCACATCCACCCCAGCACAGCTGTTCATGCTACAGGAGAGCTGGGACAGTGGCATCTTGACCCTGCCCCAGCGTGGGAAGGAGGAAGAGCTGCGAGCCTCTGTTCAGTTCTGCATGGGTCATCTGTCCTCTGAAATGGGACCATCATGTCACTTTCGAGTCCCTTTGGCTTTCCACCCTAACCCTTGGTGTGACCTCCCTACTCTAAACCACAGAGTCTATAACTGCTGCCTCTGTGGCAGTCTCAGGCCTGTCCCTTCCCAGAGGCCACAATGACTGAGCCTCTGGCCATTCTCCCACTTTGTGAGTGTGTGGCGTTGGCCTCCCCTCACCGGTAGAACATGAGTCATCGGGCTGGCAGCTGAGTAAGCCCTTTCAGTCATCCCTCAACACCAGACCACAGAGGGCATCACACACAGCCCACCGGGTCTCACCCTGTACCGTAGACATCTCAGGGCCAGAGGCACTGAGCCCTGCAGCGAATGTGATCTTGTGCACATACTGGGAACCAGTAAGAGTAGCCATGGTCCCTGCTTTAAGGAGCTGACCATCTGCTGGGGGTCAGTATGTAGGGGGCCTGACATCGTGGAACCCTGGGGCCACTGGTGAAGCTATAGTGCTGGAACCTTCCTCACTTCCTCTCCAAGGCCTGCTGCTGTACTGCCCTTCCTTTAAGAGAGTCCCCCACCATGGTCCCTGTTTCCTTTTCTACTTAAGTGACTGTGAATTGAGGTTAGGAAAGTTTGCCTCCTCTGTGCTCTCCCTGTCTCCTGGGAAACACATGAAGGATGACAGATACTGTGAATTCAGCCCCAATAGCCACTGTGAAGGCAATGAAAAAAAGGCATGAAGCCAGGCGGTGGTGGCACACGCCTTTAATCCCAGTACCCGGGAGGCAGAGGCAGGCGGATCTCTGTGAGTTTGAGGCCAGCTTGGTCTACAGAGCGAGTTCCAGGACAGGCTCCAAAGCTGCAGAGAAACCCTGTCTCAAAAAACCAAAAAAAAAAAAAAAAAAGAAAGAAAGAAAGAAAGGCATGAGCTGCAGAGGGCCTGCCCACCTAAGGTCTGAGTCCAGCAAAAACTTTGGCCCCTTTCCAGGCATCCCGAGTTCCCAGCCTCACCTCCAAGGAGGCCTTAACCCATCGGAGTGTCCGTGAAGTCATGAATCCTAGCTAGAGCTGGTCTGGCCACTCCTATGCACCAAATCAAAGTCCTTGGCCATTGTCCTATGGTCCAGGCAGGGAGCAGCAAGCCTGTGTAGCTCTGTAGTGACAGAGTGGGGGTGGATTAGCCATGCTATCCTGCGGCGCTAGCCAGGATGTCATCTGTGTGCTCCCAGTGTCTTCTGTGGCCACGAGGCACATGTTCATTTGCTTATTTTGAATGTGATGTAAAATTTGTACAGTAAAAGTTTTTATATTTTCTATCAATTACATTTGTCTTCCAGAAATGCTTTAATTTAAATTAAAATGGCGAGTCTTGATGAACGTGTTATACCGGGGTTTTTGCCACTAAAGAATGCACCCTCTGGCTGAGCCAGGCCTATGGTCTGGCATTTGTGAATAAAGTTTTACCAAGGTTTCCCGGGGCTCGTGTTTGTTTTGACCAGTCTAGATGACTGTTGGGGACCATGTGAGCAGATGGCGTAGGAGGACAAGAAAGTGCTCTGCAGCCAGGACTGGAGGTTCAAGAGTTCAAGCCCATTGTCAGCTAGATAGCAAGTTCCAGGAGAGAGAGATAGTTTGACTATACCTAGACCTCAGAACAGGTGTCTCGGGGCTGGAGAGATGACTCAGTAATTAAGAGCACATCCTGCTCTTGCCAAGGACCAGAGTTCAATTCTCAGCACCCATGTCAGTAACCCTTGGAGACATTGCTACTGACCCTACAGAAATAAAAAGGACTGTAGGGCAGAATGAATGCATATCAACAAATGAGATAAACTGGATGAACCACACACACAAAGTCCACTAAGACTAAACCAAAATAATTTATTTGTAAACATACCTACAAACTAGTAATGAGATTAAATTGGTCACCTCCAGGCAAAATTCTAGACCTACTGACTTAACATGTAAATTCTACCCAAACATTTCAAGAGCCAATGCCAGTATTTCTTAAACTTCTATGAAAAATTGAAAAGTGGAGAGCACTTACTCACATGAAAAGTAAACATCCCACTGATATAAAGCTCAAATAAAAAAAAAAAAAACTAGAAAATGTCCCATGAAGGGCTGGGGCTTCATAGCAGCTTTGTTGGTCATAGCCAGAACCTGGAAACAACCTAAATGCCCCTCGACCGAAGAATGGATTTTTTAAAAATGAGGTACATTTACACAATGGAGTACTACACAGCAAAAATAAATAAATAAATAAATAACGACATCTTGAATTTTGCAGGAAAATAGATGGAACTAGAAAACAGCATTTTGAGTGAGGTAACCCAGATACAGAAAGACAATTATCACATGTACTCACTCATAGGTGGTTTTTAAACATAAAGCAAAGCCAGCCTACAAACCACAATCCCAGAGAACTTAGACAATACGGACACTAAGAAAGACTTACATAGATTTAATCTACATGGGAAGTAGAAAGTAGAAAAAGACAAGATCTTCTGAGTAAATTGGGAGCATGGGGACCTTGGAGGAGGATTGAAGTGGGGAGGGGAGAGGCAGGGAGGGGAGCAGAGAAAAATGTAGAGCTCAATAAATATCATGGAGAAAAAAATAAATTAAAAAAAAATAAAATCATCCCCCCCCAGGAAAAAAAAACTAGAAAATGTCCCATGAGGGGCTGAAGAAATAGCTCAGAGGTTAAGAGCACTGGCTGCTCTTCCGAAGGTCTGAGTTCAATTCCCAGCAACCACATGGTGGCTCACAGCCATCTGTAATGAGGTATGGGACCCTCTTCTGGCATTCAGGCATACATGCAGACAGAATATTGTATACATAATAAATAAATACAAAAGGAAAATAAAGGAAAATGTCCCATGATAAACATTAATGTGAAAATCTTCAAAATCATATGGCTTAGCAGGTAAAGGTGTTTGCTTTGCAACCCTGGTAAACTGAATTTGATTGTCAGAACTCTTGTATGTACCCGATAGAACATCCCCATTGTCTCAGTGTGTGGGTGCACCCCTCGCGGTCCTGAGTTCCTTGCTCGTGCTCTCTCTCCTTCTGCTCCTGATTTGGACCTTGAGATTTCTGTCCAGTGCTCCAATGTGGGTCTCTGTCTCTGTCACCTTTCATCGCCTCATGAAGGTTAATATTCAGGAGGATGCCTATATGTTTGGATTCACCTTCTTATTTAGCTTCTCTAGGATGGGGATGTTCTATCGGGAACCCACTAAGGCCAGCTGGCCTGGGTCTGAAAAAGCATGGGATAAAACCGGACTTGCTGAACATAGCGGACAATGAGGACTACTGAGAACTCAAGAACAATGGCAATGGGTTTTTGATCCTACTGCACGTACTGGCTTTGGGGGAGCCTAGGCAGTTTGGATGCTCACCTTACTAGACCTGGATGGAGGTGGGTGGTCCTTGGACTTCCCACAGGTCAGGGAACCCTGATTGCTCTTCGAGCTGATGAGGGAGGGGGACTTGATTGGGAGAGGGGGAGGGAAATGGGAGGTGGTGGCGGGGAAGAGGCAGAAATCTTTAATAAATAAATAAAAACAAAAAAAATAAAAAAATAAAAACAAAATCAAGCCTACCTGTTAAAACTGTAGTTTTTGGACAGTGTGAGGTATGTTAGATTTTTGGAGTATGGAACATTTTGTCTGAATGTTTTATTGTGAAGTCAATAAAGTTTCTATACGTAAAAAAAAAAAGAACTCATGTATGTAAAAGTAGAGACAAAGAAATGACTCCACAGAATTTTCCTCTGCCTTCCACATGCACACCCCCTCCATGCAATGATGGTGGTGATGATGATGAAGATAACGATGACAAATCCTTAATGAGATAACAACTAATTTTTTTTGAGACAGGATTTCTCTGTACACAAGACTACTCTGTGTAGTCCTGGTTGTCTTTGAACTGGATCTTTAGCCCAGGCTAGCCTGAAACTCACAGAGATCCAGCTGCCTCTTCCTTCCAAGTGCTGGGATTAAAGGTGTGCGCCACCACTGCCAGGTGAGATGCCAACTAAATTTATAATATTAAGAGATTCTTTGCTAATCCTTAATTTGTTCCTGGAATGCAAGGATTATAGGTCTGTGCCACCATGTCTGGCTACATCCCTTGAATTTTTTTATCTCTGTGTATGTAAGTATATGTGTATTTTCGTGTGTTTGTAGGTACACTATACAGAAGTCAGCCTCAGGTATCTTTCCTTATGAGATATTCATTTTGTTTTATGAGGCATGATCTCTTACTGGGACATGGGGCTTGCCAACTGCAGAAACTGAGTTCTGATCCACCCTGCTCTGAACTGATACTTCCACTCTGGTGCCGAGTAGAGCAGGGACCCAATGCCTGCCCAGATTGTAAAGGTGCAAGCCAGACCCCTGCTGTCAGGATAGAGCAGCCAGCTGCAAATGCATGAGCTCTGCAGGAGCAGCTGGGCAGCCAAGTGACTGGTTGCTCTGAGAACCTCCTCTAAGCCATCCCGGTAGGTAATAGTTGATGATGGCCAGGGCAGTCACAGACTTGGGCATCAGGCTGCCCCGTTTGCCTCCTGATTCTGCCGCTCACCGCCTGCCCAGGGGTTCTCTGATTCTTGGACTTGTCAATTATTGGACTCTACGGGGCTGCTGGGGGCTTCACTTGAAATGTGAAAAATCTCAAATGGAAAAATCTGTGCCCACCACTGCTCAGAATGCAACCTAGCATCAGAACGACACTGGCTCCTTTCCTGGGAACAGCTACAGGACACGCAGGGGGACTATAGGCCAGTGACGTGGAGGGAGCAGTTCCGGCAGGTGGCAGGCGAGGGCTTCAAGCAGGGCAGGTGTGACCTCTGTGTAAACACCAGTCTGCCGTCACTGTGCCTCCCTGCAGAGAGAAGAGCTCCACCCGGGGAGAAAGGCTCAGTAAGCCCCACCCCAGTGGCCAGGTCCTGTTCACAGGATTTACAGTTTGTAGATGTTTTACAGCTGGCCTGGGGCTCATTTGGTAGCGTGCTTGCCTGTCATGCATGAAGCCCTGGGTTTCATCCCTAGAATTAAATACACAGGTGCAGGTGGTGGTGCACCCACCCCGTAATCTTAGCCCTCAGGAGGGGGAGGCAGAAGGATCAGAAACTTACAGAGTTTGAGACCAGCCTGGGCTTCACGAGGCCGTGTGTGTGTGTGTGTGTGTGTGTGTGTGTGTGTGTGTGTGTGTGTGTGTATGTGTGTATGTGTGTGTGTGTGTGTGTGAGAGAGAGAGAGAGAGAGAGAGAGAGAGAGAGAGAGAGAGAGAGAGAGAGACAGAGAGAGAGAGAGAGCACTAGATCCTGGCACCCTGTATTCTCCTGATGGTGTTGACGCCATGAGGGTGGGTGTTGGGGGTGTGGCTAATAGAGTTCAAATGAGCAAGCATCATAGTTATAATGGATATGGGTGTGATGGTGCAGGCTCCATCAGCTACTTTAGCTCATGAAGTAACAAACTCAAAATGGTATAAGATACAGGAAAAGGAGCTGGAACTCCCATGATGGTGGAGCTCCCTCCCTGGCCCTAACTCACCAACATCTAACCTCAGATGAAAGAGCAAACTCATGTGGTTTTCAAGTCTCTAGCTGGGCACTTTCTGTGAAAGGCTACCAGAACTCATCCCAAGCCGTACAAGGGACCTTGAGAGAGTCCCCTGCCGTCTCAGTACCTCAGTATCCCCATCGAACTGGAGTAAGGCTGGAGTTTGCCTCAGTGGTAGAATGTCTGCTTGCCTCGTGTCTCAGAGCCTTGGATTCCATCCCCAGCAAGGCACAAAGAGAACAGGAAGACTTGAAGAAGATTGGTTTTTGCTTGTCTGGTTTTGTTTTTTGTTTTTGTTTTTTTAAGATTAAAGAACTTATGTGGCCTTTCCGCTCTGCTGTTTCCCTGCACGGGAGGCAGCCATGGCGCCCAGCCGGAATGGAATGATCTTGAAGCCCCACTTCCACAAGGACTGGCAGCAGCGAGTGGATACTTGGTTCAACCAGCCGGCAGGCAAGATCCGCAGGCGCAAGGTCCGGCAGGCGAAAGCGTGCCGCATTGCCCCGCGCCCTGCGTCCAAACCCATCAGGCCCATCGTGAGGTTCCCCACAGTGTGCTACCACACCAAGGTCCGAGCTGGCAAGGGCTTCAGCCTAGAGGAACTCAGGGTGGCTGGTATCCATAAGAAGGTGGCTCGCACCATCGGCATCTCTGTGGACCAAGGAGGCGAAACAAGTCCACCGAGTCCCTGCAGGCCAACGAGCAGCGCCTGAAGGAGTACGGCTCCAAGCTCATCCTCTTCCCCAGGAAGCCTTCCGCTCCGAAGAAGGGAGATAGTTTGGCTGAAGAACTTAAATTGGCCACTCAGCTAACAGGACCTGTGATGCCCATCCGGAATGTTTATAAAAAGGAGAAAGCCAGAGTCATCACTGAAGAAGAGCAGAACTTCAAGGCTTTTGCCAGTCTTCGCATGGCCCGGGCCAATGCCCGGCTCTTTGGCATCTGAGTAAAGAGGGCAAAGGAAGATGCAGAGCAGGATGTTGAAAAGAAAAAGTGAGGCCGGGCGATGGTGGCACACGCCTTTAATCCCAGCACTCGGGAGGCAGAGGCAGGCAGATCTCTGTGAGTTCGAGACCAGCCTGGTCTACAGAGCTAGTTCCAGGACAGGCTCCAAAGCCACAGAGAAACCCTGTCTCGGAAAAAAAAAAGTGATGTGCTTTTGGAATATTGCAATAAATTTTCCATAAAGAAAAAAAAAGAACTTATGTGTATGAGTGTCTGCTTTCATGCATACATGTGCACCCCACATGTGTGCCCAGTGCCCAGGGAGGCCAGAGGAAAACAATAGATGCCCTGGAACTGGAGTTATGAGCCACTATGTGCGTCTAGGAACCGAACCCAGATCATCCATAAGAACAGTCAGTGCTCTTCTTAACAACTGAACCATGTCTCCAACCCTCATTTTGACTTTTGAGACAGGGTCTCATGTAGACAAGGCTAGCCTTGAACTCCTGATCCTCCTGCCTCCAGTTCCCAAGTGCTGGGATTATAGGACTGCACCATCACACCAGGCTGTGCAGGTGCGTGCGTGTGCATGTGTGGTACTGGAGATTGAACTCGGCCTCGCGTGTGCAAGTCAGTTTCTCCACCACTGACTTGTGTTCTGAACCCTGGTCGTGGTTCTTGTGGGTCTGTCAGTCATGTGTCACGTTCCTCCGTTCCTCCGTCCGCATGCACCACCACAATAAGAATAACATTATTTTTCCTTAAATTGATCTTTGCTTAAAACCTTGTTGCAGCCAGGTTTGGTGGCACACAGCTATCATCCCAGTACCTGGAAGGCTGAGGCAGGAGGATTGAGAGTTTGAAGCTAGTACCAGGACAGGCTCCAAAACCACAGAGAAACCTTGTCTCGAAAAACCAAAAAATAAATAAATAAATAAATAACAAACAACCCTGAACTCACTCTTTACAATATACCTTAGCTAACCTCAGAACCCTGTTCTAGCAACTCTGCAAGTCCCTCCCCAACTTCCTTCTTACTTTTTTTTTCTTGAGACAAGATCTCACAATGTAACCCTGGCTGTCCCTGAACTCGCAGAGATCCACCTACTTCTGCTTCCTCGGTACTGGGCTTAAAGATCTGAGCCACCTCCCCCTCTGAGCTTATATATTTATTTACTTAATTATTTTTGAGTCAGGGTTCCATAGTAGCCTAGGGTAGCTACACTCCCCATGTATTCAAGGCTGGTCTTGAACTCTTTGAATTTCTGATTTTCCTGCCTACACCTCCCAAGTGCCCATATTATAAGTATCTATCACCGCATCTACAAATATCAGTTCCAGACACTTGGCTTGAAAACACTTTTCAAGTGGCAAGCCAGAGGGACTGGCGTGGCTAGCCTTCTTCAGATTATATGGCTGTTTTATACAAGCTTAGTTTGTGGGGGCTGGAAAGGGGGGGGTCTTAGAAGAGTCCTGGCAGATCTGAGCCCTAACCCACACACATACAAAGTTTATCTCACCAAATTCCCATGCAAAGCACATATACATATGTGACGTGGGCCTTCCTGTAGACGAGTGTGCTTCACAGCAATTACACCTCACAGTCCAGGCTCACTCCTGCCCAAAGCCAAGGGCACAGGTTTAAGATGTCTTTCTGGAATTTAGGTTTGTTCTGTTTTTCTTATTTAAAAATCTTCTTTTTTTTTTTGTCTCTTCTGTATTTACCTTTTAAACAGAATGGGACTGGGTATTGTACGTCCGTTCCCAAGCCTTGCTGAGTGACAAGACCTAGGGAAGCTTGGGGTTTTGTTTTTTGTTCTGCGTACTTTGGAAGACAAGCCACCTGGGGAATCCCTCCGTTGTTTTAGCTTGTGTAGTTACTTCTAAGACTAATACATGCAAAATTAACTACAGGGGATGGAAAAGTTTAGGATGAAACTTGAGCCATCTTAATTTTTTTCCTTTTAAATATGAAGCTATATGTCAGAACATTTCCAAGTGACAAATTATTTGGTCTACTAAGGAATCCAGCGCAGCAGCTAAACACTTGAGACCACAAAGTTAATAGCTACTTTTATGTCTTACAACAAACGTTCTATCAACCTGCAGTATCACAATATCACAAAGAGAGTTTTCCTCCCACGCAAATGTTTTAAATATTAACAAAAATAAAAATATGGAACCCTTCATGAGCTTGCCTGTCATCCTTTTGCAGGGGCCATGCTAATCTCTGTGTCATTTCAATTTTAGTATACGTGCTGTCGAAGTGGACGCTTTAATTAAAATCTTGTATATTTGAGTATGTGTGCATGAATGTGTTTGTACATATGTGTGCATGCATATATGTGTATGTGCTTATGTATGCATATGTTATGGGTTTAGATGTGTGTGTATATAAATGCATATGTGTGTATATGCTTATGTGTGTGTTTATGTGTATGGATATTGTGCATGCGTATATGTATGTGTATGTGTTGTGTGTGTATGTGTCAGGAGCCATGAGGGTTAAGGCAGGTGACAACTAGTGTTCGGATGTCAGCCCACCAGAGGAATGGTCCTCTCCTGGAGGCTAATCCTGTCCAGACAAGGTCTGCAGGGCTATCGGCTCTGGAAACTGCTGCTCACTTTGGCTAAGGTAACTTGGTATCTCCATTGTAGTGTGTAATCTCATGTGATGTGTGTATGTAATCTCATGATTGCATCTCGATCTTATAGGCACATATATGTATGGATGATCAGGAAGATGGCCATTTCTATAGCTATATGGCTTTGATATATAAAATACATACTGGGACATGTTTCCTAACTGGGTCTATTTGTTCCTCAAGGTCTGTGGACACATAAAAGGCTGCCCTGATCTTTTGCTCATTGGGCAACTTCCAATCGGGACCTGTGGGGACTGTTGGACCTCCAGTGAGAGAATTTAGTCACTAGTCAAAAATCTTGGTTCCCATGGTCTAATCTCTGCTCCATTCCGAGATAAACATTATGAGCCGGCTCCCTGCAGTTATCCCCCATGGGGTGGGACATATGGTCAGGAAAGGAGTCTTTCACAGAGGTCACATTTGGGACCTTCAGAGATAAGGGGGTATGGCATGTCCGAGCTTGTTTGAGTCCTAGTTCCCCCTGATAAGGAGACTGGATGTCCCAAATTCTCCTGCAGCTGACTTGAGAAAACGCTAATCTCAGTGGATCCCCAGCTCTAACCCTAAAAGGGCCATTAACCCCCTGCACCTACTCTTACCTCGATTTATCGATACAGGATTTTAACCTAGGAATGGAGTATAAAGCAAGAACTCCCCTTCTCCCTCTTAAAATTTTAAGCTTCCTAAATCAGCTTCTTTTGCCTCTTTGTGCTTCCCGGATGTCTTTTTAGTCATGCTTCTCTGGGGCCACAAAAAAGCTGAATAACTCTTATCTGCTTTATGACCCTGGGAAAGTCTAACTTCATGACTTTGCGATTCCCAGAGCGTTTTGCTTTATATTTTTACCTCTTAAGTTCAGTGATTAAAATTTAAAACATAACTTTAGCCCTCCTCACATTCCTTCCTTGAGTCGTATCCTGAGTCAAACCTTGACTCTGTGGTGAGTACCCGTTTATGTTAGCATCTAATAACCATCACCTTGATGGCACCCAGGATAAGAATTTATGCGTCTAGTTAAGGCATCAACCATTTTGTCTCCCATGCCAGGGAGTGTCCATTCCAGCCTGTTGAAGATAAGGGGTGACATACTCTCAGGAATTACTTCCTGCTGAAATTAGGACATTATTGTCGGGGCCCAGGAGAGCCAGGAGGGGACTGAGGTAGTTCAGCATTCATCAGAAGTATCTGGTTCACTGGCCCAGCTGACGAGATAGCAAGCAATGACATCACTTTTTTTTCATAAATTTACATGTCATCCTTGCACAAGGGCCATGCTAATCTCTGTATTGTTCTAATTTTAGTATATGTGCCGCCAAAGCGAACACCTTAATTAAAACCTTGCACACTTGTGTATATGTACATGACTGCGTTAGTACATGTATGTGTGCATGTATATATGTTCTGTGTGGACTGGTTCACAGCAGTTTTGAGCAAGTTCAGGGCTCTCGACCATTAGGAACAGTTTGTAGTCAGCACTGATCCTTGGATAGTGTCTGTCAGCCAAATAGAAATCTGCTGAGACCGATATAGAACGGGGACAGAAGTTAAAGTTTAGGAATGTTAAGAAAATTCTTGCCAGGCAGTGGTGGCGCACGCACGCCCTTAATCCCAGCACTAGGGAGGCAGAGGCAGGTGGATCTCTGTGAGTTCAAGGCCAGCCTGGTCTACAAGAGCTAGTTCCAGGACAGGCACCTGGAACCTGTCTCAAAAAAGAAAAAAAGAAAGAAAAAAAAAAGGAAATTCTTACATTTGGAACTTTCAGGTCTATTATCCTGGTAGTTGGGGGAAGGGAGGAGTCCCAATACCAGGGCAGAGAGAGAGAGAGAGAGAGAGAGAGAGAGAGAGAGAGAGAGAGAGAATATCACACACACACACACACACACACACACACACGAATGGGGAGGTGGGGAAACTTAGTCTATACTTACATGGAATCCATTTGACCTGTGAGAGGTAGATCCAAGTCTTATGACTCCCTCAATTCCCTGAAGCTTACATAAATTTTTTTAGTTTACAAAAAGAGATAAAAGTTTTAGGTATATTAGCATTACCACTATTTTTAATCCGTACTGAAATCCACATTGTAGAAAAAGCAGCTAACAGGTGTGTCTGTAGCACAGCTGGAATAGACTCATGCTTTCAAGTCATAGCAAAAGCTATGATTTTGTGCTTAAAAACAAACATTCTTTTCATTGTCCAGAGATGTTTTCAGCCCAATGAGAAGCACTGTTAAGTCTATATTTAGACAATAACAAAAGGAAATTTAGAATCTTGAGCTTGTGGCTGATAATAGTAGTCAGTGCTTTACAAGTTGATCGGAACTCCATTGATGAGTGTTAAAACTCTGAACTTGAAATCTTAGTAAGAAAATAGCATAGAGGAGGAAGGAAACTGAAACATTTTTATTACCCTAATTCACTTTCCTATGCCTTTACAATTTACATTTATATGCCTTAAAATACTTTCTTAGACCCCTAGAACGTACATAAACTTAAAACCTTTTTCTTCCCATCTAATCATTTACCTAAGACACAAGTGGTTATTACAGAGAGCAGTCATTGCAAAGCAAGTTCTTTTAAAGAAAGGAACAGTAAAAAGTTGCATCTGTTTATCTTTTTAAATCATTAATAAAAAGTAGATTCTTTAATATGAAGCCTGTTAGCAAGGCAAACCCGTCTTTCTTTCTCAACAGGAGACCTAGTAGCTCTAGAAAAAGCAAGTCCTGGTTTTTGCATATGAAATGAACTAACAAGGTGCCTGCAGCCTTGGGGAGCTGTTAAATGATGAATCTACAGTTATTCTAGCCGTCAATGCCCTCAGAGATCTGAGAATAAATTTTACCAGGAGGTATAATCCAAATAGTCTGTATATCAATTAAATGACAGAGACTTACCTACTGTCGAAGTGGTTTCTCTAGGTTCTGGTGGTCTTTTTTTTTTAAACTTATTTATTTATTTATTATGTATACAATATTCTTTCTGCGTGTATGCCTGAAGGCCAGAAGAGGGCACCAGACCTCATTACAGATGGTTGTGAGCCATCATGTGGTTGCTGGGAATTGAACTCAGGACCTTTGGAAGAGCATGCAACGCTCTTAACCACTGAGCCATCTCTCCAGCCCCCGGTTCTGGTGGTCTTGATGGCTTTGTTGGGGGCAGTGGTCAGTCTCTGGCTGGCATTTAATCTTCAACTGCCACACACAGCAACACAGCCTTCTGCTACCAGACTTAGGGCTGAGAAATTTTCCTGTAGAGGAGGAACTTGGGGGACTGACCTTACATTGAACAGGCATGGTAGAGTAGTCACCCCCAAAGCATCAGATATTAAGAAAAAGTTACAACAATTAGAAGGGTTGCAGGATCATACCTTGCAGGATTTGGTTAAGGAAGCAGAGAAAGTGTTTCATAAACAAGAGACAGAGGAAGAGAAGAGGAGGGGGGCAGAGGAAAGAGAGGACAGGAGGGATCATAGACAAGAGAGAAATTTGACTAGAATTTTAGCCACAGTGGTAGGAGAGAAAGAAAAGACAGGACCTAGACAGATAGGGAACCTGGGCAACAGAAGACCAAAGATGAGTGAAGATGGACAGAGGCACCTCTTGGACAAAGACCAATGTGCTTATTGCAAAGAAAAAGGACATTGGGCAAGAGAATGCCCAAAGAAGAAAGGAAGGGCCTCTAAGGTACTGGCCCTAGAAGAAGATGATTAGAGGGGACGGGACTCGGACCCCCTCCCCCTGTGCCTAGGGTAACCCTGACTGTGGAGGGGACCCCTATGGATTTTCTAGTGGACACAGGGGCTGAGCACTCTGTGCTGAAACAAACATTGTGGAAGCTAAAGAATACAAAGACTATAGTAATTGGAGCAACAGTATCTGTGGACCACCTTACGAACTGTAGATTTGGGGAGAGGACAAGTGACTCATTCCTTCCTGGTTATCCCTGAGTGTCCCCCGCCTTTATTATAAAGAGACTTGTTAACAAGGTTGAAGGCCCAGATCAGGTTTACTCGAAACAGGCCGGAGGTGATCAAAGCCTTTTGTTGACCAAACGAGTGACCTTTACTCCCCCTGCTGTCCTCAATCCCGTTACCCTACTGCCCGAGACGGATGACTCCTCACCTACCCATCACTGCGCTGACATTTTGGCAAAAGAAGCTGGTACCCGAAATGATCTGAAGGATCAGCCTTGGCCTGGGAATCCGAGCTGGTATACGGACGGACGGCAGCAGTTTCATGGTTGAAGGTAAGCAAAAGACGGGGCAGCAGTGGTGGATGGGAAGTGAGTAATCTGGACCAGCAGGCTCCCTGAAGGGACGTCGGTCCAGAAAGCCAAACTTGTGGCTTTGATACAAGCTCTACGGATGGCAGAGGGGAAGTCTATCAACATCTACACTGACAGCAGGTATGCTTTTTCCACTGCCCATATACACTGGGCAATATACAAAGAGGACTGTTGGCATCTGCAGGAAAAGACATAAAAAATAAAGAAGAAATTTTGAGCCTCCTTGTGGCCATACATTTGCCAAAGAAGGTAGCCATCATACATTGTCCAGGACACCAAAAAGCTCAAGATGCTGTGGCTAAGGGAAATCAGATGGCAGACCTAACCAGGTGGGTGGACAACATCCCGCTTCTTGTCTTGGAAGGGAGAGTATTTGGGTTCCCTCAAGCCCATCCACATCCCAGATCGGGATCCCACAGAACAGAAACAGGCTATGATTTACCAGGGGAGGCCTCCATAGATACTTGCTGCTTTTCTCAGCATGGCAGTTCAAAGTCCACGAAACCAAAGGTATGCCTAGGAGCCTTGGAATGTCTCAAGGCACGCGCGTTCTGGTGCAACCCTTCAGCCTTGCAACCCTGTAGTGAAGGTCCAACTTGAGAATTTGGGTGTGTGGTCTGATCTCATTGGGGGCCTCCAGAAAATGTTAATTCCACCAGGTGAGAATAGACCACTACCACAATTTCTGGGCCAGTCTGAAGCTTTATTAAATATTGGCCAGGATGATGGGCACTGTATTCATACTTGGGATTCCCAGAGAATGGCCACGAATTATATTAGTCTGGTACTTACAGGGCTAAGTCCTTCCCACTGTCACCCAATCAGGGGCAAGCATACATCCTGATGTACTTCCTGCCTACATAATTCCCACCTACATGTGATCAAGTACATCATGTATACTTAGAACAACCTAACCTTGTCAACAGAAGTAAAAAACAAGAGACTTGTTATCTTATAGGAATAATAGCTCCCAGCATTCCAGGAAGTTATCTGTCCTTGGACAGGTAGAACTTACAGTTTAGAGGCATTTTTGTTTTATAAATCTTGTATACATACTGATTAAAACTTAAAACATAACTTTAGCCCTCACAGTGTATATACGTATGTGTATATGTGTTTATGTATATGTGTATTGTTATGTGTGCATATGTGTGTATGTATATGTGTACATGTATGACTGTGTATATCTATGTGTGTTTATGTATGCATGTGTATTGTGTGTGTGTTTGTGTGTATCTGTGTATATATAACCTCAGATATTATTCTTCACCTTCTACCTTGTTTGACACAAGATCTCTTTGTTGGCTTTTTGCTGCACACACCAGGACAGCAGGTCTCTGCACTCCTGGGAGCTCTCCTGTCTTCACTTTGCAACTCCCCATAGGAGTGTTGCAATTACAGATGCTCATGATACAGTTCTGGCTTTACCTGGGTTCTTGGGATTCAAACTCAGATCCTCATGACTAGATGACCTTTAGATCTGTCTCCCCAGATTGCCCTTGTTCCTTAAAGGGAAGACTATTCCCTGGGAATAGTAGTGCACACCTATAATTCTAGAACTTTGGAATAAAGATTGAAGGATCATTGGGAGTTTGAGCATAGCCTGGGCTATACTGCAAGTTCCACACTAGTCATGGCTATATAGTGAGAGACCCTGAATCAAAGCAAAACAGCACGAAACAAGTCCACAAAGAATGTCTAGGGCATACTTGCTTGGGTCTATATTGGTAGCATCTGGATGCTGTCTAGACCGTCTGTTCCCCCACTCCCATGCACCCGCATTGATACCCCAGGGCCACACACACCCATATGGGATTGGTCAGTTTACAGTCAATAGCGTGTACTTAGAGGACTCTGCCAGGCAGACTGGATATCCGCCAGGATCCGGTTTTATATCTCATGTGTTATCTCTGTGCAATTAATGTTGTACCATGCCCTTCTCCCCTGCAGCAGTGCCTACCATGCTCCACACACCTGTAAACAGCACCTCTTCCCAGCACAGAAACACCTCTGTGCCCAGGACTCCCTAGGACACAGCACAGTGCACAGTCTCCACCTCTCCAGCCTCCTCCAGTTTGTCCCACCCGTTCAATCCTTCTTCCTCTTTGTCACCTCAATCTCTCTAAAGTAAACATACCTCTTCTTTCTTTGCTATTTGTGACTGCTTGCAATTCCTTAGCTGGGACCTTGGGGCTGCTAGACTGGCCCTGGATCTTCTCCAGCGTACCTGGCTGTGCACTTTGTTCTCCTTACAGTCCCCGAGAGCCACCTCGCTCATCCTTCTACTGTGTTGCCCAAGGCCCAGCTCAGATCCACCCCCTCTCAGAAGTCTACCTTGACCTTATCATCCTGGCAGGATCAGGAGAAACAGAAGGCAACACCCACAGCAGGTTCATTTTGCCGGCCCGCGCCCTGACAGCTGTCGGTTCATTAACCCCAAGTCCTCTTAGGAAGTAGACCTGCCAGCAGCTTCATTTTACAGTGTGGAAACTGAGGCACTGAGAGTAGACCTCCCTAGCCTGGTTTCACCTAGCTGGTGTAGCCACACACGCAGACAGGCCTTCCTCACACCTGGCTGAGTTGAACTCACTTCCTTCACGGGAGGTTTCCAGGTAGCAATTCACACAGCCACCAACCCTAATGACTCTAATTGTGTTGATATCCTTTGGAAGCAAAGGGTAGCAGGGTTCCCTTAACCTAAGGGGTGGGGGGACCACACTCCTCTCCTGGCATGCACAGGTGCTCAGGAGAGCCTTAAGACTTATCATCGGCTTCTTCTTCGCGGACTTGCTCTTCCCTCAAGCAGAGAATCCTCAGGAGTCAGATAGACCCCTGGAGGGCTTGTGAGACTCAGGAGCTGGCCTTCTTCCTGGCCTGGCAGCCTGTGCAGCCACTCATTTTCTTTAAGAAGCATCCGAATTGTGTAACCTTAGGGGAACAATGGCTGGAAAATGCATATTTCTAGCCACACCCTCCAACCACACAGCCCTATGGAAACTGCAGGCTCACTCTCTTTGGAGCTTCACAAAGCTAACTACCCCTCCCTAGCCACGACTAGTGTATTTGCTTAAGACTTATTAGAGCCCGAAGGTGGGGGCTGCTGATATCTGTTGCCTCCACCCTCTCTCTGTTCCTGGAAACCCGCTGCTGTCTTGAAGCAGCTCTGGGTAGCATCAGCTCTCCCCCTCCCACCGCTCAGCTCCCCAGGCCTGTGTCCACAGGAGGGAGAGTTGGGAACGTATCCAAGGGCAGGTTGGGATCTCCCAAGCCCTTGTCCCTGTTCTGCCTCATAAAGGGATCCTGGATTCCTTCTCTATACCCTTCAGATGTGTGCTTCACACCTGGTCAGTTTCAGTTGCCCTAGGTGAGAAGCCTGATTCAGCAGCTGCTCAGAGCCGGAAGGGTGGACCTGGAGGTACTAGTGTCTCAGGCTCTGTGTCCCGGAGTCCCACCCACAAAACACTGCTGCCCTTTGATTTCCCTATACG
The DNA here is from genome assembly GCF_037038515.1 of Microtus pennsylvanicus. Lineage (NCBI taxonomy): Eukaryota > Metazoa > Chordata > Mammalia > Rodentia > Cricetidae > Microtus > Microtus pennsylvanicus. The sequence continues at coordinate 42,462,971 of NC_134589.1, forward strand.
TGAGCCCATGAGAGCTCACAAGAGACACTGCCCCGTGATTACAGAGCACACTAGAAGAGGCAGTAGCTGGGAGGCTGAAGCAGGGGGATTGCTGTGAATGTGAGGCCCGCCTGGGCTACAGAGTGATTCTCTGTCCCTGCAAATGAAAAGCAAACAACCCAAAAGCTAGAAGAGGAGCTTCTGTGGGACGGTGGGAAGGTGTGTGTCCTGTCCTGGTGATGCAGCTCATCTTCTGAGTCTATTAACCTCCCTGGAGCCTCTTTCCCTGTCTGTCAGCCACCAGCGATCTGGCCTCTGGTCCCTCCCTAGGATGCTCTCTGGGGAGTATGGTCTCTCTCCTCCCTAATGGCCCCACGGAGATGAGAATTAAGAGATCCTAGGGGGGTCCACCTGAGATGGAATGTGACACGGAGGACAACGACACCTCAAGATCTGCGAGAGCCAAAGTTATGTTTTAAGTTTTAATGACTGTGCCTAAGAGATCTGTAAAACAAGAATGCTCTAACCTATAAGCCCCTAGCCCAAGGTTGGATACTTCCTGAGATGCTGGAGGCTATTGTTCACTTAAGACAACAAGTCACCTGTTTTTACGTCCCTAAACAAATTTGTTGACCCAACTGTTGGCCTTGACAGCCTCTCAAATCCACCAGGCTGTGTGGCCAAAGGCACGCTACCTCATAAAATGGCACAGGACTACATGACAAAAAGCCTGCTACCTCTTCTCCTCCCAGCTAACCAGACAGCCATCCCAACTCTCCCTAGGAAAGGGACACCCCCTTTCTCCTTTTCCATGGTAGAGTTCTTAAAACGGCCATGTGCCAGTCGGTCATTGCTATCTCTGTGAGATTCAGAGACGACCCACCCCTTGTCCCTCTGAATAATAAAATCTCCTTTGTGCTGAGAATTTGGTGTCTGGGTGTGTTTTGTGCCAACTGTGAGGCCCCTTCACCAACTGCACTGAATGTGCTTGATCCAATATAGATGGGAAATACATGCTTGCCTCTGTTTGAACAAAGTCTGGAAGTATATAACCTTGTAGCCTTGCCTTTATAAACACCTGGTTGTAGCTTGTGGCCATGTTCTGGGAACTCCAGAATAGACCTTGACAAAGTCCATCATCCTGGCCAGTATTTAACTAAAGCTTGCTTCAAGTTTGGCTTAAAGTTGTGGTAGTGGTCTTACTCTCTCACAGTGGGATTAGCATTTTCTGGAGACCCCAGAGAGATTCAGACCACCCATCCAAATTCTAAAGCCAGACCTACACTACTGAACTCCAGGGCTAAGGGGCTGTCTCAGGAGCCATCTTCTTGAGATGTTTCAGGGCTCTGAGGCTTGCCTTTGGTTTTGTGAACTATCGGAGTAAATTAACATGCTGAGTAAAGCAACAGGCATCTACAGAGGCTTCCTGGTAAGTCATAGTCTGTTTCTGTTCTGTGGGATCCTGATCTGGGACATCCTTGGTGGGGCCCCACATACTCTCCCATCCAAAGCAGGAAGCAAGATGTCACCCACCCATCTGGTTCTGGTTGTTTAAAAGTTTTTTTTTTCTGTTTGTTTTGTGTGTGTCTGTGTTTTCTGGCATCTTTGTAACTTTTATTGCAAACATGGATCCAAGACAGATATAGGTCTGACTTTCTGTGTTCTGTGTTTATTGGCTTTGTTTGGCTGTCTCTGCCTATGGCAGCAATAGCCACCACCACTAATACTGCTACCATGGCTGGTTTTGAATGGCCAGGGCTCAGAATTGATTTCTGAGCTTTCTGGTCACTGGGTTCAGTTTAGCAGGAATTCAAATGTCTTTTGGGTGTGGATAATATTAAAGTTGTTTTATGCTGTTCTACTTTATTGAAAATCTAGCTCTGAAATTGGGTTATGGCTTTCCCTTTTCTAGACAAGTCTTCTCTACGTTCACTTTATTGAAAATCTAGCTCTGAAATTGGGTTATGACTTTCCCTTTTCTAGACAAGTCTTTTCTACGTTCACGTTATTGAAAATCTAGCTCTGAAATTGGGTTATGACTTTCCCTTTTCTAGACAAGTCTTTTCTACGTTCACTTCATTGAAAATCTAGCTCTGAAATTGGGTTATGACTTTCCCTTTTCTAGACAAGTCTTCTCTACGTTCTGCGTCAGGCAAGCCACCTGACTCTGCTAGGGAGAGGAGAGCAGAGCTGAACAGCCCAAACATTTAGAATATTGGTACATGAACTTTCTGTATGTCAAGATTTGTAAGTTTATGGGTGCACTATGAAAGGACTGGGACAGTAAAGTTGTCAGTCTCCCTAGTATTATATTCATGACCAAAAGTTTTATTTTGATACTAAAAGAGCTTCAATTCAGAAATTATTATTTTATTTAAGGCTAAACCTAATGGGGATAAAGCTATAAGATTCTAATCTTATAAAAGCTATTAACTTACTGTAAATTGTTAGATGATTAAGACATGCAAGTTAATGATCAGTCACCTTACAAATGATCAAATTCTTTTTTCTTTTTTCTTATTTTCTTTTTTGTTTCAAGACAGGGTTTCTCTGTAGCTTTGGAGCCTGTCCTGAAATTAGCTCTTGTAGACCAGGCTGGCCTCGAACTCACAGAGATCCACCTGCCTCTGCCTCCCAAGTGCTGGGATTAAAGGTGTACGCCACCACCACCTAGTCATTCAAATTCTTTAATATGTCCAGAACTATACCTGTATTCATGCTAAGCACTACTGTAATTAATTGCATGAAAAAAACTTTATTTAGTCTCCTGTATGTATTCTTTCTTTCTTTCTTTCTTTCTTTCTTTCTTTCTTTCTTTCTTTCTTTCTTTCTTTCTGGTTTTTTTCGAGACAGGATTTCTCTGTTCCTGTATGTATTTTCAAGGTTAAGCCTAAAACAAGTACTAAAAACAAGCAAAGCTTGATTAGCTCAGATTTACTTAATAGATTATGGTCCTCAAACTCTTCAGAGATCTGCTGAATATGGAATTTAAAATGTTTAATGGAAGAAGCTTTTTGTGGTAAGACAGAAAGGCCCCTCCTAGTGCGGACCCAAAGGTCTCCAAAGAGGATAGATAAGGTACCAATGACTCCCACCTGGATTGCGGTAATGTTAACCACTGGGCATAACTCCAGCGCCTCGCCCATCCCAGGACCCTGCCCAACGTGTGAACAAGCAGGACACTAGAGAGTTGATTGCCTACACAAGGTAAGATTGGCCCCCCAAGTTCCTCCAGTACAGGCAAGCCTCTCAGATCCGCTGAACACTGATGCTGCCCTGGGACCTCTGCCACCAATGAAGTCATCGAGACCGTGGGAGCCTAGGGTAACCATCTAAGTAGTGGATAAGTCTCTGCCATTTTAACTGATACAGAGGCCATTTGGGTTATACTTCCTGGTAAAAATGTATCCTTCTCAGATCTCTGAGCGCATTGAAGGCTAGGCTAACTGTAGCTTTGCCATGTAACAGCAGCAGGCAACCAGCTCCCCCTTCAAGGCTGCAGCCACCTTGTTAGTTCATTTCATATGTAAAAATCAGGACTTGCTTTTTCTAGAGCTACTAAGTCTCCTGCTAAGAAAGGCAGGCAGGTTTCTCTTGCTAACAGGCTTCATATTAAAGGGATAAGCAGGTTTCAGATAGAACTTTTTACCATTCCTTTATGTAAGGGGACTTGATTTGCAATGACTGCTCTCAGTAATCAAACACTTTAGTCTTACGGTAAATGATTAAATGGAAAGAAAATGATTTAAAGTCTGTGCAAGTTCTAAGGGTCTAAGAAAGTGTTCCAAGATCTATAAAGATCTGAGGATATGAAAGCGTGTGTCCTGAGGGTCTAAGAAAATGACTTAAGATACATAAGTACAAGTCGTAAGGTATAGGAAAGTAACCTAAGGGCTGTGAAAAGTGGGAAATGTCTCAGATTTCTTTTCCCCTTCTTTTCTGTTTGCAGTAGCCCAGTGATTTTGGGCTGCTTGCGGGGTTCAGGGAAAAACAACTCCACAGAGTAGTGAACTTAGGACTTCTTTATCGAGGAACTTTATAGGAAAGAATGGGCCAAACATACGCTTTTGTTGAATGGGAGCACTCTTTACTTTCTCATGATGGAATCTGCCAGTTTCTGCCATATTGAATTCTGCCAATTTCTCTCATTCTGCTGATCTCTGCTGATTTTCTGCCAGCTTCTGCTGGTTTCTTTTAGTTTTCTGCTTAATTTCTGCTAGCTCTCTTTGTTCTACACGGCTTATAAAGACCCAGAAAATCTTTTAGACATCACACCACATACCATTCCTCAAGTAAATGATAAGAAACAGAGTCATCCCAACAACTCACAGTGCAATAAATCCAAAGAGAAAGAAAAGAGAACCTTGCCTCCCTGCCTAGTGGGCTGCAAACCGCAGCGGCAAAGATAGAAGTCTTTTTGTTACCCTATCTCTAGAGATAGCCTTGTAGAGCTAAACTAATAAGAGAAATATGGAAACTGTGTGTTATATCCTATACTTCTGAGTGTATAAAACATCTTAAACACTTTGTGGTTAGTGATCCTAACAGCGGGACTTTCTTGGACTGGAGACTTGTTTATGAAGAGAGAAGTGTCCTAGAGATTTTGCAGGAGTTTCAGGGCAGGGGGTGGAGGCGGGAGTTGCAGGGTAGGGGGTGGGGCGTGGCAGATGAGCTGCCTAGTCCTCTCCAAGACACAGTGACATTAAGAGAATTTTAAATCTCAAATATGTGTTTCTGTCCTGTGTGTAACCCTTGACCACAGACCTCTTTCTTGGGTCTATGGAGTTAGTTTATGTTTTGTAGCTAGCCCTGGCCAGTCAGGGAATCTTATCCCGTGGTGTTTGAACAAAGGCCGTAAAATTGAGGTTAGGAATTCATGTAAAGCGTTAATTACTGTCCCCGGGACCGCAACTAGGTTACTATGCACTACTTACCTTGGCTCAACAAATTACACAGCTGGCCACATGTCCTTGTAAATCAGATTAATACAATTAAAAAATAATTGTATTTCTCTGGTAATAGTTTATCTTAAAGTCCATTTGGCAAATACTTGGTTTGATCTAAGAGCTACTTTAAAGTTTTTTTTTTTTTTTATTAAATTTATTTATTTATTAAAGATTTCTGTCTCTTCCCCGCCACCGCCTCCCATTTCCCTCCCCCTCTCGCAATTAAGTCTCCCCCCCCCAGCCCGAAAGGCAATCAGGGTTCCCTGTCCTGTGGGAAGTCCAAGGAACCCCCACCTCCATCCAGGATATGGAAAATCTAGGTCCTGGATAGAAGTACTTTAAAGTTTTATATCAGTTGATAGTACATGGCTATCTCGGCAGCTGGGAAAAATACAGCTGTTTTCTCAAGTATGCTTTAAGACAGCTCTTAATGGAAACTTTTAACACTTGACTTGGGCAGCATCTTTTTATATTTGTTCATCAAAACTCTGTATAGGCTAACATTAATACCAGTTATACAATCAGCTAAGAAGAGTCATTTTCTTGACAATCCGCAGATAAACATGCCCAGTAGATCGGGAAGGTATTCACGAGATGCATACACACATTATAAACAGGCTGTGAAGGATGCAGTTAGCACATGTGTACGCTTGCAGGCAGAAGCAACAGATGTTCCAGAATCTGTAGATCTCATGGACTTTGCAAAACACGTTCCCTTCATCAGAAGTTAATTCCAGTGGGTTGGCACCTTGAATATGAATTATGTTTCATAATAAATAATAAAGGTTCTCAGCAGCTATCGTTATACTAAGATTTCAAAAGTTCAGAGTTTCACCGCTGATCAGTGGAGTTCTGGTAAGCTGGCAGAGCACTGACTACTGACTATTCAGTCACAGGCTCAAGATTTTACATTTCCTTTAGTTGTCTTCAAAGTATAGACTTAAAGATGCTTCTCATTAGGCTAAGAACATCCGTCCATCTATATATCTGATTCTCTCACTAGAGGAAAAAATACACATGTTTTTTAACCTGAAGCCATAGCTTTTGTTATGACTCAAAGTGTGTGTATACTCTTGATGTTTTATAGACATACATTAGTGATTTTCTCTACGGTATGGATTTCAGTACCTATTACAAACAATGGTAATGCTAATATATCTAAAACTTTTATCTCTTTTTGTAGATGAAAAAAATTCATGTAAGCTTCAGGGAAATGAGGGAGTCATAAGACAGCCTAAGTATCCTCAACTGCCTACCCTGATATCTCTCTCTCTCTCTCTCTCTCTCTCTCTCTCTCTCTCTCTCTCTCTCTTCTCTCTCTCTATCTCTCTCTTCCCTGGTCTTGGGACTCTTCCTCTCCTCAGCTACCAGGATATTGGGCCTCAAGTTTCCAAATATAAGATTTTCCTTTAAGTTTCTAAACTTTTTTTTTTCAATACAAGTCTTTTTGTCCCAAAAGATACCCCAAATCATATTAAAATTCAGGCTCTTGTTTCTGGAACTGGTAACTCAGGTCTACCCATCCGCCTGCTGCACTGTTCCCTCTTCAGACACAAAGTCACCATCCAGAAACTTCCTGACATCCTTGTTCTTAACTGTGTGGCCTGCTGTATCCGAGCCGCCGAGTTTGAAACAAGTTCAATATCATTTCCTTCAAGGACTAATTCATCCTTCTGGGCTTGAGAGACAGAACAAGCAACGCCTGTCCTCATCTGAACCCTGCGGATGTATTTTTCACCCAAGAAATTTCGGATTTCAACCAAAGACCCATTCTCTTGAATAACGACGTTGATGGGGAAGTGAGCATACACGGACCTCATCTTGTAGCAGAAGCCCAGCGTAACACCCTTGATCATGTTTTGAACGTGGCTGCAGATGGTTCTGATGGTGGCCAGTTCCTTCCTATTGCCCCACCATTTGTCAACCCGGAGCCTCTTCTTCTTCTTCCCAAGAAGGCTCAGCTCTACGTTGATGTGATTGAAGTCCCTCCGGAGGGTTCCTCTGGGGCCCTTCACAATGACTGTGAGCCCCTTCAGAGTGATGTCCACATTTTCTGGAATGTTGACCGTCTGATTGCTGAGAATGTTCTTCATTCTCGCAGTAGATAGGGCAAAGAGCTAAGTTTCTAAACTTTATCTTCTATCCCTAGTCTATATGCGCCTCAGCAGATTTCCACTTGACTGACAGACACCATCCAAGCATCTGCGGCTGACTACACACTGCTCCGGATGACTGTGAGCCCTGGACGTGCTGAAAGCTGACGTGAACCAGTTCAGCCAACGTGACAGCTCCCCGACTCTTCATCTGTGAGCCAGGTGCTTCTGATGAGTGCCCCATTGCCTGAATCCCCTCCCAGCCTTTGATTAGCATATTAGCTTTCCTGGGCCCTGACAGTGATGTCCTAGTTTTAGCAGGGATTAGTTAGAGAAGAGAACACTTCAGCAAGCTGGGATTGCAGATCAAAAGAAAACTCCCGCCGGGCGGTGGTGGTGCACGCCTTTAATCCCAGCACTCGGGGAGGCAGAGGCAGGCGGATCTCTGGGAGTTCAAGGCCAGCCTGGTCTACAAGAGCTAGTTCCAGGACCGGCACCAAAGCTACAGAGAAACCCTGTCTCAAAAAGCCAAAAAAAAAAAAAAAAAAAAAAAAAAAGAAAGAAAGAAAGAAAACTCCCTGTCACAGAGGACACAGTGGCTGCCTAGAGTGCCTACTGGTATACCAGGAAAGGAACCTGTTAAAACCAGATAGTCCCAGATCTATTAACAGGTAGACTCATTAGCTGAAGCAGTTCTACAATATGATAGGTCTCTCAGCCTGCATGAACAAGGAGACTTGAAGGGAAAATTGTTGTTTCTGTACAAACCATTTGAGATAATCTGACTGTACTAAAAACAAACAAACAAACAAACACAGCACAACACAACACCACTGCCACCAAGAGTGAAAAGACCAGATTTGCAAAATAGGGGACCTGAGATGAAATAAATGACTGGTCCCACTCTCGTTCCCAGGCTCCTCCTACATAGTAACTTTAATGTCAGCCATCTCAGCGCTCTTCGATCTTCTTTCTTCTGCTAATTACTATTGGCTCTTGAGTCACTGATGCCTTAACTAGATGACAATTCCTGTCTGGGTACCGTTTAACTGATGGCTATTAGATCCCAATATAAACAAGTACCCACCAGAGTCAAGGATTTGACTCAGGATACAACTCAAGGGAGGAATATGAGAGCCAAAGTTATGCTTTAAGTTTAAATGACTGTGCCTAAGAGATCCACAAAACAAGAATGCCCCTAACCTGTAAGCCCCTTGCCTGAGGACAGACACTTCCGGAGATGCTGGAGGCGGTTGCTCATACAAGATAACAAGCCATATATTTTTACTTCCCTAAACAAATTTGGTTGACTCAACTGCACAAGATGTGCTTGGTCGCACGTAGGCAGGAGGTATATGGACAGAAAGTATGTCAGGATGTATGGCTGTTCCTGATTGGACGAAGGTGAGAAGGATGTGACCTTGTGGCTCTGCCTCTATAAGCACCTGACCAATGTAGTTCATGGCCATTTTCTGGGAACTCAGAGTCCATCAGCCTGGCCAGGATTTAACTAGAGCTTGTTCAAATTTGGCTCAAAATTTGTGGTAGTGGTCTTATTTTCCCATGGTATTAACAGTTTCTTGCTGTCTCTGCTCATATACTATGGAGGCTGAAAACCGCAGGCCCATTTCCACCTTGTCTGTCGGTCAGAGTCTGGAGACTGACAGGCATAACTGTACCTCCTAATTCAGGAGGTGGTTGCCTGGCTCTTCTGAAATTAAGATAGCTCAATGCCATCCTGACAGGTGACGGGTGTTCAGGATATGTAAATTACGTCTGCCCCTTCTATTGTCTTTACGGAAGGGCGAGCATCAGTGTGTAAGACTTAGAGCACTTTAGCAACTAGGATGACAAAATGCTAAGGATTTGATGTCTCAGAGTGATAAGGCCATTGACTGCGTGAGTTATCCTTTGTATCATGGTAATAAAGTCTTTTATTACCTTCTTCCCCAGTTTACATTGGGTATAAAAACTGTGGAAAAATAAACACAGGTGATTTTCAGGATATCAGTAATCCCTGGAATACCCTCCTGGTACTGTCTTATGGATTCTGTCTTGTTATTCTATGCGTCTTTGTATCCTTTACTTATATTTCTTCAATTCCCACGTCCCTACCCTGGGAAGAAGTATTTTTGTTGAGGCCGGTCCTCAACAATATACATGAGTTTTGCCTTTTTGTGTTGATGGAGGGTGGGGGCAAGTGTATACCTTAGAGCTGGAGAGATGGTTCAGCAGTTAAAAGAACTTGCTGCTCTTGCAGAGAACCTGGGTTTGACTCCAGCACCCACATAGTTACTCACAAAGGCCTGCAATTCAAGTTCCAAAATATCCGGCACCCCTTCTGGTTGGTCCCCATGGGCTCTGCATAAACAATTGCGATTGCATACATACACACAAAATACTAACACATAAACGTAAAAATAAATAAATCCTTCTAAAATTTAAAATAGGCAGGAGTTGAATGCCTCGTTTTCTCTTTTTAAAGCTTCATTGCACTTTAGGCATGCAAACTCGCTAGTGTGGTGACTCACACCTGTAATCACAACACTTGGAGGCGTTGGGAATTTATGGCTACATACGGAGTCAAAGCCATCGTAGATCACATGAGACCCCGTCTTCAAAGCAAAACAAAGCAAGAGGTAAAGAAAAGCACAGAACTGAAGCTGTAGCTTTTGTCTGCCTATTTTGGTAGGGCTGGGATAGGACCCAGGGCTACCTCTAGCTAGGCTAGCCACTAGCCACATCCCCAGAGCAAGAGCATATTCTGGGTGAGTTTTTGTGTCTGTGTCTACAGTGCCTTTTTCAATATTGAGACCCATCACCCCACAAGGGTCCCTTGTGCCACGTCTTAGTCAGCTTTCCTTCTTCCCAGTTGCCAGTGCTCAACATTGCTCATGGCAGGACCCAGAAGAGCCCACAGCAGAGGGCACCAGGATGCTTGCTCCCCTGAATTCCATCCCTGGGATCCACGTGATAGAAGGAAATAACTCCCACAAATTGTCCTATACCCCACACGCATGCTGTGGCCTGCGAATGCCCTCATGCAAAAAAATGAATTAATAAAATTTTTAAAGAATCCAGAATATAAGTCTCTGCAATTTTTACATTGATAGAAAATACAGTTGACTAGTAGTCAACAAACTCTTAAAGTAACATCTTTTTTTTTATTAAATAGCAAACCATTGTATCTATCGCCTATCTTCTTTTCAAGTTGAAGCTGAGGCAACTTAAAATAAAAGACTTCTGCCCTTGGGTTGAAATGTAAGTTGAGAACAGATCCTATTAGAAAATCTGTATTGAGAGCAGCTTGACATGCTAAACCTGCATATTGCTTAAAGATGAAGGCTCTTAAATACTGTATGGAGAAGGTTCAATTTTAGTCCATTTAGTTGCCAAATAATGAAAAATCGGGGGCTGACAAGCTCAGTGTAGAAGTGTTTTCAGTGCAAGTCTGATGCCTGAGTTCTATTCCTGGACCCCACAATGGAAGCCAAGTACTTGTATGATCTGATGACATGACAACTCCAAGGTATGGTCAAGGGGAAGGTTTTTTATCGTAGATGAGAGAGAGAGAGAGAGAGAGAGAGAGAGAGAGAGAGAGAGAGAGAGAGAGAGAGAGAGAGAGCGCAGGCAGAGGCAGCTGGAAGAGTACAGAGCAAAGAGAAAGAAGTAGATTGAACGTGGCTAGTAGACTGGGCGTGGCCAGGGCTGTCTATGAAGGGGGGATAACAGTAGCTTATAGAGAGTAGAAAGAACAGTGATTAAAGCAGGAGAGAGAGAGAACATAGAGAATACAAGGTTATTAGAAGAATGAGTAGCTAGGGGGAGGGAAGCCCTTGAGCTGGAGGGAGCTTCGGGCAGGGAGGGGATCAGAAGGCTAGCAGGCTAGCATGGACTTTGAAATGTGGACTAGGTGCTCGGATACTGAAGGAGCCTGAAGGCCAGCATGGACTTTGACACACTGATAGGCTCCACAGGCATATGTTAATTCTAGAGCTTATGGCTCCTTTGGCCAGAAATAAGGGAAATGGCTCCTTTTGGCAAATGGGAACTAATTTCACAGGTTTCTGAGGGATGCTGGCTTTTATGTAACCGGCAGAAACCCTCTTGTTGTGGAGGTCAAGCTCATTTCTGGACATTTGAACTGCCTTTGGAGTTTGGGAAACTGGAGTTTCCTTTTGGTCCTGAGAGTGCTGACTCCCCAAAACTGCTGTCTGACTTCATCACGCACACTGTGGTGCCAGAGTACCCCCCCCAATAATACTACTGTTATGGTAAAAATAAAATGCCGCAGGTCCCCAAGTGGTGGCAGCGAGCAGCGGGCCACAAGACCACCACAGGCCGTGAAGGCAACTGGTACCAGGCAGGAAGTCACGTGGTGAGTGAGAGACCTATTAGATGTGCCATGCAGAGAAAATGGGTGTTTGTTTAGTGGGTTATGGAGGGGAAAGGGAAGGGGGGAAGAGGAGAAGGGGGAAGAGCAGAGAGAAACAGAGAGAGAGAGAAGGGGGGGGAAGGGGGGAGAAGGAAGAGAGGCAGAAGCTGCCTCTTCAGGAGAGAACCAGAAAGGAAGGAGCTCAGGCTGGAAGTGGAAGGAAGATCTGTTTGCCTCAGTGGATGGGGGGGGGGTGCAGGGCTTGTCTCTTAAAGGGACAGGACAGACCATTACAACTACAAATACAAATAAAAAATTCAGTTCAATTAATTATTTATAATAAAGTCCAAAGTTTTCAAATAATGTATCTGTTGTAGTATAAACTGGAGAAATGAAAATATCCACATAATCTTTTGATTACTGTGAACTTTTAATTTTACTTACATAACATTTTTTTGGTATTGGTTTTTTTTTTTTTGAGACTGGTTTTTCCGTGTAGTCTTGGCTGTTCTGGAATGCACTCTATAGACCAGGGTAGCCTTGAACTTAAGAGACTTGCCTGCCTCCGCCTCCCTGAGTGCTGGGATTACAGGTGTGTGCCACCACTGCCCAGTTCTTATACATGACATTTTTATTAGGTTTATTTTTATTATATGTGTATGGGTGTTTGTCTTAACAAATGTATGTGTACCACAAGCTTGCCTTGTGCCCTCAGAGGTGCGAAGAGGGCATCAGATCCCCTGGAGCTCGGGTTTCTGAAGCTTGTGAACTGTCATGTGGATGCTAGGAATTGTACGTGGGTCTTCTGCAAGAGCAGCAAATTTCTTGAGTAGGAAAAAATGTGAGCCAGGCGTGGTGGCATATGCTTTCAATCCCAGAATTTCAGAGGTGAAGGCAGGTGGATCTTTGAGTTTGGGGCCAGTCTGGTTTACATAGTGAGTTCCGGGACAGTCAGGGCTACACAGAGAAACCTATCTCGAAAAACAAAAGGAAAAAAAATGTGTTTCTGCTGAGGTACTGGGAACTTCCCATCAGAAAGTATTGCATGGGTGAGTTCTAGGCCAGCCACGGTCTACATAATGAGACCCTGTCTCAAAAGTAAATAAATACATAAATAAACTGGGTAGCTTACATCCAGTGGAAAGGTGTTTCTGGTAGTTCTGGAGCCTGGGAAATAAACCAGCTGGTTCTAAACTTCGTATGAAAAGACAAAGAGGGTTGGTGGGTAGCTCACCTAGTCTAGCTTGGTCCCAGCACCCTCCTCAACCATACACACACAGTATCTAGATGAGTTAAAATTATCTTGGGTTTGTTTGTTTGTTCGTTCGTTTGTTTGTTTGTTTGAGACGTAGTCTCCAGGAGCCCAGGAGGACCTTAAGACCTTGCTAAGTAGCTGAGGATGATCTTGTCTCAACCTCTCAAAGGCAGGGTTTATAGGTACGTGTTATAACTCCCAGCTTCAAAACATTCTTGAAGAACAAAGGTATATCTTTCACATCAGGATGGTTTCACGGATGCTGGGCAGAATGAGGACATCAGGGTAGACAAACACACTAGGAAATGGACCGTAAAGTGGGGGAATACCCCAACAATCAGTACCCAACAGGGCAGCAATGCTGTGGAATATTTAACTGTGTAAAGATGTGCTATAGTCTACGCTGCAGAATATTTATTTTAACTGTATAAAGGTGTGTTACATTTGTTTATGCTGCAGTTGTTTAACAATGTAAGGATGTGTGTTTCATTCATAAAGATGTGTTGCATTTGTCTCACTTTGCCTGTCTAAGGCACCTGATCAGTCTAACAAACAGTTGAATGCCAAATACTAGGCAAGAAAGGGATAGGTAAGGCTGGTGGGCAGACAAAAGAATAAAGAGAAAGAGGGCTGGAGAGATGGCTCAGAGGTTAACAGCACTGACTGCTCTTCCAGAGGTCCTGAGTTCAATTCCCAGCAACCACAAAGTGGCTCACAGCCATCTATAATGAGATCTGGAGCCCTCTTCTGGCATGTAGGCAGACATGGAAACTAACACTGTATACATAATAAATAAATAATAAATTTTTAAAAAAGAAAAGAGAAAGAGGAGGAGAAGAGAGAAGAGAATGAGGGAGAAAGAGAGGGAGATGCCCAGGGCCAGGCAGTCAGACATGGAAGAAGGAGGAAAAGTCGGACATACATAAAGACAATGTAAAAAACCCTGAGGCAAATGTAGATGAAGAGAAACAGGATAATTTTTTTGCTTTTGCTTCTTGAGATAGGGTTTCTCTGTGTATAGCTCTGTAACTCACTCTGTAGACCAGGCTGGCCTTGAACTCACAGAGATCCGCCTGCCTCTGCCTCCCACGGGTTAGGATTAAAGGTGTGTGCCACCACTGCCTGGCAAAACAGGATAATTTAAGTTTTAAGAGCTAATGTGATGAGCATAAATTAAGGCCGAGCATTCATAACTAATAATAAGTCTCTGTGTCATGATCTGGGATCTGGTTTATGGCCCAAAAGAAAAAGTCTGCTACATAGCAATGAGGAAAGGGAAAACAAATACTAGTATCTTAGACTGGTTTTGGACTCACTATGTAGCCCGGGCTGACCTCTCCTGCCTCAGCTTCCAGAGTGCTAGGATTATAGAAAAGAGATACCATACCTAATAAGAAAAATCTCCCTGAAAAACAGCAGTATAAGGGTGGAAAACAACAGCAACAACAAACATGTATAGTGGACTTCATGCCACATATCAAAAACAAAACAAAAACCCAGAAATGATTTTAGGTCTCCCATTATAAACTAAAGCTTTCAGAAACAGAATATAGGAGGCTTCCTGTCTCCCACACCTGGGCACAGCCTTCTTAGTAGCCCAAAGTACCAACCCTTCGTATAAAACAGACTTCATCAAAAGCGGAAGCTTTGCACTGTGCATGTAGTGCACCTAGCATGTAAGGGGCTCTCAGCATGAGCTTCAGCACTTTCTATTTTTAGCCTGCTAAAACAGCTAAAAGCAGAGACCGGCTATGGCTGGTCCTTCCATCCATCGTTGTTGAGATTATGTACTGCTCACCCCTTGAGAAACTGTCTTAGTGGTTTCTCATTCATACAGCTTCCTTATGACCTAAATATTCTATTCCTAGGTATTACTCTAAACAAATAGCATGACCTAGATATTTTATTCCTAGGTATTACTCAAAACAAACAGCCTACGTCCTGGTAATTGTTCAGCTGAGAGCTTCTTGCTTGGGTGCAGGAAGCCCTGGCTTCAACTCCCTGAAACACACAAAACCCAGCAGTACTCAGCAGGCAGGGGTGAGGGGTGGGGGTGCAGTTATCCTTAGGTTATTTGAGAGTTCAAGGCCAGTCTGGGCTACGTGAGGATTTGTGTTTTAAAAGTCATAGGTCCCCATAAAAATATGCACAAGAAATTAAGAAATTTGTTGGGCGTGAAACACACAGTTTTAATCCCAGCACTCAGTAGGTAGAGGCAGGTGGATCTCAGTGAGTTCAAGGCCAGCCTAATTACATAGGGAGTTCCATCCAGGACAGCCAGAGAAACCCTGTCCTAAAAGAGAAAAGGAAGGAAGAACAAAAAAACAAATTCATAGCAGCTTTAAACAAACAGTCCCAAACGGAAGGAGGCCCAGAGTCACCAAAATGCAGACAGAGGCCTGGGAAATGGCCCAGCCAGTGAAGGCTCTGCCTCTCCCCAGACACACACGGTAGAAAGAGTGAACTCTTGTAAGTTGTCCTCTGACTGTCACATTCACGCCATGGCACACACGCACTGATATACACACACACTGATACACACACACACACACACACTGATACACACACACACACTGATACACCCATGCACTGATACACACACACACACTGATACACACATGCACTGATACACACACTCACTGATTCATACATACACACTGATACACACACACACACTGATACACATACACATTACAAAATGTTCTAAGCAAATGGATGAATGCCCAGTAGCTAACTGTGACTCACCTCCACAGCAAACACCACCCAGGGGCTTGTTTTCCTGCCTCCTCCAGGGCTTTAGGGGATTTCTCCTTTTACCTATTTTATTGAGGTATTTATTTTACCTGGAGAGAAACATGCAGATGCTGGTTCAATAAAAGAATCTTATGTAATTAGCAGGGACTACTCTTGG
The DNA here is from genome assembly GCF_037038515.1 of Microtus pennsylvanicus. Taxonomy (NCBI): domain Eukaryota; kingdom Metazoa; phylum Chordata; class Mammalia; order Rodentia; family Cricetidae; genus Microtus; species Microtus pennsylvanicus. The sequence goes on from NC_134589.1 coordinate 42,478,530, forward strand.
ACCAAGATCTGGAGCATTTGATGCCATCAGAAGACCTTGCCTCTTCCAGGCAGTAACCCCAAGACTAACTTGTTGAATTTGGCATGCACAGAACTGCCATAGCGCAGGCTTGTCTGGGTGTACCCGTTTCCTAGTCCTCCATGAAGCTGTGTGAGTCCCTGATGTCCCTCTCACGCACCCTGTGCGTTGCTTCCGGTTTGGAGCTGTGATGTATAGAGCTGTTCTGAACAGGCATCCATGGCGTTCCCTTGGGAAAATGCTCAGCTGTGGAATGGCTGAGGCGTAGGAGAAGCAGGTGTCAGAAGCAGCAGGGCCTGCTCTGGCTTCTCTTCGGGGGTTGCAGTTGCCCCAAATCACTACCTATTGGCACAAAAGTGCCCTTGGTGTCCATGGCATCCACAGGGCTGTGAGGAACTCCCCTCCCATTTTGCTCCAATCGGAGAGTTTGTCTGCTCTTTAAATCCAGTCGGTTCCAGCTGAGTGAGGAACTTCTAAGTAGGATGAAGGTACAAGGAGATACGCGTCATCTAAGGAGGCATATCCAATTAGTCTTGGCAAATTTTGGTATCTTAAGATAAGCACAAGAAGAAAGAGCGTCACAGATAAGTGCCTGGCCTGGCAGATAACCATATCTCCCTCTGGCACCTGGAGGACCATTTCATGACACTTTACAGAATATTGCAGGCTAATTGGTTTATAAAGAAGGATTGTTTCTTTCTCGCTCTCCTGGAGGCTGGGAAGCACAAACCAAGATTCCATCTAATAAAGGCCTTCCAACTGCATAGCCCCATGGTTGGAGGCAGAAGGCAGACACACAGGCAAGAGATCAAATCTGTAACCACATGTCTTTCGTTAAGTCACACCAACCTATGTAAGAGAACCAGTCACCAAAACACATCAGCTCCCATGGCAGGAGGGAGTGTGTGCCTTTACCAACACTAATTCGGTGGGAATAAGTTTGGTTCCCATGATTCTCTAGGAATAAATGAATGACATAGTTGCTCACCACAAGTTTGCTTCTGGGCAACCTCCAAGTTAGCAGCAGTGAAATGGCAGGGACCTGAATGACTCCCAGTAAGCCTGTTGTCCTGGTTCTCCTCCCCCGCCACCGCCCCCCCCCCCCCGACAAATCCAGCCTGCAATTCTTTGCTTCATCCACTTCATTCCCGTAACTCATAACCTAAATCACACGAGCAGGGTTGGTTGTTTGTATTTGCGGCTGGGGAAGACTGTCGATGTTACTCAGTTGGTGGAGTGGTTGCCTCCCTGGCAGGAAGTTCCAGGTCCCATCCCCAGCAGGTGTGTTGGGTGCAGGTGCCCATACCTATCTTCCAGGCACTTTGGAGGTAGAGGCAGGAGGGTCAGAAGTTGAAGGTCATCCTTGGCTACATACTGAATTCAAAGCCAGCCTGGCCTACGTGACAGTGTTGGGAGAAGAAGAGGAGGAAGGGGGGGATGGAGGAGGAGAGGAACAGGTATGTATGTATTAGGTAAGGCATACTGGGATTGCATGAGGTACCATCACGCCTAGTTTGAAAACTATTTCAAATATTCCCTTGGTCTCCTTCCTTGTCACTTGGGATATTCTACTGTATCAGCTACTTTTCTTCTTCTCACCCCAAAACAGAGGAAAGGAGGAGATGAGAAGAAAAGAGTACGGACGGATAAATTCACAGGCAGAAGGAAATGCACCCAGGGACCCCCCCCCCACACACACACGCCCGCCGCCCCATTAACAATCTCAACGGTGGTGTTTTTCTTGCAAAATAGTTCTTCCTACTTGCTAAGCTTTTACAGAAGGGAGAAAGACTTCTTGGAAAGCCTAAATCTTCGAGACTTTAGACCGCGCATAAGGAATTGTGCAACCTTGCTCATGCCCCTTCGTCTTTCTGGGCATCACTTTCCCCACACATACAATGGACTGAAGCAGGTCTTCCCCACCGCTTCTGGCACACAGGGAAAGCAAAGCCTGAGTCTAGTGGATACCGTAATGAAACACGGTCAGAAGCACAGCCACACACACCCTCCAGCAAGGCTGTCGAGAAACTTCTGCCTACGACCCTTTGAAGCTTCAGAAACCAAATGGAACTGATTCTCTGGCAGAGCACAGGAGAGGGAGGCCAAGTGTCAGAGCGGGGGAACATCCAGTGTCCTCCCCAAGTCCCGCCTTCAGCCCACCACTCGGTCATTTTCTCCAGACACTTCCTTCAGCCACTGACTCCTGGCTCCTCCCTGTTGAGTGGTTGCGGTTTCTATTTCCTCTCAGAGCCCGCCCCGGGCAGTCGGCCCCGTGCAGCCAGTCCGTGCAGAGGTGCAGAGAGAGGTCCGTCCGCGGGCGCGAGCGTGAGCGCGGAAGAGTGGTGGTTCCCCGAGACAGGAGAGATGGCTTTCTTCAGCTCCCAAGCTCCCTACGTGAACCCGGTGAGTTGTGGGGGCGATTAGGGAGAAGCTAACTGTCACATCCACGCGAAGTTGCTCTGGGTCTCTGAGGAAACAGCTGAGTGGGTGGCACGGGTAGTGGTGGAGTGCCCCGCAGACACCACATGGGGAAGACATTCCAGGCGGGGTCATCCTGATGCAGCTCTTGTTCCCCGTTAGGCTCACACTCGCTCTGGGGTCGAAGGGTTCCACTCACCGTGATTTCATGGGGTAGACTGATAGATGCCTGTTCCAAGGTGCCTAGTAGCATCTAGAAAGGAGATAGTTTATATAGAGATGGAGATGGGCTTTCTAGGGGTGGGTACCAGCTAACCACATGACATTTACTTTAGAGAGGACCTCTCTTCAGTCGGTTACAAACTAGGAGACTTCACACATGGTACTTTCTCCTCTCTGGGTTTCAGTTACCACATCTGTGGAATGGGACTAATACTGAGCCCATCTCCTGAGGCTGGGGTAAGGAGACGCAGCTAGATAGTACATGTGTTAAACAGCACCGGGAACATAATAGGTGTTTTGAGAGTGGTCGGGGGGCAGCAGGGAAGCCCTCCCAAAGAGGTGCCTATCCTCCAAGGACCCTGTCTGAATTTACCCAAGGACACCTCCCGAATGTGTGTGGAAGGGCAAGGAGGCAGGGACTGTCCTTCGGTGTGGTGTGTGAAGGGCTGCCCTGTGCTCCGTCTTTGCTGTCTGCAGATAGTCTCGTTTACACACACCATTGTTCCACCGTGTGTGGAGAAACGGAGGCTTTGATAGGGCAGGGTCTTGCCAACGTGTCCTCAGATGGTGACAGCGTGTGAAACTGCTTTGGTTTATTCCCAGAAGAGGGGCGCTCCTAGGGAGATGGCAGTGAACACAGAAGTGAGTGCTCCCAGGGAAGTGCTCCCAAGGGCCTTCTGCGGTGTGCCCACCGTGTGCAGGGTGCTGTGGGTGAGCTGGCTGCCAGGGCCTGGCATCAGAGCTTTCTTTAGCATGGGCTCTGGGCTTTTCTGGTGCTCCCGGATGTTGCCCGTGTCCCCAGCCACACTGTCGAGGCTTCTGAGTTGGGACCTGCATGGAAGGTGGCTGGGAAAGGCTGGTGTCCAGAGCCTCTATGGGGCCTTCAAGAGCAAATTGTGACAGAAAGGCCATGACACTCTCTCTCTGGTTTCCCAGAAGACAGCGCTGACATTTTCAAATCATGCAACTGTGGTGTTGGGTTTTTTTTTTTTTTTGGTTGTTGTTGTTTTGCTTTGCTTTTATTTTTGTTCTTTTTTTTTATTTGTTTTGTTTTTTTGAGACAGGGTTTCAATGTGTAGCTTAGGAGCCTGTCCTGAAACTCCCTCTGCAGATCAGGCTGGCCTCGAACCCCCAGACCCACCTGCCTCTGCCTCCCGGGTGCTGGGATAAAAGGCATGTGCCACCACCACTGGCCAGGCAACTGTGTTTTATTTAGATTTAGGAGGCAAACTTCAGTACTTGAGGCTGGGTCAAGAGGGTCTCCACGTACTTTAGGCCTGCCTGAATTACATAATGAGCTCCAGGTTAGCCTGGGTTACACATTGAAACCTATCTTTACAACAATCAAACAAAGAAGATGAAGGAGGAAGCAATATTTTTAAATATGGAGGGAAATCCTCCCAGAGAGAAGGAAGAGGTCAAGCGGGTCATAGTGGCAGACACGGAGGCCAAGTGTAGTCTCACATCCCCATAGCCCTGGGATCATACTTTCTTCCGCCGGGCTCCTCCCACTCAGTGACCTCCTGACTTCAGCAACTGTGGCCACACATCCGCTGTGATGCTGCTGGGGTACGACTTCTGGCCTGCTGAGGAACAGCACTGTCATAGCCCGAGGGCCAGTCTTGGTTGCTGCTCCCACATCCAATGAGACTCCCCTGAGGGCTTGGAAGAAGATGGAGCTGGTCCGGATGGCCCCTTGTGTGACCCTGCTGGGCCAGGGGTCAAGAACACGTTTGTGCTTCTTCACAAGAGGAAGCCTATGTCACCTATGGCCGAGAACATGAGTTCTAGTGTTCAAATCCCGGTCTCGTTATCCAGCTGTGTGGCTTTGGGCAAGTTACTGAAGTTTCTGTATTTCCATTTCCTCATCCACAAAAGCACTAAAACCAAAACTGCTGGGATGCTTAGGGAAGTGACGCGGGCCATTTAAGGATGGTCACAGGCAGGGTCTTTGAACTTCTGAAACAGCTGGGCCTTTCAGCTTGAGAACATATTGGATCGGTGTCCCCACTTCTGGTGCGGGACTGTGTGTCCAACAGACCACCGAGCTGCCCACCCTCTGGCAGTGAGCACAGCCTTCTGCATGTCCCATTAGGAAATGGAAGCAAAGGCCCTAGCCTCAGCGTAGAAGACAGAACTCACGCTTCTTTAAAAAACATTGTTTGTTGTGTGTCCTCAGAGGTCAGAGGACAATCTTGGGTACAGCCTTTTCCATCTACCACACTGGTCCCGAGGGCCTAACTCGGGCCGTCAGACTTGGTCACAGGCCCCTCCCTCCACTGAGCCCTCTCACACAGTATCTCTTCTGTTGCTGAGTCCTCTTCAGAGTCTGACCCCATGACCTCCCTCTTGCAAGGATACTGGTCCTTAGGTGAGACCTGCTGGCTAATCCAGCAGTCTCCTGCATCAGGAGACTTTGGACTTTGGCGGTGTATCCGCAGTCTTTTTTGACACTTTAGTCAACATTCCCAGGCTCTGGACCGTTTCTGAGGATGGGGCGAGTACTCTGCGCCTCAGACCTTCCCTGCAGCCTCTCTTGGGGATTTTCTCCAGAGATAGCTTATCTACAAATTAGTAACTGAACACAGCTGGCTGCCCCTCCCACTTTCTATACAAATGATCTCATCCTGGCCCAGCTGGTGAGGGCTCTTGCCCCGGAGCCTGGCGACTTGAGTTTGGTCCCTGGAATCCACACGGTGGAAAGAAAGAACTGACTGCTGCAGGTTCTGGCCTCCACGACCGCACAAAATGAAATAAATACAGATGGTGTCATTCCGTATCTTTCCTCAGAGTCCCCACCTTCATCCTTTCCAGACTGTGCCATGTGCAAACAGCTTGTTTATTTGCCTTTTCCTTTTAGTTCAGGTTCTTTCCAGTCCTTTGCAATCCATGTGGAGACATGAACAGCCTTGCTCCATGCTAAGACATGAACAGCCTTGCTCCATGCTAAGACATGAACAGCCTTGCTCCATGCTAAGACATGAACAGCCTGGCTCCATGCTAAGACATGAACAGCCATGCTTATAAGATCCACTCATGCTAAATAATGTTTCAGCATTTGGGGACTAAAGTCTAAGCTGGGGATGGTGGGACACACGGCTATCCCAGCGTGTAAGAGGTTGAGGCAGGAAATTCAAGGCCAACCTAGGCTATAGTTGGCCTAGGCTACCTGAGATTGCTTTAAGACACTGAAACCTCACAAAGCTTCTTTGGGAAAATTGATTCTTCAGAGAGCAGCCCGTACTGCCCAGCATGTGTCTGTTCTCCTCTACCTGTGTCTTCCTGTGCACGTATGACTCACAGCTGTCTCATCTACTTTCTGATCTTCATGGCTTGTGATTGCCCCGGAGGGCTGGCAAGTTAAGTGCCAAGTCTTCAGATGCCAGCAAAAGCTCTGAGGAAAAGTCAGGCAAGGGGAGTTTTGTTTTTCACTTGTGTCTCTGTGAGTGTATGCCACGTGTCTTAGGTGCTCAGGGAGGCCAAAGGAGGACATCAGATCCTCTGGCACTGGAGTTACAAGTGGTTCCTTGATGTGGGTCTTCTGGAAAAGCAGGCTGTGCTTGCATCCTCCAGCCCCCGGGAGGAGTAAGTCCCTTTACAATCATCTCGTGCCAGGCTGCAGATATAATAAAGTGTGCTTCTCTAGCAAACTTAAGACCCTCAGTTGAATCCCTAGTATCACAGAAACAAGACAACCAAACCTTCCCTGGCATGCCAGTGCACAGTTCCCTCCGGCTGCCTGTGGGGATGAGGGTGTAAACAAAGGAACTCAAACATGGCGTACTGTTGTTTCCGGTTACTGAAACAGTGACAGAGCCAATGTGAGATGTGGATCTCCCCGAATGATGACAGTGGGGTTGGTCTGAATGAGGGGGCCATCACAGGCTTCCATAGGTTCTCGGTGGCCAGACAACTCGAGGACGAAGGCCAGAAGGCAGCGTCAGTTAGGTAAGGAAGGAGAATCTGGCTGGGGTGTTGGTTAGCTATAGGTAGGAACTGACAACATTTCTACAATCAGCACGGGAAGCTGGAACATGGTGGAGATCCAACAGAAACACGGAACAAGGAACAGCAAGCCACAGGACAACGGAAGTTCTTTAAATCTATAGACTTTAGAGGGGAGGGGTTGCTGGTCTTAGATGGGAGAGTGAGCTTATGGGGAGTCAAAGTTTAGAGCAAAGAGCTCTCTGAGTTTATTGCTGAGGGGTTCTCTTTGCTTAGGCTTGAGGGGTCGCTGAGTTTAGCAGATTATTGAAGATGATTGATAGGCCTTAAGAGCTGTGTCTAGGAAGCAGACCCTAGAGTCCCATCCCTCTGCCTTAAGAACTGACACATGCTAGAAGTTTGTCATGCTAGGGAAGGTCCTAGATAGCATGCAAGTCATGGCAGATGTCTCTACCGGGCCAGCATTTGTGGTCTAACAGCCAGTGGGTTGAATTTGGTGGGTGGCTGTTTTCTGTTGATTTGAACCTGCAGAGAAGTGTCACAAACAGCCGGCCATTTCAGAGCCTGTCTTGCTTCACCTTCACCTTCTTTCCTTTCCAGTCCCAGGTCATTTCAGAATGACGCCAGTCGTATTTCACCGAAAACATCCTCTCACATACCGCTAACGATACAGGATGCATTTTTAACTAATTGCTTTTGAACTCAGATGCCCCTGCATCCACTTTCCAAGTGCTGAGATCACAGGTGTGCCGAACCACACCTGACAAGAATTCTTGTACGTTTGTGAGGAGTCAGCTGCACCCCAGTATTAGAACATGAACTCATCCCATTGCCCAGACTTCTGGTCTGGCGAGACTTTGGCAGCTCCGCTACCTGTGGTTGGTGTTTCCAGGTTCTTGGCGTCTTTTCCAAAGAATTCAAAGCAAGGGGCTTACAGGGATTTGCAGAGGGAGCCACACAGCTTATCCGACGCGATGCTTTCAGTGAGAGTGGGAGACGCTCCAGACTGACAGTGGGCCAGGTGTGGGGAGTACTCCCAGGGCCCAGTCGCTGTCTGGGCCTCCACAGGGTTCAAAAGAAGAGGGAACTGGTTACTAAGAGACGTGGTCTCAGTGGTTCTCTGCTTTGACGGATAGCTAATATATTCGTTAGTTCAACCATGCAAGTCCCTTCCCCCTGCAGAGGCACCAGGTGGTAACTGGGAGGACCCCCCCCCCCCATTTCACTGTTTCGCCTTACTGCACAATACCTCAAACCAGTTCAGGCTGGATGAACCCTTTCTCTTTTTACTACCTGAACGCATTAGGGATCCATTTGAAAAGAAATTGTCTAAATTTGATTGTTACCAGGGAAACTACATTATTGCTCAGATGTGGGAGTAGTTCAGCCTGCTGCAGGTGCAGCCGTCAGAGACTTGGGGCGGGCGTTTCTAGCTGCATCGTTTGGAGAGGGTGTGCATGCATAGTACAAGCAGGTGGAGGAACCAGGCTGCCAAGTGGAGTGTTAAGAGGAATGGGGGGTGCATAACCCCAAACTGAATAGGTTCCCAGGGTACTAAACTGTCTCGTGTTTGCTTGCTTGATTCCCCCAGCACTGGGCATGGATGATGACCATTCATTAGAGCCGAGTGACCAGTGCCCTGCTAAACGGTGTGAGTCCAACTCTGTCTCAGTCCCTGTCACTCCCTATTGTGCCCTACCTGGCCACTTCACTCCGTCACCTGCCTGACTCCTGGAGTATTTGATTTATTAAGGCGTTGACTCAGAGTTGGTGTTAGAAAAGCCATTAAAAGCGCTGGAGGGATGTGGGAATCCTGACTGTCTGCTAGCTGATTCTCACATCCACTCTTGGTGTCCAAGGCATTCTGGATGTTGATAAGTTATCAGTCTGGGAATTCGGCTCTGGGAGCACAAGGCAAGTAGTGGGAACAGAGAGGTACCAGCCTTGTGAAGAAGCAAGCAGGGGAGGTGGTTTATCCCCTTTTACAAATGGAGAAACTAAGGCAAAGAGAGACTATGTTTTGGAAGACCCCACAGATGCTGAGCAGTGATAAGGGTTCAAACTGAATCCTTCTGACTCTAAAACATTGTGACGCTCAGTGGGACCCAGTGCTCCTTTAGGACACTTTAGGAGATCAGGGAGAGACCTGAGGGTGGATTGCTTGCGGGGCCTGGAGTAGAGGGAACATTTAGGCTCACAGACTAGTGGGGCAAACATGAACAGGAGCTGTGAGCTTCAGGAATGAGGCTGCTTCCATCAGCCCACAGCAAAGCTGGCCTCGAGGGTGAGGTCCTGGTTGCCATTGTTACATGGTGGTAGGAGGGGATGCCTCCCTCTCAGCCCTCTCATAGGAGGAAATGGTTTACTGTCCAAAACTGAACGGTAGGTCCCTTTGGTCTTCTGGTCTCCTGAATCCCTAGTCAGGACCCTGAGGTCTTTCGGGGAACTTGGTTTGGGGCCAGCAGCCCTCACCACCATTCTAGTTCCTTACCTTACATTTGCATGCTGTTTCCTTCTGGTAGGTTCCTCAGCTGCCACTTCCTTCAGATTATGGAAGGAAGTGACTTGAAGTCCACTGCCAGTCATGCCTCAGAAACCCTGCAAACTTCTGGTATCCTCAGAATGACTGTAATAACCTGGATTGGACCTGCGTCTGTGAGGGACCCTAAGTTCTGTGTGACTAGGATTCTAGCCCCTTGATGGCCATGCCCCCAAGCCCTAACTGCCACATCAAGCAAGTGCCTGCCAACCGATATCTCTCCTTTTTCCCTCTGCAGCCTATCCCCTTTTCTGGAATAATTCAAGGAGGACTACAGGAGGGACTTCAGATCACCATCCAGGGGACCATCCACGCCTTTGCAAATAAGTATGTGGGTGACACTTGTCTTTTTATTGCTGTGAAGAGACACAGCAATTCTCATAAAAGGAAACATTAATTGGGGCTGGCTTACAGTTTTCAGAGGTTTAGTCCAGGATCATCATGGCGGGAAACACTGCAGTACTCAGGCAGACATGGTGCTGGAGAAGAGCTGAGAGTTCTACATCTGGATCTGCAGTCAGCAGAAGGAGACTGTGTGCCACACTGGGTATAGCTTGAGCATATAAGACCTCAAAGCCTGCCTCCATGGTGGCACGCTTCCTCCAGCAAGGCCACACCTCCTAGTATTGCCACTCCCTATGAACCAAGCATTCACATACACGAGTCTATGGGGTCATACCTATTCAAACCACTACAAAGCTGATGTTAATCCCTCAGCAACCATGGAGCTACTGGCTATGGAGAGCTGGCCTTCCTATATCTCCTGCCATCCTGGCACCATTGACAGACGCCGTAGACTCCTGGCTCCTGAGTATGCTGCTCCCAGGGAGCTCACAGTCTGAGGGGGAAGTAGCGGCATGGCCAGAGCGGCCGGCCACAGGATGCACTCTTGACACCATGACATGGTGCTGCAAAAAGGGAAGTTCCATTAGTTCCCGTAGCAGTTCTAGTAATTTTCTTTTTAGGTGTGTTTGTGTGTGTTTGTGCACGTACACACATACGTGTGCATATGCCATGTGTGTGCAGGTGACAGAAGAGACCAGAAGAGAGTGTCAGAGTTATGAGCTGTCTGATGAGGATGCAGAAACTGAACTAGTGTCCTTTGAAGAGCAGGAAGTGTTCTTAACTCCCCTCCACCCCCAGCTGTCTCTCCAGTTCCAGCCCTATAGCCTCTTAAGTCCTAGGAAATATTTAGAGTTCCTATCAAAGAGTGATCCCAGGGATGGAGATGTAGCTCAATTAGTGGAGCGCTTACCTAGCACACACAAGGCCCTGGGTGGATCCCAGAACTATATAAACAGCATATGGTGGCGCATGCCTGTAATCCAAGGGTGGGAGAGGCTGATGCAGGAAGACCAGAAGTTCAAAGTCACAAAAGCAGGTGGATCTCTTGAGTTCAAAGCCAGCCTGGTCTACATAGTGAGTTCCAGGATAGCCAGAGCTACATAGTGAGACCATTCTTAAAAACAAAACAACAAAAAAGTTCAAAGTCAACCTCAACTACATAAGGAGCTTGAGACTAGCCGGGGATATACTATCTTTATAAAAGTAAGCCTCCCATGCCTAGCAGTGGTGGCACATGCCTTTATTCCCAGCACTCGGGAGGCAGAGGCAGGCGGATCTCTGTGAGTTCGAGGCCAGCCTGGTCTACAAGAGTGAGTTCCAGGACAGGCTCCAAAGCTACAGAGAAACCCTGTTTCGAAAAACCAAAAAATAAAAATAAAAAAAGGGAAGCCCCTGGTGGGTCTCTAAAATAAGCCCCTGTGAAAGCCGAGGACCTCAAGTTCAAGGCCTTTCTGTGCTACTAAGTGAGTTCTAGAACAGCCTGGGAAATTTATCAAGACTCTGTCTCAAAATAAAAACAAACAAACAAAACAACAACCCACAGGTGTGATGGACATGATCAAAATGTCAGGCCCAGGAGGCAGAAGCAGGAGGATTAGAAGTTCAGGATCCTCCTCAGCTACGCAGCAAGTTGGAGGCCAGGCTGGGCTGTACGAGACCTCTCTCTAAAGAGGACTCAGTCTTTGATGTTGTGATCCTGTGTCTACTCAAGCCTCCCAAACACATGCCTAGCTGGGATAGTGCCTGACTTAGGGTCACAGGAATTTCCTGTAGGTCCTGATGTCTAAGGCTTCAGCCGTTGAGGACTTCAAAAGCGTTCTGCTGCCTAGAATGTTCCACAGAAAACTCAAACGGGCTCTCCATTTGAGAGGAACTTGATGGAACTGTCATAAGCTGTTACTGAGTGTGGCACAGTGTTGGGGTACAAGTGACAGCTTTGTGAGAGCTACAGAGACCAGTGAGTAGCCGAGCTGGCACCCGCCACTTCAAGAGTTCAGGGAAGGCTGGACTGGTGGCACCTGAGGGAGAACATCAGACTTGAACTTGGATCTTGAATCCAAGCTGGCTGTGACATGGGGAGGCAGGGCAAACACTGGTGGTGCTCTTTTTGTGAGTCTGCTTCTCTGGAAGTTTCTGTGATTTTAATTGCTGACCTTGGAGCCCTGGCTGTACTCCAGAAGTGGCTATAGGAGAGGCTTCCTCCGAGGAGTGGGACGGAAATGGGAGCTTTCCACTGTTGGTGAAAAGGGGAACTTGCCAAGTTAGTGTGGGTCAAGGGTCATATCTGGTGACACTTTGGAACTGGGATCAGAGTCTGTGCTTGCCTTCCGTACCTCATGTGTCTTCCAGACATACTTTCTGAAGACTGCCCTCGGGGTGAAGGCTTCTCATGCCTGGAGAACAACTTTACATAATTTTTGAATTTTTTTAAATTACGTGTATGTGTGTGTGCTCTTGCGTGTACACGTGTGCATACACGCACACACTCACTCTTGCCATGGCGTGTATGTGAATATCAAAGGACACCTTGAAGAGTCCGTTCTTTCCTGCCGCCACGAGGATCCCGGGGATCGAACCCAGGAGTCCAGGCTTGGCAGTATGTGTCTTTATCTGCTGAGCTATCTCGCCTGTTTGGAATTTGTTCTATTCTTTCTGCAATAAGCAGGTTATGGCTGGCTTCCAACAGTGTCAGCTTCCAAACACTATCCACTTGTGCAAAAAGACTTTCCTGAGAAGCATTTTTGTTTGTATGTTTTTTTGTTTTTTTTTTTTTTTTTTGAGACAGGGTTTCTCTATAGCTTTGGAGCCTGTCCTGGAACTCATTCTGTAGACCAGGCTGGCCTCGAACTTACAGAGAGTGCTGCTGCCTTCCGAGTGCTGAAATTAAAGGTGTGCGCCACCACCGCCTGGCTTGGGAACCATTTTTCTTTATTACTATTTTCAATTTTTATTTTATGTGTGCGAGTGTTTTTCCTACATGTGTGCATGTTGCCCACAAAGGTCAGAAGAGGCCTTTGTTTCCCCTGGGACTGGAGTTACAGATGGTAGTGAGTCACCACGTGGTGACTGGGAAGTAAATTCAGGTCCTCAGCAAGAGCAACAAATGTTCTTAACCTCGGAACCCTCTCTCCAGTCCCCAGCGGGCAGAATTCCTGATGTCCATCTTTGTTATCAATTGTAATTAATTTCTAAGACATTCTTTTTTCTCTTGCTTTTAATTTTTGAAATATTTTTTTAAAATATTTATTTATTTATTATGTATACAATATTCTGTCTGTGTGCCTGCAGGCCAGAAGAGGGAACCAGACCTCTTTACATATAGTTGTGAGCCACCATGTGGTTGCCGGGAATTGAACTCAGGACCCTTGGAAGAGCAGGCAATGCTCTTAACCACTGAGCCATCTCTCCAGCCCCCTTTTTGAAATATTTTTAAAAAATGTTTATTTATTATGTATACAATATTCTGTCTGTGTGTATGCCTGCAGGTCAGAAGAGGGCACCAGACCTCATTACAGATGGTTGTGAGCCACCATGTGGTTGCTGGGAATTGAACTCAGGACCGTTGGAAGAGCAGGCAATGCTCTTAACCTCTGAGTCATCTCTCCAGCCCTTTTTGAAATATTTTTATCATCTATTACTTGTGACATTTTCATGCATGTGTATAATGTATGTGGATCATATTTACCTGCAGTATCCTCTCTTGTTCTCTCCCACTCCTCTTGAACTCCTAACCTTTCCCAACTAGCCCCCTCTCCCGCAGCCCATGCATTGTGTGTGACCATAAAGGTTGCTTCCCTGAGCATGCGTGAAAGCATGTTTACAGGAACATGGTCACTTGGCTATTGTGGCTGCACCACTGAAGAAGAAGACTTCTGGCCAACCCCCCGTCCCCACATCAGCTGTTAACTTCTTAAAATTCCCCAGGGAAGCGTGTGAGGCCAGGAGCCCTCCTCCCTCCAGACAGTACTCTCGTCTGACGCTGTCTCGTGTGGGTCTTATAACCGTAGCTGCTCTGGGCTCAGAAGGAAAGTGGCCGTGTTACACCTGGAAGACAGTGTTCCAGAGCATTCCATCCTTCCCCGGGCCTTCATTCGTTCAGTCTTTCTGCCCTCCCTTCCGCAACATTCTGCGAACCTTGGCGAGGGTGATAGAGGTGGCCCATTTATGTTTTTGTTGGTTTTTTACCATTGATGTCCATGTGTGGCTGTCACTTTTTCTGCAGTTATCACCGCCCACTACAAAAAGAGGCTTCTCTGCCCACGGCTGACAGCAGCTTTGATCTACGGACACAAACATGATTATGTAGAGATGTTTTTATGTGAACATTGTGTCCATTTTAGCAACATATTAGCTTCTCCATTAGAGCCTAAGACCTTCTAGTTGCAGGCTTTTATCCAGGTCTACAGTACCAGGCATGAATTTCTGCCTCAAATCCAATCAGAAAGTAGTTGATACCACCATAACAGGCTGGCCCCTGTTGACCAGTGGGTACATTGTCTCAGTTAGGGTTTCTCTTGCTGGGAAGAGACACTATGACCCTGGCAAGGAAAACATTTAATCAAGGATGGCTTACAGTTAGAGGTTTCGTCTGTTATGGTCATAGCTAGAAGCGTGACGGCATGCAGGCAGATGTAGTGTCGGAGAAGGAGCTGGGAGTTCTATGTCTTGATCCATGGGCATCAGAAGGAGACTGTGTACCACACTGGGCGTGGCTTGAGCACATGAGACCTCAAAACCCACAGTGACACACTTCCTCCAACCAGGCCACACCTCCTAATGGTACCACTCCCTGTGGCCAGGCATTCAAACACATGAGTCCACGGGCTCCATTCCTACCGCCACAACGTCATGCCTGGCCAGATGGGCTTTGTATTAGTTTGCCTCTTTGTTGCTAAAGCACACCAACCAAAAGCAACTTGAGGTGGAAAGGGTTTATTTGGTATGTAAGTTACAATTCATCACGGAAAGAAGTCAAGGAAGGCGCCGAAGCAGAGACCACAGAGGGATGCTGCTTACTGGCTTGCTCCCCCTAGTGTGCTCAGTTATCTTTTTATCTATCTATCTATTATCTATCTATCTATCCATTTATCTATCATCTATCTATCTATCTATCATCTATCTATCTATCCATCCATCTATTATCTATCTATCTATCTATCTATCTATCTATCTATCTATCTATCTATCTATCTATCTATGCAACCCCAGCCCACCTGCCCAGAGATGCACTGCCCACACTGGGCAGGGCCCGCCTATACCAACTGAAAATCAAGAAGAATGCCCTATAGACGTGCTCCTAGGTCAACCCTCGGAGGCAATTCACCAGCCGAGGTTTCCCCATTCCAGATGTGTCAACAACCAAAACCAGCCATGACAGTGGTGCTGCATACAGGGTACACGGCTGAGTAAGATGGTTGATGACAGTTCTCCAGAAACAATTCCCCTGAATAGCGCCTGCTGAGCTCTTGAGTTTCAGCTTGGTTCCTCTGTGTCCTGTGACCAGAGCCTGGGGCAAAAGATGGGCTGTTTTTTGTCATTGCCGCCGCTGCTGCTGCTGCTGCTGCTGCCATTTTCCCTTACCAATTGTCTGCTTAAGGAAAGGGTTCGGGAAGGGCAGAATGCAGTGACTGCAGGGGGTATGTTAGGTCGGAATTTGATGAACCCCAACATGCTAACAAAGCAGACAGAGGCGGTTCTGTCCAACCCTGGCGGTAAGCCTATTTCTCTGCCTTAGGATTGCTGTGAACTTTCAGACCGGCTTCAATGAGAATGACATTGCCTTCCACTTCAATCCCCGGTTTGAAGATGGAGGGTATGTGGTCTGTAACACGAAGCAGAAAGGACAGTGGGGGCCCGAGGAGAGGAAGATGCAGATGCCCTTCCAGAAGGGGATGCCCTTTGAACTTTGTTTCCTGGTGCAGAGGTCAGACTTCAAGGTGAGTGGGGAATTAACCCCCTCCCCCCCACAAAAAACCTGTCCTCCCGGGTGGACTACATTTTAATAGCCATGCTCACTGAGATGTGACCTTTGTCTCACACGCTCCCGCCTGTGTCTACAGACACACTTCTTGATTTTATAACTCAGAAAATAAGACCTCAATCTTCACCATGTTGCTTTTAGGTCCCATGTGTAAAAAAACCAAACAAGCAAACAAACAGAAACCCAAAGCCCCAACCCCCAAATCTCTGTATTTATTCTTTGATAATTTCATACACGTGTAGAATGTATTTTGAGTAAACACACTCCCCGCTTCAGCCCCTTTCCACTCCCTCTGGAACCTTTGCCTTCCCCACCCCCCCTCTTTTATGTCTTTACCCCCTCAATAGCCCACTGAGTTTTATTAGAGTCACATTGTACACATGGGTGTGGAGCTGTTTGCTGGATTATGGCCACCCGGCAGCGGCGACAGAACTGAAAAGATATGGCTCCCCTCTCCCCCCACACCAGTGCCAACTGTCAGTCAAAAGCTCCTCCAGAGGGGTGGGACCTCGTGCGCAGGTAGCCTCATGGGTCCCAAAGTCCAAGATAGATCCATTCCTCCACCGCAGGTCCCAGTAGCATCTACTCTTTTGTGGTGCTGGGGGTCAGACCTAGCCTCCTGTGTACTAGGCAAGCCCTCTGCCACTGAGCTGCATCCCCAGTCTCACCGTGTGTCTGCTGACAGCTTTGTTCTGTCCTTTCTTCAGGCTAGAAGGCAGTGACTTTACAGGAGAAACTCGGGGTACCATCTCCGAGGTGGGGTGGGGTGAGTGTGCCTACCCCTGAGCTTGTCTGTGCGACACTGGGCTTCTTGTGTGCGCTCAGCAAAACCTGAGGTTGCCTTTCCTGTGCGGCTCATAAGCATCCTACGCACGGGTGAGAGCTGCGATGTAGTTCACTGGGTAGGATGCTTGTCTAGCTCGCATGAAGCTCTGGAGAAACTGGGCATGGTGGGACTCGCCTGTAATCCCTGCGTTTGGGGAGTGAAGCAGGAAGATCAGGTCATCCTCAGCTACGTAGCAAGTTTGAGGCCAGCCTGGGCTACATGAAACCCTTTTTCAACATCAACAACAACAACAAAATTAACTCACATGAATCAAGATTGAAAAGATAAATCTGGGGACTGCAGAGATGACTCAGTGGTTAAGGACACTTGCTCTTGCAGAGGTCTTGAGTTCCCTACACCCGCATGGCAGCTCACAACCATCTCTAGTGCAGTCCTAGGGGATCAGACACCCTCGTCCGGCAGCACAGGCATACATGTGGTGTGCATTCATACACACAGGCAAAACATCTATACGCATAAAAGGAAATAGCTCTAAAAATATTCTAAAAAAGGAGCGATAAGCCTGGAGTAATAGATGAGTGACGGTCTGAACTGCAGGTCAGGAGCCCAGTGGACAGTGGGTCTGAGTGCAGTGACCCATCGCACCCCACTGAAGGTGATGCCCCTGCCTCGAAGGGCTGGCAGCGAGATGCTGGTTCAGCTCTTTATTTCCGAATGTAAAGCTAGGTGTAGCCTGGGCCGACACGCCCCCACTTCAACTCTCTTCCCGCAGGTGATGGTGAACAAGAACTTCTTCACGCAGTACCCACACCGTGTCCCTTACCACCTCGTGGACACCATTGCTGTCTCCGGCTCCTTGAACTTGTCCTTCATCACCTTCCAGGTCAGGAGCGGCTGGCACCTGTCCCCGGGTTGAAGGACAGTGACCAGCTGGGCATGTGTCCACTCAGCAGGGCACCAGCAAGCATCTTCCCCGGGTAGCTTTGGGGCTGCACTGGTTCTCTGGTTTGGTGTCTGTCTGCCTGCCTGTTGTCTGTCCCTCTGTCTGTCTTGGTGTTGCTTTCTCTGTAATGAACAATCGGCCTGGGTCTCCAAGATGCCAAAGCTGCTCTTTCTCTGCAACTGTCCAATGCTAGATGACCAGGGAGTTCTAGAAGGGGAACAGCATGGCTCCTGGAGCCCAGTCTGGGTCTGTTTGACCTCTGTATTAGAAAGAAAGAAAGAAAGAAAGAAAGAAAGAAAGAAAGAAAGAAAGAAAGAAAGAAAGAAAGAAAGAAAAAGGAAGGAAGGAAGGAAGGAAGGAAGGAAGGAAGGAAGGAAGGAAGGAAGGAAAAGGAAAAAGCCAAAACTTTCTGTGTGTGAGTTTTTTGCTGCATTCTGTGTCAGGATCTCACTTTGTAGCCCAGGCTGGTGCCTAACTTGTGACCCTTCTGCCTCAGCCTCTTGAATGCTGGGATTACAGATATATGCTACCAGACTCAGCTCTGAAAACAAAGTATTTTATTTATATGCAGACAGTGTCTCACTCTATAGCCATGGCTGGCCTTGAACTTGTGTCCGTCCTTCTGCCTCGGTCTCCACAGTGCTGTGATTACAGGCACGTAACACCAGGCGCAGTTCTGAAAATCCATTTTTTCTTTTAAAGACAGGTTAGGCCCAGGTCTGAAAACCCATTTTTTTTTTCTTTTAAAGAGAGGTTCTTACTGTATATCTTGGGCTGGCCTTGAATTCTGTGTAACCCAAATACCAAAAATACCAAACACAGTATCTAAATAAATAAATATCTAGAGATAGTCTGTGAAAAACTGGGTGTGCCAGGATATGCTAGGCCCATTTCCCCCAGCCTTAGGCTCACACTCCGTTTCCTGACCATCTTCCTGCAGGAGCACCCTGATTTCGTTCACGCCAACCTAACCCTTTTCTTGGCCTCTTTCCACGGGGTCAGAAGCTAACCCTCTCTCTCTTTGCCTGTGCTTGCTCTGACCATGCCACCTGCTTCCTGTCACCTAGACATGCTTTTGTTTTAACAGAACTCAGCAGCCCCTGTCCAGTCTGTCTTCTCCACGGTGCAATTCTCTCAACCTGGCCAGTTCTCACAGAACCCCTGGGGCCGCAAACCAAAAGTGAGTTAAGTGTTTGGGGCCCCGGAGGTCCATCAAAATGATAGAGCCCAGAGGCAGGTCCCAACCACAGGCTATCCTGGGCCTTCAGGCCCCACCTCCGCATTGCATTCTATCACTTCCCCTTTGTTCTGCCACGCTCGATCATCCCTCCCTCCTTAGCCACTGTCTGGGTCCAGCCTGTGGTAATTCCCCACACACACACATCATCTGTGGCTCCGTTCCTTTCCCCCACTCCTGCCCACCACTGCACAGTGCCCCCACCCAACACATTCCACCTCACACTCTCCCACTGTAAAAATTGTTAGGCTTGGGTCCCAAAGTCTTTCTAAACAGAGCCCAAACCTGATGGATATCTGTAATCCTAATACTTGGGGACAGGGATCTGGAAGGATCATAAGTTCAAGATCACTCTCAGCCTGGACTACGTGGGACCCTGTCTCAGAAAACAAAACAACAGCAAAAAACAAAAAAAACCCCTAAATAATAAATAGACACAAGCTCTAATTCCCTCCAAGACATAAGAGAACACTCCCTCGCCCAGACCCAGCTCACGACCCTGCTCAGCCGTGCCTCCTCCACCGCTCACTCTAGACACCTCTCTTGCATAGGCTGTCCCTTCTGTCCACCCGGTCCCTGGCAAACTATTAATTACACTATAATTGTTTGTTTAAATGGCACTCAAGAGTTTATACTCTGACCCACCCTATGTCACCGTGGGCTCTGTGCCTGTCTGTGCTGGCTTGGGTCACAGCATCCTGTGTATGTCTGTCTTCCTCGTGCCACCCGCTCTCCGCCCGCCCAGGAGCCCCTGGAAGACTAACAGTGTGGCTTGTTCGTTCTTTTGTGTATTTCCAGCTCCTCACACGGTGCTGGCGCTGGTGTGCAATAGAGCCCCACCCCCAACCAGGGAGACTAGAAAGCAAACATAGGAGGGAGGGGGTTCTGGGGTGGGAGTGGGATGGGGGCAGGGAGGAAAGGCCAGCAGCTCTCTCTGTGGTCACCCAGGCAGTTGGGGTTAGGGGAAAGGTACTAGCCTTTCTTGGTTCTTGATGGTCCAGGCCAGGACCCGCTTTCTACCGTACTAACTTCTGGAAGCCTTCGCAGGGCAGCCTAGTGTTGACCCTGGCCTGGAGGGTAGAGGATGCAATGGTTACAATATGGCCAGGCTGGATTCTATTTGGAATCTTCTAACTCGTTGGCTACCTGGGCAAGTCTGGACAAGTGGCTTAACCATCAGGAGCCTCGGGGCTCACCAGGGGGATGGGATGCAAGAGTTCTGCTTCCGAGGAAAGCTCTGGAGCTGTGTGCTGAGTATGGAATGCTAACTTTCACCTAGCAGGTGAAGTGGGGGGTGGGGGTGGTGCTCTTGCCTCTGAGGGCCCAGAGACGATGTGGCTGTGGTCTGGCAGATTGACTCCTCTCTCAGGAAGCCAGAAGACAGTCTCCTGACACCCCTGTGCACAGGAGGGTGATAACTGGGTGCAGTGGGCTTGAAGGAGGCGAGTGTGTCTAGGAAGGTACAGCTGACCACAAGAACCACATCTGGAGTTTGAAATTTTCTCTCACCCACAGACTCCATAGATAATATCTCCCCCTTTTTCTCCCCCTTGATCCTTTTCAGCCTCAGGGCATCCGGCCTGCCCACCAGGCACCCGTGGTAAGTCCCTTGATCCTTTTACATTTTAGAACCTCTTCATTATGGCCCTTGTGGGTTAAAAGGAGGGGTAGGCTCAGCCTCCCCCATGAGGGCAGACAAGGCTCCCCATGCACCAGGCCTCAGCGGTGTTGGTGGGAAGGGGTCGCAGGTGTGCCTGCTTGGCTCCGATCAAATAGAAAATGGGGCTGGGGGCTGAATTCTGTCAGTGAAGTGCTTGCCCAGCTCTTGCAAAGTCTGATCTTTAGCACTTCACAAACAACGCGTGATGGTGCGCGTTGTAATCCCAGCGCTGGCGCTGGGAGGCGGAAGTAGGCGGAATGGGTTCGTTTGTCCCAGAGGGAGCCACACGTTCATCCCTCCCTTCTTCAAATCAAGGCTGGTGGGGTGGACCTCTAGTGTAATCCAGCTTCCCCTGAAGTAGAGAAATGCCTCTCCCCGTCCCTGTCTGGGGAGGGGCTGTGGTGAAAGACCTCCCTGGTTAGAATTCTAGGTTCAAGTTTAAGGGCGAAGATCAAGTAGCGCCCTCTGGTGGCACGTGATAGTCTTCACAATGGCGAGAAACTGGTTAAGACCCCTTTCTTCTTCCCAGGCTCAAACAGTCATCCACACAATTCACAGTGCCTTTGGACAGCCATTTCCTGTAAGTCTAAACAGTTTTTTGTTATCCTGCAGCCCCACCCCTTTCCTTTAATCAAAACCAGAATTCCCTAGAGTCTCAAAGTTGGAACCAAAGTGCTTATGAAAGAGGGTGGAGAAACCTGGGCACGGGCCCTGTGCTAGAAAGATGACGCTGCTCAAACTCTCCTCGGGACAGCACAGATTCAGAAACAGTCTTCCGAGGAATACAACTGGCAGACACACTGTCTTCCAGTCGCCCAGGCTCCAGCCTCTAGCTGGCTTACTAAGGTCAAGCCCCTTGTCGAGGCACTGCTCACAGCTGGTCTAACTCCCCCCCCCCCCCCCCCCCGTGCAGTGCAGGTGGGGGACCCCAAGTCGGCTGGGCTGCACGGAGAGTGGCTAAAGGGCAGGGGACCATAATGGGCGCCAGGAAAACAGCAGGAAGTTTCAAAATACTGGCGTGACAGAGAAGGGGAATGGGAGGTCTCAGGGGCTAGATATTGAGGTCGCCCCGAAGGATGTGTCACTTCTATGTGGAATCCCGATCTCTCCCACAGACTTCCGGAATCCAGCCTGTGGTGTACCCCTCCTCGGCTTATGTAAGTGGTTCCCTACAGAGAGCCTGAGCTTGGCTCTGTTAGGCACAATGAGAGATGGAAGGCATTTTTAGGGGGGACCATCCTCTGACTTGCAATATCAGTGAAGGTTCCTGCATCCAGGTGAACAGTTAAAAATACCCATGTAAATTAGCAGAGAGCTGAACAGAGCTTTCAGCTTTAAAATGGCCCCTTCAGCATGAGCAAGCGGAAGCCCTACCTTGCCTACTTTTCTACTGATCTCACAAACACCGGGAACACGGCACCTCGTAGAACAAAGGGTTTGATTTGGGGCTTAAGAGTCCGTGACCATCATGGCAGGGAGCATGGCAGCAAACAGGCAGGCGTGGTACTGGAGCAGTAGCTGAGTGCTCACATTTTGTAGGAGGGAGGGAGAGAGAGAGAGTTAGAGTGTGTGTGTGTGTGTGTGTGTGTGTGTGTGAATGATGCAGGTCACTTGAAACCTCAAAGCCCAGCCCCAGTGACACATTTTCTCCTACAAGGCCACTCCTCCCAATCCTTCCCAAACAGTTCCACCAACTGGCGGCCAACTATTCAAATATACGAGCATCTGAGGGTTGGCATTCTATTCAAACCCCAACAAGACATTTGTGCCCTGTCAAGGTTCCTCCCATGGTAGTTGAAATGTATTTTGAGAAACACTGGAAGGTTTTCTTTTAACTTTAATGAACCAAGTAAAGGACCCTGGGTTCCCTCCAGAAGATGCAGGACTCATAGGCATGACTTCAGAGTCCGCAGTCCCTTGTGCTGAGTCCCTGCTGCAGCAGTCCAGCTGCTGATGAGCTGTTTTCATCCTCCCAACAGCCTGTACCTTTCTTCACTTCCATTCCAAGTGGGCTCTACCCATCCAAGACCATCCTCATATCAGGCATGGTCCTGCCCAATGCTAAGAGGTAAGACAGGCCCCCAGAACTCTTGGGAGACTGGTGGCTCCCAGGGTTGTTCTGGCCAGACTCTGGCTCTGAGCCACCTGGGGGTGATGGGTCAGGGTGGGCTCAGAGCTCTGTGCTCAGACAGGGTCTGTGTGAACTGCCCATCCCAGGTTCCACATCAACCTTCGCTCTGGGATGGACGTTGCTTTTCACCTGAATCCCCGTTTTGATGAGAAGGTGGTGGTCCGAAACACCCAGATCAACAGCTCCTGGGGGCCTGAGGAGCGAAATCTGCCTGGGAAAATGCCCTTCAATCGTGGCCAGAGCTTCTCGGTAAGATGCTGGGATGCAAGAGGGGGTGCATGGATCTGTGATGGGATGGAGGCTATGAGGGCTGCACCACAAAGAAGGAAGAATGTTGTGTAAATCGGTATTATTTCATGACTGCTGTCCCTGCTGAAGTAAGGGCTTCTATCTGCTGTGCCCCCTTCCCCCTGTTCTGGGGACTGATCTACAGTCTTGTGCACGCTGGGCAAGTACAATACCACTGAGCTACATCTCCAGCTCTCCTGTTTTGTTTTGCTTTATTTTAGGGAGGGACTCACTTTAGCCCAGGCTTACTTACAAATCACTTTGTAGGGTGGCTGGCCTAGAGGTCAGGTGATTCATCTACCTCAGCCCCCAAAAGCTGAGATTACAGGCCTGAGCCTTTCTTTCTTTGCTTTGCCCTCCCTTCCTTCCTTCTTTCTTCCTTCCTTGCTTTTCTTCTATTTTGAGACGGGGCCTTGGTAAGGTTAGTCTTGAACTGCCTGAATGCTGCTTCGGTTTCCTGCATAGGTCAAAGTACAGTTCTGCTCTCCAGGGCACTGTTCCTGCTTTCTACAGATGGGCAAACACATTCACAAGATCGGGGCACTTGCATGAGGACACAACAGCCAGTTTGTGCCAATCAAACCCGGGAGTGAATTGCCATTCACTCCTTTGCTTCCACAATTATAGTCACCCAGGAGGAAGCACACTGAGAGCAGGATTCGCGCTCAGCCGGAAGCCTGATCCCTAAGCAGGCCTTATCGACCCTGATGATGACATCAGATCACCCCATGAGCTTAAATAAGAAGAATCAATGCCTGGGCCCCACCCCAGGGCAATGTGCAGCCATTGTTTGAAAATGTCATGGCAACATGCTCTGCCTCAAGGTTGAGAGTAGAGTGTAAGGCTCTATGGGTAGTGAAAGGAGCTTGTATTTTGTTATTGTTGAGACGTGTAGCCCAGGCTGGCCTCACACTTGCTATGCGTTCAAGGCTGGCCTTCAACTCCTCATTTTTCTGCCTCTCAAGTGCTGGGATTAATTATAGACATGCAGCAAGCCTGTTTTTTTTGTTTTGTTTTTTTTTTTTTGACTGCTAGGATTGGACTGCCATGTGTGAACTGCTGAGGTTTTTGTGGGTTTCTTTTTGTTTTTTGTTTGCTTTTTAATGTGTATGAGTGTTTTTCTGCTTGGATAGACATGCACCATGTGCATGCATGCTTGAGGCCCTCAGAAATCAGAAGTCATCCGATCCCTTGGAACTGGAGTTACAGGCAGCTGGGAGCTTCCACATGGGAGCTGGGAAGTGGACCCAGTGCCTCTGCAAGAGCAGCCAGTGTTCTTAGCGGAGGAACCCTCTCTCCAGCCCCCTGAGCTGCAATTTTAATTTAGTGAGAACAAAGACCTAACAAGACTGAGTCTCACAGAGCAGAAAGGCGGAGTCTGTAGCATCTGGACAGCGCCCACATACAGTGCGTCGTGAGTGCTAGCCTGAGCCTCACACACTGCGCGATGAGTCTTAGCGGTGGCCATGGGTCATGATGCTTTGATGTTTGTACCAGTTGTCTCATTGAGAACGACACAGACAGCCTGAGCTGGCATTCCTGTTGCTAGTGGCTTAGGGTTCAGCTGGAGAGTGAGCATGAGGGTGAGGGATACGGTCTGAGCAGACAGTTGGCCGACATGGGTAGGGGTCAGGGGGTGCGAGAGACAGGGTAGGCCATTGTAAGGGATGGGCCAGCACTTTCCCCTGTGGGGGAAACAACATTCTGGGCTTGGGAACAGCCTATGCTAATGTTCTAGGCCAAGAGAACACTCGTGTTTGGTGAAGGGCAACCCATTCAGGTTGGCTAGATAGAGGCCAGGTTTTAGGCTGACTCCTGAGGAAGGAGAGCTGGGAATGGGAGAGGGAGGTACGAACCTGGGTTGCCAAGTGCCCTGTGAATGTTGTGGCGTCTCTACCCAGGTGTGGATCCTGTGTGAAGGTCACTGCTTCAAGGTTGCCGTGGATGGGCAGCACCTGTGTGAATACATCCACCGTCTGAAGCATTTGCCGGCCATCAACAATCTAGAAGTGGCAGGCGATGTCCAACTGACCCACGTGCAGGCATAGGCAAAGGCCTAGAAATGAGGGCTGGGGCACCCTGTTGTGTTTTGTTACCTCTTCTCTGCCTCGGCCCTAGCTCCCCAGAACCCGCCATCAGAAGATCACCTCAGGGACAGGAGTTTCGGACGGGGGACCCCCCAGTTCACTTCACTCTACGAAGTGGGTGTCCTGGCTATGTGGCACATGGCTTTCAGCCCACAGTCTCATAGTTCTCCAACTAGGTATACACTGAGGGGAGTGACCCCCTGAGTCTGCCCCTTTCTCTGATCTTCAACTTCTCTGGCCCTTTTGTCCCTTCTTCCCATCACTCCACCGCGGGAAGGCCACCTGCTGTCATCCCACTGCCTCCAACTGACCAGATTGTCCTCATCAGTTCTTCCCATGCTTGCCCAGTGTCCATACAATAAATCATGCTTCTTCTCACACACATGAGAGATGACTTGCTTATTGAATGGGGCTGGAGACATTCTGGAACCTTCTAAAGGGATTGTGAGGAAGCAGGTTGGTGCCCATACTTGCTCACAGGGATCCCTCTCAAACCCTACAAGGTGTTGGGGTAACTGGGTGGGGACTGGAACACACAGTCTGTGGTGGGAATGCTGGCCTCTGTAAATAACCCCGGGCCCCTGAGGTAGGGACAGGCTGGGCAGAGGCTGTGGGGGCCTCGGTAGCTTGTGCTGGGTGGGAGGGGAGGCAATGGGATAACGGATAAGGAGTTGATCTGTGGTAGGCCTCCCAGCAGAGGGGATTAGGGTGGGGACCCACCACATGAGGGATCTCCTGCACCCTGCTAACTCATCAAGGCCTCCATCACTTTTGAGACCTCAGGTCAGCAACATCGCCAACACCTGGGAGCTGGTCAGAACTGCAGCAGCTCAGCCGGGTGGTGGTGGCGCTCGCTTTTAATCCCAGCACTTGGGAGGCAGAGGCAGGTGGATCTCTATGAGTTCGAGGCCAGCCTGGTCTACAGAGTGAGTTCCAAGACAGGCTCCAAAGCCACAAAGAAACCCTGTCTCAAAAAACAAAACAACAACAAAAAAGAACTGCAGCAGCTTACCTGGGAGGCTGAGGCAAGACCAGCTTGGACTGCACAGAATGACCTTGTCACACATAAACACAAATGAAAGAAAAGAAAAGGCTGCATTTGTCCTTCCCAGCCCTACTGAGCCTGTGTGTGTGTGTGTGTGTGTGTGTGTGTGTGTGTGTATACACAAGTGCCTATGTGCGTGTAAGAGAGAGAGAATGTGTGTGCATGTGTGTGGAAGCCAGAGGTCAATTCTGAATTTCTTCTTTTTTATCCGTGTCTTACCCTCCCACCCCCCACCAACAGGGTTCCTCTGTGTATCCCTGACTGTCCTGGAACTCACTCTGTAGACCAGGCTGGCCTCAAACTCACAGAGATCCATCTCCCTCTGCCTCCTGAGTACTGGGATTAAAGGTGTGCACCACCACGCCCAGCCCGAGAGTCTTCCTGCTGTGGCCTAGCCAGAGGAGCCCCGAGGTGCAGTTGAAGGTCCAGGTGTCAGCCCAGCAGAAGGGAATCCTCTGATGGGCCAATCTCGGTTAGTCAAGGCTTGGGACTACCGACCCCAGAATGCCTTTTGCTTCTCCTTTGCCTTTACATGTTTGCTGCAGTGCTCTTTCATGGTATGCGTGAGGAGGTCTCCATTGTCTTTAATATAATGTGTTCATCTCTTGGAAACATCCTGTTCTGCTGGGCATTTTTACCTGTGGATTGTCAAGAAGATGACCCCTCCCTAAGCTAATTTGATAATGATAGCTTATACAGAGTTTTGATGAATAGAAATAAACATAAGGATATGTTTCACAGCCGGGGTCTGTGCGTCTCACCTAAGCAGTGGCGTGGATTGTAGCTCTAGTTAATACTAACAGTGGAGTCCCAGTAGCCCAGCTAGTTTAAATTCTTTTAACCTTATTGTTGGGAGATGTGTTCACAGGTCTTGGAGTGCCTCACAGCTGAAACAAAGCTTTGAAAATAACAATGTTAGACTAAGATGTTTTTGTTAACGAACTTTGAGGTGAAAAACCCAAGAAGACAATCTAAAGTTTTAGGCACATCGTTGAGTGAGGAGCTCTTTAAGGTCAGGGAACAAGGGCAGAGCAGCCCAGTTATTACTGGCTGACGTTGCTCGGTTTGGTTGATGGCCAAAGGTGATAATTAATCCTCATACCCATTTCTGTCCTCAGTCTCCTGATGTAAAAAACTATTAATGAATGGATGGATATGCACCCTAAAGGTGTAAAGGAGAGCTGACTGATTCTTTTTCATATATAAAAGTTTAGGTTTCTGATTCCTTTAAGATTCCTTATAAGATCACCTTTCAAGATAAGGAATAAAGTAATTGGCCCTTTCTTTGTAACTGCAAAATGCAGCCTGCCAGTAAAAGACCCGACAGGAATACCTTGCTTGCCACATGGTTAATCTATATCAAGTTGCTTGGGTTTGAATGTCTGTGGGTTCTTGGGAGTGATTTGTTTTTCACTTGTAATACGTAAAATGTTTATCTTATGGGGGAGATGAAAAACACGTTTTTCCCGAAAATCATTCACTTAAGAAATGGAATGCAGCTATTCTGACTCTTGTACTGCCTGGAAGAGTCTGTTGGGAGAGAAGCTGTGAAACATGAGCTAAAGAGAGAAGAAAGAGAGAGGATAAAGAAGAGAAAGAATAAAGAAGGAAACCATCAGGGAGTTTGTGAGTGCTTCTTTCCCTAACCCGCCTCAGATAGAAAAGTTTAGCCTCCCCGACTCCGTAAATTCCTATTGTAAGACTTTAAGACAGTTCTGAAGCCATTTCTGACAACTCTGAATCCTCTCAGCCTCCGTGCCATAGTGCTTCCTTCCCCTCCTTCCCTGGGAACCAAGGACCTAACAGCTACACATGCATGTACTCAGTTCCTGAACAATTACCCATATATGTATGTTTTGATTCGGTCCCCTGGGAAATGGGGGTCAAAATGACCTCTTACCTCATCTGATTTGGCAACAGCTCTCCAGCCAATTATTGGTAATAGGCCTTTTGAATAAGCCAATCACAACTCCCCTTGCTTCTGTGGCCTTCTCCTTTAAAAGTAGCCTGTACTAGCTATTCGAGGTCTCTCGGCTTCCCGAATGCTGAGGGACCCTGTCATGACAGAATTAATAAAATCCTTGTGCTTTTGCATCAGCTGTGGTGCATGAGGTGGTCTCTGGGGGAGACTCCTCGGTGTTTGGACGCTAGAGTCCAACACGATCAAAGCCCTGTGTGGCTGGAGGCTGGCCCCCAGACAGTATCTTCCTTAATCTCTGTCCGCCTTATCTTTGGAGACCAGGTGTCTCACTGAAGCCAGAGCTCACTGATTAACTAGGCCTATGGCTATGTGAGCTTCAAGGGTCTGCCTGTCTCCACCTTCCCAGAGTTGGGATGACAGGACTACACCTAGCTAAGTTTATGTGGGTGCTGGGGTCCAAACAAATGACAAGGACTTTACCAACATCCCCCAGTATCTAGGCCTCATTTTAACACCATCCCCCAGGTGGTTCAGAACACCTGAGCGTGTGGGAAAACTGGACCCTGGACCACACTGTTCAGGTGCATTGCTGCAGGTGGGGGTGGGTGGACTCTTCTGCTCCATCTGATGCAGCTGGGGAAGGGGATGAGGAAAGCTAACCAGACTCCCCAGGTCATCGCCATCCTGGTGCAGGGCAAGGAACAGCAATGCGGTTGTCTGGTAAGGAGCTCTGTCTGCTGAGGGCACCCGGCTGGTGGTGAGGACGGAGGTGCCCTTCACATTGAGGCTTCACATGCAGAGAACTTGCCCAGAAGCCAGCTCGCGGCTGGCTGAGTTCATTAAACAGGCCATAGAGCACACCCAACACTTCCAATCTTTCTCTCTTGATGGTCTCCCTTTCACCATGCAGCTGAGGGTGATCTTAAACTTCAAATCCTCCCACCCCCACCTCCTAAATGCTGGGATTACAAGAGTGTGCCCAAACGCCCAAGGTTATACAGCGTTGGAGATCACACCCACAGCTTTGTGTATGCTACGTAAGCACCCTGCCGACTGAACTACATCCACAGTCCCTAAGCACACCGTCTTCTAAGACAGGGTGAGGGTCAAGGTCTTCAGGAAGAACCCCAGGGCTCACCAAACCCTGCAGAAAGGGCATCGTGTGTGAAGCAGATCCGGGCTGCTTGCCAGGACCAGAAGGTTTCAGACAAACACAAGCTTAATCCGTGGTGGGGGACCTGGTTAGCATGCTCCCTCATGGGGGCATCATTGCCCAGGCTCTAACCCATATATTACTTGAGAATATACACTACAAAACTCAATCAAACACACAGGGTGATTAAAATAAATTGCATTTTGTATCAATATTTTCATCGAGAAATTATACAGGGAAGGCCCATGAGGGCCTTGGGTGTTTTCTTAAATACAAAGTATAAATAACTGTACAGGACGCACGGCTCCTCCTGGTGGTCACTCAAAGTGCTTCGATCAGGAGATTCTTTTTTTTTTTTCCTTTTTCTTTTTTTGCAGCTCCAAGGGTTCAGGGAAGCATGAGAGGGGAAGGAGAGGTAGAAAGAAGAGGGAGGGAGAGGGAAAGAGAGATTCAAGTAGTCCACAATGTTACTTGGTAGGGTGTGTTGACGAGAGTTACAATGTGAAGGACTTGGTGGAAAAGGCCCCTGACCAGCTGGGGAGTTGAGTCCATCACTGACTTCCATGTCAGAAGCTGTAACTCCTGGGCTGTCAGAACTTTGTGCTTCTGGGCTGTCCCAAGGCGCTGTCCTTTTTCGCCCCGTAGGAGAAGACTGCACCGAAGATATCTTCATGATAACGTTTCTGGCTCTGTGAAATGAAACAGAGGCCAAGGCGTCAGCTGTGCTGAAGCAGCCAACTCTCAGTTCCCAGGCTGCATAAAACCCTGGGGCTGCAACAGCTTCCTGGCGACACATGTACTCACTAACCCTGTGCCTTCCTGCTTGCCTGGCTTGCTGCCGTCACACCCAGGTTCGGTTTCTCCTCAGCGCTATGCGTGGCCCACCTCAGCCTGTTCCCAAACTTCATGGATGGATGGCGGCCCCACTACCTGCTTAGTGTCCATCCCACACAACGCCAGTGGATGTGAGTTTTGAGATTGGCATGCATGCATGCGGCAGGCTGCACGTGCCTCCCTTTCCCCAGGTCTTGAAGTCAGAGCACACAGCAGCAGGCTGAGGGCAAAGCCACCTGTTGCTCTTT
Source organism: Microtus pennsylvanicus (assembly GCF_037038515.1). Lineage (NCBI taxonomy): Eukaryota > Metazoa > Chordata > Mammalia > Rodentia > Cricetidae > Microtus > Microtus pennsylvanicus. The sequence goes on from NC_134589.1 coordinate 42,508,331, forward strand.
ATGGACCTGAACGTGGGTTCCAAATGACCTGACCTTGGGAGCTTTTCTCCTTGGTGCTAGAGATTCTGGGGCCTCTCGTGTGTGAGGCAAGGACTGAGCTACATCCCCAGCTCTTATTTTCTCTTTTTAATAAAAAAAAAAATTATTGATTTCCTGCCTCTGCCTCCTGAGTGCTGGAATTAAAGGCATGCATGTGCCACCATGCCTGGCTATGATTTTATTTTCGCACATACCCGTGCTCGTGTGTGTGTGTGTGTGCGCGCGCGCGTGCGTGCGTGCTTGTATGGTTGTGGCTATATGGCTGTATGTGTACACAAGTGTATGTGTACACAAGTGCAATGCCCTCAGAGGCCACAAGAGGGTTTCAGATTCCCTGGAGCTGAAGTTACAGGCAGGTTGTATACACACTAGTACATGCTTTTAACTGCAGAGACATCTCTGCAGCCCAGATACCCCATGCTGACCCCGCTACTCTCCTGCTTCAGCTTCCCCAAAGCCTTGGGGTGTGCAGGTGTGCCGTGCCTCTGCCCCACCTGCTCCTTGTAACCCTTTTGATGACAAAAGTCCGTGACTACATCCGACACACATTGAACACACTGTAAGGCATCCACGATGTCCTTGCAGGTCACCGCGAGTCAGAACAATCTGCACCCCAGGACCTTTGTACCTGCTGCTCTCCCAACAGAATAGTCCAGACCTCTGTGTCGGGGATGCACAAGCCTGCTTCCTTACCTTCTTCAGGGACTTTGCTCACACGTCACCTCCCAGCAACCCCCCTCCGCAGCATCTTCACTAATACAATGCACGCCTGCTCTGAGCCTCACCTGAAGCAGCGCACATTCTACGTGTTCTATTTCATCCACCCTGCCAGAACGTAAGCTCCATTTAGCTTGGCTTTTTGCTTTTTTTTTTGTTTGTTTGTTTTTGAGACAGGGTCCCACGTGGCCGAGGCTGACCTTGAACTGACTATATAACCGAGGGATGATCTTGAATTCTTGATCCTCCTGCCTCTGTTTCCCTAGTGCTGGGATTAAAGGTGTGCACTATCATGTCCTAGGCCATTGGGGGGGAGCGGTTTGTTAATTGCTTTTAATCTCTAACGCATAGTAGGCAATTAATATAAATGTGGAGCATGAGTCTAAGCCTTAAGGACGGGTTTGGGAACCAGAGAGACAGAGAGAGGAAAAGGGAGAGAGAGGCCATGTGTCTGGGCTCTCATCGTCAGCACCAGGACCCCTTCCCTCTACAAAATGGAGTAACAGTCATTCTTCCCTCATAACGCCCTTATAAGGGCAGAAGGAAATGTCACAGGACCGTCGTTGAGCTCCTGGAACAAGGCGAGCCCTGCTACCGACAGTCCTTCCTGAGAGGCCTGAAGGCATCCAGCCAGCAGTTCGCTGTAAATAAGTGTACGTTTCCCATAGCCAGTAGGGACAGGTCTCCCAGCCCTGGTGTCCACAGCCCTGCTCTGCTCTATGGGACCTTTCTGCAGTGGTGTGCGGAGCGGAGTCTATTACTCTGATTCTAGGAAAATACCGGCCGGCCGGACTTCTCAGCTAGCCGGCAGCCGGTGTGAAACAGGAAGTCCCCGCCCCCAGGAGCCCTGCCAGTCAGCCGGTCCCAGGTTTCTGCAGTGGCGCAAAGGGTTTCAGGGCCCTCCCAGTTCTGGCGCCCTGGCCTGATTCCAATGGCACGTGACCTTCACCTACACCCTTTTCTAGGGTCCCACGGCAACTTTCATACCTTGAGCTGGAAGAAATAGTCCTCAACTTGCTCCTCGCTCAAGTTCAGCTTGGTGGCCACAAGCTTCTTCAAGGTGGTAGCCACATCCCCAGCCATGCGCACATCTCCACAAATATAGAGGTGGCCCTGCTCCCCATGGAGCACGCTGAGTACCTCACTGGCCAGCTCCGTCTGCAGGATGTCTTGAACGTAGACCTAAAAGTAGAGACTATGATGGCACCAGCCCTAGGTGGTCCCTGTGCCATGAAGAGGGGAGGAGGGGCACTGAGGGTTTCAGTCGGGACTTCAGCTCAGGATACACAATCATCCTGGCCAACAGAACCCACGGATCGTCCCCGAGTTCACCGTACTTCAGAAATGCTCCATCAAGCCAGTAGCCCTCCCTGCCCAGAGCTCTGAGATCTGCCTGCCTATACCCCAGGAAGAAGGCGCTTCCCAGCATGTAGCGGCCCCAGCTCTAATTTAGGACTGGGGTGTAGGTGCCCAGGTTCCCATTTATAAGAAAGGTCCTAAGTCGCTCAGAATGGTGCTTTTTCCACCTAAGATGGTCCAGCCGTTGGACCGAAGGGGATCCTCAGGAAACAAGGGTCTGAGCTGAGAGTCTACACTGACTGCTCATGCCCTTGGAGCACAGTGCCCATTTGAGGGCTCTGGTGGAATCAACTCAACAAGTCGATAATGTGGAGCTGAGGATAAAGCCAGCCTACAGGACATCTCCCCACACGGCCCTGCACCCAGGGCTGCTGGGCGCCTACAGCTGGCAGCATTGTGGACTGCGGATACAGTGGGATTCTCGAACCACTCCGGACTTGGTCTTCTCCTCATAGTGCTTTTCATAACACTTGAGGCTGTGCAACTGTCTCTCCCACTTTGGAGCAGAGGAGGCTCCGAGAGGGAGGACTGTGTAGCCCAGGCACGGGCTTGCTGGGTGGGCACACTTACCTTGGGCTTGCCTGGCAGCCGGGAGTAGGCTGTATGCACCTGGTACAGCACCCCTTTGCGGACCATCTCCTGCATCTCTTCCTGATAGATGTGATCCTCCTCTGGGTGCCGGCACCCAAACACCAAGGTCATGCGACCTCCTTTGAGCCCTTTAAAACCCAGAAGGTTGCAGTTACCACAATAGCCACCAGAGGGAGACCCATGACCACCAGGTGCCCAACAGGTAAGTTTCTTATCTGGTATTATCCCGTTTATAGTTAATGGAAGCAGTCTTGAAGAACATTGTTCAGTGTCAGTTATGATTGTGTAAACACATAGATCTTTTTTAATTTGCCATATTGCATTTTAGTTTTACTTTTCCCTTTTAAAATATCATTATAGCTAGTAGGGGCAGGAGGATTGCTGAAAATTCAAGGCCAGCCTTGTCCATGCAGGGAGGGAGTTTTCGGTTCAGCCAGGGATAGACTAGCAAGACTCTGTCCCAAATGTATATATGTAGGTGTGTGTGTGTGTGTGTGTGTGTGTGTGTGTGTGTGTGTGTGTGTGTGTGTTTAACATGCTAAGGGCGTTCTTTTAGTGAAATATCAGAAATTCTGTGGCCTTCTTTTGTAAAAATCATCTCTCCTGACATAGCTGTTACATCAAATGCAGGTGGTGAGGCCTCGGGTGTCCAGGACATCCCAGACTACCTCCTGAATGCTCTTGACTGTGCTGGACTTCATGTTCATGGTCTTAAATGTCAGGCATTGCTAAAGGTTCTACAAAAGCCTCTTGGGATAATTCTAAGCATAGAGATATCCTTTCATTTGGGCTGTTTCTCAAACAAAAGGAAAATGTCTATCTGAAATGTATTAATTTCATCTCATAGCTTTGAGGTTGTCTTCACAGACTCATTCTATGGGTTATCCCATAGATGGTACCAAAACCAAGGCCATCATTAAAGAAACAAAAACAAACAAACAGACAAGTGCAGCAAAATGTGCTGGTGCAATGGATGAGCAGGGAAGGGAACTGTCATTAAGCCTAAGACATGGTCTGGTCCCTGGGACTGATTTGGTGGAAGAAGAGAAGCAAGTTGACCTTTGACCTCCACATGTGCATCCAGACACATGCACCCCTCCAAATACATTAAAAAAGGACAAGGAAGCTGGTGGTGGTGGTGCATGCCTTTAATCCCAGTACTCAGGAAGCAAAGGCAGTTGGATTGCTGTGAGTTTGAGGACAGCCTGGCCTACAGAGCAAGTTCCAGGACAGGCACAAAAAAACAAAGAAACCTTGTCTCAAAAATAAAAAAACAAAAATAACCCTCCCCAAAACAAAAACCAAACAAGCAAAAAGAACAAGGAAACATGAGGAAACATGAATGAAGTGGGCCGGCCACAAACCCTCCAAATCTGTTTACCTACCTATGTGGTACAGTGTACTAATTTGATGTACATGTGTATGTGTAATGATCATGGTAACTAGCATGCTCTCTTCCTGTACCTCTGTGCTGGGAGTCATGGAACCGCTGTTGCCAGAAACTGCGGAAGGGGGCGATGCCTGTGCCAGGCCCAATGAGGATGCAAGGCAGGGAGGGGTCCTCGGGGAGCTGGAAGCCACTGACGCTGCAAGGAGACAGAAGGAAGGAGATCTCAGACACCCCAAGGCGGAAGCACATGCAGGATAGGGTCGGTGAGCTGAGTACACGGTATGGCGGTACTGTCAGGGATGGAGGGATACGCCAATCTCTAAGCCTTATGCAAAGTTTTATCCTCCCTGCCAAGGCGTAGCATCTCCCCACACCTGAGACCTTTGGTGAAAGATCCAGTCTCACTGTACGCTGGACCCCACCATCCATCATCACCATTGCCCTTGCCATGGACTCCATGACACCTTGTAGTCAGATGGAAAATGAAGAGGCCTAGAATCACACACACACACACACACACACACACACACACACACACACACCTCAAACCTTCGTAGGCTAAGGGGAGCACTCAGTCCTAAATCCTTTCATTGTATTGCAGAATCCCCAGGCCCAGGGGTTCTAAAGGGTCCTGAGTGGTGCTTACCTTCGCACAAAGCAGGGCACTGGGTCCTGGGGCTTCAGGTTTTTGATCCAAGTGCTGCAGACCCCATGGTGCAGGGGACCCTGACCATCTGCAATGACAGCACAGACCTTACCAACAACCCCTGTGGCCTTCATGCAACCCAGATGGGTGCTCTTCCTACACTGCTTCGTTCCTGAATGAGGAATTACCTTCTCTCCCAACTCTCCACACAGATCAGGGAAGGCTGTAAGGAACCCGATGAGCAAATTCTCCCCTTGCCATTGCAGACAGAGTCACAGAGAAGTAAGAGGAACAGGTGACTAAAGTCATAGTGGACACAGGTCCACGTTCAGGTCCTTCACTCTTTTTTTTTTTTTTTTTTTTTTTTTGGTTTTTCGAGACAGGGTTTCTCTGTGGTTTTGGAGCCTGTCCTGGAACTAGCTCTGTAGACCAGGCTGGTCTCGAACTCACAGAGATCCGCCTGCCTCTGCCTCCCGAGTGCTGGGATTAAAGGCGTGCACCACCACCACCCGGCAGGTCCTTCACTCTTAATCTAGAACATTGGTTCTCAACCTGTGTGTTGCAACCTCTTCAAGGGTCAAATGACCCTTCATGGTGGTTGCATATCAGATATTAACATTAAGATTCATAAGGGTAGCAAAATTACAGTTATGAAGTAACAATGAAAATAATCTTATGGTTGGGGGTCACCACACGTGAGGAACTGTATTAAAGGGTCACAGCATTGGGAAGGTTAAGAACCACTGGTCTGGAGCATCTCCCAAGTGTTTGTCTAGAGACTCTCGCCACACTCCCTGCCAAGGCTCTGCCCACAGCAGTGGGAAGTGACCCCCCCAGAGCTGGCCCCTGGAGTGTCCTCATGAAGGCCTTCACCAGTGGGAGCCCTGGATGAGGAATGGTCTTCCACTCCCCCTGTCTCTTCTGGCATCTCTGTCTTCCCCAGCAGCCTTTCCTGGGCCTGTAGATACCCCAGTTTCCTCTGTTATATTCACTTCTTCCTCATGACCAGACACAGAGGAGGCCTCCAGCAACTTGAATGGTCCTTTGCTTCTGTTCTGTGTAAACTGGCCTTCACAGGGCTCACATGCATCTCCTCTCTCACCCAGTGATGAGCTGTGGTCAGTCTAAATACAGGCTCTGTCCAGTATTTGGAAACTGTGTTCTTTGCCAAGAAGGGAGGGCTTTGAGATACAGACCCTGCCCAGCCCTTCCAGCTCAGACAGAGCTCAGTTACAGATGTTAGAACAGGGAGCCAAGTCCACCCAGTGCAGGATCCAAGACTAAGTGGACAGATCACTGGAGACTCTGGTCTATGGTAGCTCCACACACACGCCCACTCACTCTCTAGGATACCCACTGTTTACAGTCGCACACAGCCATATCTCTAAGATCTCCATGCCTGCACCCTCTACTTGGCTTTATGCCTACTCTATGAGGGCAGAGCCTGTTGGCAGAGTTCCCACACACAGTGTGGGTCCCAGCATGTGGGTCATGGCCATCACAGAATGAGAGCAATGGGGGTGTGAACAATCTGTACCAAAGTTTCCTGCCTTGGGCGGCATCATTAGGGTCCTAGGAATAATCCTAGGAATAATTGGGTTCCCCAAGGGTTCAAGGCTTTGCACATCTGAGCCTGTTCCACTCAGTTGATAAATTGCCAGTCTGGCTCATGGGCATGTCTGTGGGGCAGACTGTCAACTGATGGAGGGAGAGTCTAGCTTACGGTGGGCCATGCTGTCCCTGGGCAGGTGACCCTGAGTTGTATAAGGAAGTAGTTGAGCAACCCAGAGGGAACAAGCCAGAAAGCAATTATTCCTCCATGCCTCAAGCTCCTGCCTCGGTTTCCCTTGATAATGGACTGTAACCTGAAAGCTAAACAAACCCTTTCTTCTCCTAAAATTGTAGAGGAGGTAGCCATGGTGTCTGTCACAGCAACAAAAAACAATCTAGTACAGCTGCCCTCAAAGTACCAAGTGCAGATGACGTCAGAGTCTGCCTGCCTCACCTCGGGTCCGATAGGTGACCACGGCCACAGTGAGGTGGACCTCTGAGGGGGTGTGATCCTGGGAGGAGCTGATGGAGTAGTAGCGGGGCTTCAGAACGGGGAGCTGCGACAGCAGGAAGGCAGCAGGCACACGCAATGATGGGAACTCTTCCAGCACCTCCAGGAACGTGGGGCTGTTGCTGAACTTCCAATCATTGTACTCTGAGGGCTGAAAGCCAAGGGCAATGTGAGGGATTAGGGGAGCTGCCATTGTAGGGAAGGAGCTTTCCCACCTAGGCACGCAACACGGGCAAGGAGGGCGCTGTCCAGGGTGCTGAAGCCATTATCTTGGAGAGGAAGCCAAGACCTGGGGCAGACAGTAACATTTCTCAGTTGTGCCTAGAAATATATTCTGGGCAGAATTAAGGTGTGATGAGACAGTATTGCAACCCCAGCTAGTCACAAGACCGAGGCAGGAGGATTTCAATTTCAAGGTCAGCAGGGGCTGCAGACTAAGCTGGTAGTTAGCCTGGATAACTTAGTGAGACCCTGCCTCAGAATAAAACAAAAGAGAGAGATGGGAGTTTGTCCCAGTGGTAGAGCACTTGCCTGGCATTTATGAAGGCCTGAGGCCAACGCCTAGTGCCCACAAAACAAGGACAAAAGCAAAACCAAGACCAAGCAACACAAATCAAAACACAGAAACCTCCCCAATATTAGCACCCTAAGGGCAGGGCTCAATGCCCTATTTTGGGGGGGGGGGAATGGAGGCAAGGTCTTGCTATATAACCCAGATTGGCTTTGAACTCTTTCTGGCCAAGGCTGGTTCTCTAACTCACCATCCTCCTGCCTCAGCCTCTTGAGTACAGGAATCACAGGCATGCACCACCATGTCCAGCTCAACTTACTTCCTTATTACACTATGATTTGGAACCAGTTGAATCTGGGCTCAAATCACAGCTAGATGTCCCTCCTAGCTTAGCCTTAGTCCTCATGGAGTGAAGTTGATAGCTCTTTCACGCAGGGATGCTGAGGTGATGCTACTGTGCCCAGTGCCTCTCACAGAGACAAGCGTGTCCCTCCACTAACCCATTAACTCGGCTGCCTGCCTGCCATCACATCCATTGACCCCACATGTTTGTTCCACATTTGGGAAGACAAAGGCCACCCGTAGAGGCTGCCCCTCTATGGGGCACATTCGAGGAAGTGCCCTTCGGCTATGTGTTGACTACTCTTCACTGTGAACTGGATTTAGGATCACTGTGGAAACGCACCTCTGTGAGGGTGTTTCTAGAGGTTTGACTGGGGAAGACCCAGCAGGAATTCCCCTGGGTTGAGGCTCCAGACAAGAGGAAAAGGAGAAAATGAGCAGGGTTTCTGCATATACCTTTCTCTGCTTCCTCACTCCGGAAGTGAGGTGACCAGCCACCCACACTTCTGCTGTCGTGACTCCCTACCCTGACGGACAGGACCCTCCTCTCCTTAACTTGCTTCTGTCATGTATTTTGTCAGAGAAATGGGACTTGAATACAGGGCACACCATACTGGCTCTCAGAGAAACTCGTTCACTTGGCACTACCATGTACTAAAGATGGGCAGCAAAGGATACCCAGCCCCCACCAGACACGGACGAGTCACACCTAGAGCCTCGCGAGGATGGTCTCAGAAGTCCCTCTACTCTATGAAATGCCCCGGCCTCACCCCCCAGCCAGACCCTCACCTGACACAGGGCCTCCAGCCTCTGCCTTTCAGTCTCGTCTGTGGCCAGGCGGGCCAGCTTGTGGAGCTGCAGCTGGGTGGGAGGGGTAGTGATGTCCAGGAAGTAGGTGAGGGCTTGGGTGAGCGAGCAGGGGGGCAGCCTCTTATCCTTGACCCAGTAGCTGCCTGAATGGAGGGGGGGAGGTATCAGTCTGGGAAGGCCCAGTCTGGGTCTCTCAGAAGACTCCTATCCCCCAGATTCAAGGAAGAGAAGGCTCTGACATCGTGGCAAAGATCAGGTACTGGTGCTGAGACAGGGCTGCCAGGGATGATCAATTGCTCCAGGTGGGCTGATCAATTTCTCCGGGTAGGCTGACTGACTGCTCCCACCTGGGCACCCATATTGACATTGTCCTGACAAACTAACCATGTCCTTTTGTGCCCCCTACTTGAGTCTCTGACACCCTCATGTGAACTACAAATTCACAGTGACTAAGTTCACTGGAGACTGATGTATGTCTAGCTGCATACATTTAGCTGCACATTTAGAGAAAAGTTCATGGCTCTGATCTCCTGAGGTATTAAATCAAGAGGTTCTGGGTAGATAGATCGGTATAAATTGAGGTAGCCAGGCTTCAGGGGTTCCAAGAGACAGCTTGTAGAGCAATCACAGCCCAATCTGGGGTCAGCAGACCCAGGTTCAATCTGGTTCCCCACTTCCCAGCTGACAGTCTGAACCCTGTGGTCTCTGGCTGCTTTCTTGAGAAACAGATATGACAAAGGCCGGGCTGACACTGGCAATGAGGAGAACCACACTCGGGAAGTGATTGGCATGGTGCTTGGTCCAGGTGTTTACTGCATGCTGGCACATACTCTCCCCTCCCCCACTTCCTTCTAGGAAAAAGGATTGTATATTAGTGGCATCCCATCTGGACCACATCTGCGTCCTTACAGCCCCAAGGATGCCTCAAGTCCCTTGTCTTTAAGTTTCAGGCTGACTCACTTTCTCCCGGGTGATGGTGACACTACCGGGTTTTGTTTCTCTGGTACCTCCCCTGAGGTAAGGGGACACACTCCAGGAGGCATCACTACTAGTGGAGACCAGAGTTTCTCCCGTGACCAGAGCAGACATAGTCCCCAGTCCTTGGGGATGGGAGTGAGGAGGGTAGGTCTTTCTGGGGGCCTGGGGCTCACCGCTCTCATCCTGCACCTCCAAGCACACGATTTGGTGGGGCGAAGGGCAATCCACAACTCGTTCCAAGATCCCCTGGACCAGGGCCTCCTGGTTGCCTGGGAAAATCCCAAGGTGTTCCCCAGGCAGATAGCTGGGGCCGTGGCTGCCCTCGAAGGAGAGTTGGACCAACAGGGTGGTTCGGCTGCAGAAGAAAAAACGGGAGCCCTGGGTACCTGCAGCTTTCCCCGGGATAAGCACTCTCCCGCCACCCTCCTGCTGGCTTCCTCCAGCTTTGGTCACCAACCAAGGTTTGTGGCAGGACCTCCCCTCAGCTATAGGGACCCTCCGAGCTTCAGAGTTTTCCAAAGGAGTTTGGCCACTGCTCTCCCTAGAAGGGACTGAGCCCATAGGGTTTGGGCACAACTCTGTCACAAAAAGCATCTCACCCAGGGTGTGTGAGCATTGGAAATAGCTTTTTTTTGTCTCTAGAACAAACCCTGTTCTCATTAGAACCGAGGCTAGTCTCCCCAAAGGGTAGGAGTGAGGGAGAGGAAAGACAACGCGGTACAAATTACAGGTCACCCATGACCCTCATCTACCCAGCTGAGAGATTTCCATCCTTGTCAAATATCCTCACAAATGGTCTGAGTGTCCCCTGGTCACCCCTTTCAGTGAGAGTCCAAAGAGGAGGGTCAGTGAGGCAGAGACTTGGTTCCCAAACTGGGCAAAGGCAGAGGTGCCAAGGACTAGCAGGGAAGCTGGTCCCGAAGGCGGCATCTTCAGCAGGCAGGTCTCCCCTCCTCATCTACAGACTGACTACTCGGCTCCTTTATTTATCCCAGAGCCCTGCCCATCCTTACCTGGACTTCTTACTCTGCAGATTCTGCTGCGATTTCAGTCTCATGGTGAACACGTTCTTGGCGTGCATACTGCTGAGGGCTGGGGAGACAGAGATAGGATGGCATGGGGCTTCTGTGCTGTGTGTGTGTTGGGGGGAACCCTTGTGCTGTGGAGGGAAGCCCCTGTGCTGTGGAGGGGAGCCCCTGTGCTGTGGAGGGAGTCGCTGTGCTGTGTGTGTGTGTAGCCCCTGTGGGGGAAGAAGGCCTTGTGATGTGATGGAGGAAGCCCCCGTAAGCTGAATGGAGTATCCCTGCAGGCTACCCTCGCTCTTGCTGTCCTGAGGTAGGACCTGTAAGGTTTTCCTTCCCTGCTAGTTTTGAATCATAAGTAAAGAAAGACCCTGGGCCTGGCCGGATGTGCTGACCCAAGTCTGTGATGCCAGCACTTGGGTGCAGAGAGAGGAAATCAGGAGTTCGAGGCCGTTCTTGGCCACGTAGCGAGTTTGAGAACAGTCTAGGCCACATGAGATCCTGTCTCAGCTCCCTGCTTCCACATAAACACAAAGAAGGGGAAAACAGTAACTAAAACTAAACAACCAGAAGGATCCCAGATGAACAATGGCTTTGAGGTTGGGAAGTACCGGGAGATGCAGTTTAGATGTTAAGACACAGAAAGTCTTGGGACACCCATGTAGTTTAGGGATTTGGGATTCACAGACCATGGCAGAGGTAAAGCTAGGCATGTTCTAACGTGCAGACACCCAGGATGGGCAGAGCTGAGCCACCGACTGTTGCCCTGAGTCACTCCCAGAAGCCTTCTTCATGCCATGTGGCTCCCTTCGGAAGACTGGCTCCAGCCCCCTTGTCCCCCACATGCTACCCCACACTTCATGTTCTTGAGTTGTAACTTCTCTGGATTTGCCACAGGCCAAGTGGCAGGACAAGTGTCATAGGCCAGTTCGTATGGGTCAAGAGGCTGGCACACTGTCTGGGAGAGTTGCCCCTGCCACCCACCCGCTGATGCTGGCTCCCTGCTCTCACTACACTCTCTCAAGCTTTGCTCAGATAGCCTTAACCCAGGCAGGAAAGACCAGCAGTGCACAGAGGGGCCGGTACCTTTGTTGAGGTCTAAAGGCTCCAGGCTCTGGGTGAGCCTATACTGCTGTGGCTCCCATATTGCATTGGAAGTGTAGCGTTTCGGGATCTGAATGTGATGTTTGCTTCGAACATTAAACGTCTCACAGGCCGCCTGAAAAGTTAGGCAGAGTGGCATTCATTATCACCATCACCACCCTTCACCGTGGGTCAAATACGGAATGGATGCATCCCCAAACTCCTAAGAGTGTCAGCTGGGGACTGAAGGAGCTCAGAGAAGCCCAGGTTTGGTACACAGCAGCCATTGATATTATAGCAAATATTAAAGCTGCCGTCGTAGTTTTATCCTCTTCCTACACAGTGAGGGAGGCCCAGGGCTTTCCTATCCTGATAGAAAACCTCATGGAGAAGACCCAAGTCTTCTGGGCTTCCAATTGCTGTCCTTTCACTGCAGAGATAAGTTCCCTCCATCTACAGGAAGAATCCAGAAAGAAGATAGGAGGAGATACAGCCAGGTCACAAGAGGTCAGCAGTGTGGTCCCTGTCCCTGCCTCTGTAGACCTGGGAGACTGAAGCAAGGCACCACCGTCCCGAGGTGGCCAAGGCTACAGGTGGGAAAGTCCTTAGGCCAGAAGTTCAGGATGGGGAGTTGATGAGCTGCCTTCTCCCACCTGGATAAATACCCCTGAGTGACACCCTCCTGGTGGGGTGGGGTTTGGGGAGAGCTGCTTTGACCTGAGACATCAGGCCCACAGCTCTAGCCTACACCTGGCAGAGGTCATGATCCCCAGAACAGCAGGCTCAGGTGTGTTTGGCATGAACACATTACATCCTGTCTGACTGGGAACTGACCCGGAAGGTTTGCACAGCCCAGCCGCGGAAGGCGTCCTCTTGCCCACTGAGTTCATCCCCTTCTCCCGTGTGGACAAGCTGAGACGCTCCCAGTTGGGACAACTTCTGGTCGATGTCATGAGCAAAGGCACAGAACTGAGGGTACATGCTGGAGCCAAGGCCAAACACGGCATACCTGCCAAGGAGGACACGGGCTGAGACTGAGGATGCATGGTAGCTACGGTCTTCAGGGACAGCCCTATTCTCCCATGCCCACAATCTTTGGTCATGTGAACTAATGCCCTCTTGGACTGCAGACCTGCAAGAGGGACTTGGTTTCTGTGTCCTGATCCTCAACCCACTTAGAAGACAAAACTCAGACCAGGGCCTCTGCCCTCGGCATCTCTGAGAAGATATCCTGTGTATGCCCACTTCCATGGTCTGACCCCAGACGGCCCAGGAGGCAGGGCTGTGGGAGGGTGCCTCACCTGAAGGTGTGGGTGAGTTCTCTCAGCATGAACAGAGCTTTCTTCAGAGTCTACAAAGACAAAGGATCTTTTCTCAGGGCAGGAGCCACAAAACCACTGTTTGCCTTTCCCATTGGGGTCCATTTAAACCCTGGCCACACCCAGCATGCAAGGAATCCACATCCTTGGGGCAAGCCACTGGACAGGTCCAGTTGCCCCTCCCCGCAGCTGTAGCAGCCCACTGCCTCCTGCAAGTTCCTCCACATGCAAGCTGTGCTACCTGCACATGCACACACGTGCACACACACACGTGCACACACGCGCACGAAACAATGTAATAAAGCAATCTCAAATAATCTAAAAACATAAATAAAGCCTGGTCCATTCACAAGAAGGCATTGTGTGCCATTGGGAAAATGGCATAAGAAGGACCCAGAGTGGCCTGAGCACTTACTTACAATGCCCTCTTCAGGTCCCCTGACCTCTTGTCCCCTGGACCTCTTTTCTTGATTGTCACAAACCCTTCTTCCCCCAGATGACCAGGACCCCAGCCACGCACCTGCCCGTTGCTGGGGCAATCTCCATTCCCAAACGTGCTTGTCACCACCAGCAACAGCTGCTCCTTCTCCAAGGCGCTTGTCTTGTACTGGTTCATGCAGACAACCTGCATGGAGCATAGGAGACATCAGCCCCCCACTCCCAGGAGGCCCTCTGCACTCACCCCAGACTCCTTCCTCCTAAGTGTGTACCTTGGTGTTGAAGGCATAGCTGAACAAGGCTGCCAGGTCCCGGGCTAGCACTTCGGACTTCCCTGTCTCGGTAGCAAAGAGGACTGTGGCTCTAACTCGGGAAGCCATGACCTTGCGCATCAACATGGAAGCAAAGAGCACCACTCTGTGGGGACAGACAGATGGATGCTGTGTTGAGTCAGCTCCCAGAAGACAATGGAAAAGGGACAGCACCAGGGATGGTAGGGGGAAGCATCCTCCATTTCTCATTGGCTGGTGGCCCCTGTACACCTTGACTCAGTCCCTTTGGGACATTTGGGACAACAAAAGAAAATGAGTCTCAGATTGGTGTCTAGAGTTTGGAGAACCAAAACCATAAAGAACATTCTCCATATGCCCCGCCCTTCATGGCAAACCCAGGGAACGGGGTCTGTGAACAGGGACACAGTGCAGACAGCAACATTGCCCACTTCCACATACTTCCCCAAGACTCTGAACCGGATCTCTCTCCTCCTGGGCCTCAGCTTCACGTTCTGCCAGATGTGTGTCTTCCAGGGCTCAACCTGCAGGAAAGAAGGGAGATATGACAGTGGCAGATGTTTGGGCTAGGACTGGAGGATGCTGGGGAGGCAGAGGATCCTCTCTATAGCACTCATGGAAGCCCATGGCACCCACATCACCAAACCTCAGCAAAAGCTCAGAGCGGCACCTTTTGGGTCCCACATGGAGCCACACAGCAGTGGGCACTTGGCACTCTTTATTAATGTCCCAGAAGTCAGAGGACCACCTGCTTTTAGTATCTCTTTTTTGGGGACGCTAGATAATGTATAGTCTCATCTGGGCACCTTAGAGACAAGATGGCCCTCAGCTGGCATGTGCTTCCCTGGGCAGTCAAACTACATAGTGTCTGCAGCTCAGCTACAAGATGGGGAGGGTGGGGCGGCTCCCGCTGACCTGATAGTAGTAGAACGGAGATAGGACGTAGTTCAGCATCTCCTGGTGGAACACAGGGGTGATGCTCCCAGACATTGGAGGGACCAGCCAAATCCAGTCTGCAGGGCAGCCTCCTCGGGCCCGGTACTCATTCTGCATGTGCTTCATGAAGGACTCTGAGGCTGTGTGGTGGTCCATGATGGTCACGTTCTGCTTCTGGAGGAGCGGAAGATGGAGTGGACTTAGATAGGGGGAACAGAGGAGAATTGGAGGGAGCTGCCCCGGAAGGCGGGTGATCTATGCAATGGCTCTGCTGCTGCTCCTGGTCCTCTACCGATTGCTGCAGAAATACACACAGGTCCAAGTCCACAGATTTGAACCCCGAGGCCATCGTCACAGCCATTCACATGGTGGCCAGCCCTCAGTCACATGACAGCTTTCCCCCAGACCCTACAGGAGCATCCAGAAACTCCAGGCATTGCCAGCAAACAGCGAACCTCAGATGGGGGCCACTCTCACGGCACCGCCTTGTTTCAGTTAAAGAAAATATGACCTCAAAGGCGGCACCCTTGGTGGAGGGCTTGCCTGGCATGCACAGGGCCCTATGTCTATAATTTCAGCACTCCGGTGGTACAGGCAGAGGATCAAGGTCATCTGTAGCTGCATAGGGAGTTCCAGGTCAGCCTGGGCTACAGGAGATCCTGTCTCCAAAACAAGCAAATACAAAACCCTCCTAGTCACCTGTGGGGACAGGGAGGACCAGAATATAGGGGAGATAAGCTACCCACCGTCTACACCTAGAGGACATAAAGTATGAACTAGACTAGAACGACGCAGTAAAAGCAGCTGTGCCCCCAAAGTCTGGAGATCCATTCAACCAAGAGAAATTTGTTTTACGGCTCGGGAGATGGCCAAGTGGATAATGGATAAGGTTGTTTGTCACCAAGCCAGATCTGAATCTCATCCCAGGAACCCACACAGCAGAAGGAGAGAACCAACTCCTAAAGGTTGTTCTCTGACCTCCACACTAAGTAAAGAAATGTTTAAAAAAAATTTTTTTTTGAAAGAGAAATACGTTTAACATAGTGGTCAAAACTCTGCCTTCTCATTAGCCATGTGACTTTGAGCTAGGAGATCTTTAACCTTGACACCCATCAGCTTCCTCATCTGTGAAATGGGAGGCAACAGTTCCTGTCTCTGTTCCTCCATCGTGAGGCTGTTGAAGGGACGTGAACCAGCACATACTCTCAGTGGGCGTTATCTGCTCCAGCCCGGCTGCCGCGTACTGTGACAGCCATGGGCACAGGAGAGATGGCACAGGTCTCCAAGCGCTGCCCACAAAGAGCAAGCCTCTTGGGGAGGCTGAAGGGTGTCAGCCATCTTTGTAAGGCCTGGTGGGATTTGTGGTGGAGGAAGCAAAGGCTGCTAGGGAGGGACCGTGGAGAAAGCCTAGCGTCAGGGATAGGCCCGGGGTGGGGAGGGGAGATGGACAGCTGTTAAGAGAGGGCAAGTCTTAGAGATGGGTTCAAGCTGGCCGAGGGAGGGGCATTCCTGAGGGAAGATGCTGTCCAAGCCAAGGCCTGCAGCTGCCATCAGTACTCGTCTAGCCACACTTAAAACCCATTTACAGCTGCTGCTTGTCTCCTAATAGGGCTCTGTTCTGGGGATCCATCACAAGATGAAAATATCATCAGTCAAGACACATTGAATAGACACTGGAGGGCTGCTCAGCTTCAGGGTGCTGGCCTAGCTTACACCACAGCCTGGGCTCAAGCCCTAGTACCACATTAAAAAATGAACAACCCAGATGTGGTAGCTAACACCTGTGATCTCAGCACTCTGGATGTGGGTGCAAGGAGATCAGAAGTTACCACGTGAGCTTGAGACTATAGTTCATGATCCTAGAGAAGCTAAGTAGTAAGGTGAACCCAAAGGAAAACATACATAGACCCACCTGGAAATTGGAAACAGACAAGATCGCCTGACAAAATTGGGAATGTGAGGATGACCTTCTTGCCAAAGCCTCTACCCACCCCTAAGATGCCTGACATACCTGGAAACTGTGGAGCACAGCTACGTTGATCTCCGTGACAGCCCGGTCTTTCCAGAGGGAGGCCAGTGTGTGGGTCTCTAGGCCCATCCTTCTTCCCACTTCCTACAGAAGACAAGTGTTGATAGTGAGATAATTTTCGGGACCCACCCACCTGTCTGCTCCCCCAGATGGTCCAGCTGGGTAGCTCTTGTCACCTCCAGAATGTTGTAGCGCTGCATGTCACAAAAGTCTCGAACTCCAATCTCTGTGCCCATGTACCAACCATTGAAGGGGCAGGCTGGGAATTCAAGGCCACCCACTTCCAGCAGCATGTTGGCTACAGCAGGCAAGGCATACCATTTCAGCCCGAGCTCCTGGAACCACTCGTACCTGGCAGGGAGAGAGAGCCAGCTGCAGTTAGGGTCTTCTTTGTCTGCTCCCCTTAATAAAAATAACTAAGCTCAGCAAAAGAGTCAACCAAAGAAATTCCTTCTCTGGTTTTTTTTTTTGAGACAGAGTCTTATATCCCAGACTAGCCTTGATTTTATGTAGCTGAGGGTGGCCTTGAATGGCTGAGTCTCCCGACTCCTATCTCCCAAGTGCTGGAATTACAGGCATGCTTCTTCAAAGCAAGTTTATTCAGTGCTGGGGATCAAAGTTAGGGCTTCGAGTGTACTAAGCAAGCATGCTCAACTGAGCCATATTGCCAGCACTAGAAACATCTGTTTTAGGAGTTGATCTCAGTCACCCCACCGGGAGAGATAACAGGGCATGCTAGGGGGTCATTCATTAAATAATGCCCCCCTTTACCCAGCCATTCATGCAAATGGTCAGGCGTATGCCAGGCTAAATGCTGAGACTCCAGCACAACACAGTGCTAAGGACCCTGGCATCAGACAGCTGGACTCAAGCTCTGCCTCAGCACTGACTAGGGGGCTTTTAGCCTCTTGGAGCTTCAGTATCCCCATCATTAGAATAGAGCCAACAGCATCAAACTCATGGATTATTGCAAACATAGCGTCATTCATTGGCTAGCTAGTCATTCCACAAATACCTATACCTAAGCACCTACTATGTGTCCTGCCACTGGTAGACAGTGGGGATATACTAACGAAAAGCAAGATTCTATTCTCAAAGAAGCTACAGCTCAGCATCTAGACTGTAGACCACAACGAGGTAAACCAATACACCATTAGAAAATGAGAAACAAAGTGTGATGTTAAGTTGAAGGTGGGCAGTCAGGAAAAGCTTCTCAGAGTCCATGGTGATATCATAGGAAACACCTTCTGATGAGAAGATTTGAGCCTCGCAGAATTCTGAGGAAAGGGCATATCAGGCAGAGAAGCACTGCAGAGGTCCTGAGGTAGGAGCGAGTTCAGTGTATTCAAAGGACAGGACAGTCAGTCCAGCGCCATCCGGTTAGTAAATCTCCATATATGGAGGTATTCTGCAGAGGTTCAGTCAGTTATGTTCTTAAAGTCCTTGAGGCCCTACACTTCCTTTATCTGGGAGAGGGGTCCTTTTCCTAAGAAAGTTGGGAGGCCATTGAGATGGCTCAGTAGTAAAGACCACCAGCCATCAAACCTGACGAGCTGAGTTCAATTCCCGGGACCGTATGGTAGGAGAGAATCAGTACTTGACCTCTGACCACACACACACCACATATATCAGACACACAAACACACACACACAAATAAACACACACCACATGTACTGTACACATAGTACACATACCACACATACAACACGCACTATGAATATAACCACATATACATATCACACAACAAACATGCAAGCATGCCACACCATACATGCACGTGCACTAAATAAATGTAAGAAAAATTTTAAGCCGGGTGGTGGCGCATGCCTTTAATCCCAGCACTCGGGAGGCAGAGGCAGGCAGATCTCTGTGAGTTCAAGGCCAGCCTGGTCTACAAGAGCTAGTTCCAGGACAGGAACCAAAAGCTACAGAAAAACCCTGTCTTGAAAAATAAAAAAAAAAAAAAGAAAAATTTTAAAAAGTGTTGGAAGTATTGGTGGTGCATGCCTTTAATCCCAGCACTTAGGAGGCAAAGGCAAGAGGATTTCTGAGTTCAAGGCCAACCTGGTCAAGAGAGAGAGTTCCAGGACAGGCAGGGCTACATAGAGAAACCCTGTCATGAAAAACCAAAAACAAAAGTGTTGGGAGAAGTTCAAAGGGCCTGGCTGCGCAGACAGAGGTCCAAGGGCTTTCCCGAAGGCACTGCCTCCCAGGTTCTCAGGTCCCTGTCTGCTAGGCTGCTGCTTCCCTCAGTCCCCATCCATGGCTCCCCATAAAGCTGAGGCTGGAGAGGAAAGAACGCGGCTGCTGCAGAGGACAAGCCAGCCTTGTAACTCTGAGGACTGCCTAAGGCTGGGTTTTGGAGGAAGACAAGCATCCCCTCCCGCAAGAGGAATACATGCATAACCTGTACCCTTGGTGGTGGCTTACTTGGGATGCTCCATGGGCACCTCCAACACAAGTTCAGGAGGGATTTCAAAGACCTCTGGATCTTGGCCATTAGCCTGCAGGACCAGAGGCAGCACATCAAAGCGGCCGTAGCGCGGCTTCCAGCCCAGGTCAATGCACAGCTGCAGGAGAGAGAGGCGCATTGAGTCTGCAGCCATGGCACTGCATCTGTTCTGGGTTCCTGCCCAGAGGGATGTGTCAGAGACTGGACAGATACCTGGGTGAACTCCAAGCTGGCAGGGTCCCCTCTGATGGTGCCATCGGGCATCTGGTAGCCGGCGTACCTGATGAGCTGTGAATTCCAGACCCGGAAGTCATGCTTCCCATCGCTCCGCTGGGGGAACACAGTGATGGCCGACCTTCCCCAGGACAGAGATGTTGCAGTTTATGAACTCTCCCTGGCTGGAGTAAGCAGGGGCTCCCAGCTAGTTCCCCCTCCACTTTTTCTACTCTGCAGTCCCTATACCCCAATCAGAATGAAACCACTCCCTGGCAATGAGCTGTCCTCCTCCAGTTCCTCCTTATCCTTCGGGACCAACAATGAGACCAGCACTCTATGGAGCTTTGTGTCCCTTCCTCATGTTGGCTTTCATTGCCAATGCTGCTCTTCTCACAGTTGATGGCTGTTTGGCAGTCAGAGTATGCAGTTGACTGCAGCTGCATTCTGGGGTCTCAGTCACCTCTGCATCTCACCCTGCAACCTCTTTTCCCTGGCCTGATTCTAATCCTGTGCATCCCCATCAGGTGTGCACCAAATATTTGCTGGTCACCAAAATGAGCGAATGACAGATTCAGTGCGCTCTTCAGTCCCATCAGTGGTGTGTGTGTGTACATGTGTGCGCACACGCATGTGTGTGTGTGTGCCTGTATGCAGGGGATGACAAGGAGCATACAATGCCAAACAGTGACACTCATATCTAAGAGAAATGTCAAAGCAAAGGTGTAGCCAGAAGATCAGTGTTGTCTTTCCAAACAGGGCAGACTTATCTTTTATTGTATTTGCTTGCTTTTGTTTTTGAGACAAGGTCTCACTATGTAACCCTAGCTGCCTTGGAACTTGTTACATAGACTAGACCAGCCTTGAACTCACAGAGATTCCCCCTGCCTCTGCTTCCTGTGTAGACTCTTTTTAAAACAAGACAAGGTCTGGCTATGTGGCCCAGACTGGTCTGGAACTCGTCTGTCCTCCTGCTCCAGTCTACCCACTACTGAGATTATAGATATGTGCCACCACGCCCAGCTAAGAAATTCTATTCTTTTTTGTTTTTGAGGCTAGCCTTGAACATACTATGTAGCTAAGGATCACTTTGAACTCTTGATCATCCTGCATCTACTTTTCCAAGTGCTTGGATAACAGGCACGTGTGAGCATAGCCTGCTAGAAGTGGCTTCTTAAAGACGTCACTGCCTCATGGTTCTAAATTAGAAGGAAAAGAAATAGCTGGGCCTGAGACAGAGGCCAATGGGGAAGAAGTCCCTGTTACTATTCCAGAGCTAAGCCTTACTCTTTTGTCTCCCCTTAGTTTCTCCAGGAACCAGAGGCCCCTCCCCTAAGTCCTCTAGCCTATTCTGCCTGAGACTGGTAGGGTGGAACCAGCACAGCTGGGAAACGGGCCTCACCTGATGTTGCCATTGTTGGTGGCATAGAGCACGTGTCTGCAGATGTGCTGGAACATGTCCTGGGCAGAGCTGCAGTCCCGGGCATCGAAGACCTGCATACAACCCAAGACGGCACTGTGGAAGACTGTGAGGACAGAGGCTTGGGGCTGACAGGAAGTCCCCAGGGAAAGAGGGCAGCCCGCACACCACTGCCCAGCGAACGCACATGGTCCACTCTCCCTCTGCATCTTCAGAGCCCGTCACTAAGCTGCCCTACTCACCGCTGCTCTTGAGACGGGGAACATAGAATCCCACTCAGAAGGCCCCAGTAAAACTCTTGGGGAAGAGTGTCTGGCTTTAAAACACCAAAAAGCAGGGTCCCCACAGCCCTAGTTTGGATCTTTGCCATGGGAGTGTGTGTGCCATCGTTGAGTCTCCTGGATTTTCTCAATCCAAGTGCCCTCGATAGGACCCAACAAAAAATGACCCTCCAAGGAGACGATGGCCTAGGAGGTTAGGATAAATAAAATGTTCTCTAGGAGCCAAGAGTGTAAACACTGGAGGCAAACACTCGCAGCACCGAGGCCTCGGGAATAAGACATCTAAGGTTGCTGTTTGTTTCATGGTGGCATGTGGTCTTCCACGTTTAATATGAGAGAGGGTCTTCTAGAGACCTCGGTGCTAAAATAAGCTTCCAGGCTACTAGAGGGGGGATACCCCATCTCTGGTTTTGACTGAAGTCTAAGGAGCCCCGGCCACTTGCTCTGTCTCAGGACCTGCCCATCCTGCTTCCTTCAGCTCTGCTGGTAAGGCTCACCTGCAGGTTGGCCCACTGGATCCTGCCGATGCAGCGAGGGGCGTTCCTCCAGGCCAGCTTGGTGGCAAAGATGAGCTCATCCCGGGTCAGCTGGTAGGTTCCTGTTGTTTCTATGTCCTTTGTTACGGCCTCCACCCGGGCCAGATGTTCCTCTATTTTTGCCCTGGGGAACAGGAAGCCATCAGGAAGATCAACAATAGCAGGACCTTACATGGGGATTAATTCAATCCCCAGAAATCAGTAGCTGAATTTGGACACCAAAAGAGAAAACTGTCTCCCTTGGGATGCTGTCCCCTGTAGGGCTGGCTTTGTGACCCACTCTTACTAGGAGCCAGTTTCTAGTTCTCTGCCATCTCCACCTTGAAGCTCTTAGTCCTGGTGGAACAAAATCACACTTTTACTTCTACGCTGGACCCTGCAAGTTGTCATCATTGTCATCGCTGTTGCTGTCGTCGTCATCATCACTGTCATCTTGAGACAAGGTCTTGTTATGTAGCCCAGGCCAGCCTAGAACTTCTGGCCCTCCTCTTCTCCACCTCCCAAATACCTGAGATTGCAGATGCATGCCACCACAAGTAAGTTAGTAGCTACTGTCGTGTTTACTTTGCAATCAAAGGTCTTTACCAGGCCCGAGAACACAAGCCTGGAAACAGAAATGAGGACGCAGACCCAGGTGGTCTCGCTGCCAATGCCAGGCTCCTCGCAGTAGACAGAACCTGTTTTACCTTCCACCCAAGGGAAAACTGCAGCCTGGAGGGTGCCTCAGAAAGCAAGACAGGCCCAGACAAGACCTGAGGTCAGGACTCAGCCTGAAGGACCCTACAGCCCACCCAAAGGAGCCACACACAGTGATTTAAGCATACTTCAAAAGTATTCCAAGGGAGAAGGACTTGGTCACAAAGATGGTGAAACACACGCACACCACAGTAACCTTGTGATTTCCAACCAGCACCGCCACAGGCTTTCGAAATGGCGACAAAAAATTATTTAAAGAATGAACTTGTGATTAAAGGCAGCGGAGACTTGGACTGGAGCAGCCTTTGGGGCAGGCGGAGGGTCTTAGCAACTCCTTTTTGATTACAGAAAGACTCGGGACTCAGTGATGCTTGTCCCCAGAGATCCCTGTAACGGGGATTTCTGGGTGAGGTGTCCTTCATCATCAGAGGAAGATTCTAGAAATACTCCCCACACTGTACCCAAGCATGAGAACAGCAGTCCCCATGGTAAGGAGATGCCATGTAAAAGGGGAAAGACAAACTCTTGGTGTCGTTTACCCAGGAATGGCCCTGATTCCTTTGGAAGAGCTGTTTTGGCCTCTTCGGTCGTAATCTAAGGAGTGAACTGGTCCTGGGCAAAGCTGTCCTCGTCATGTAATGAGCAGCGGAGCAGCTATGGTGGCCAGATGGGGAGTTGGCTTTGTCTTAATCGGTTGTTTACCGGACCCTCAAGAGGGAGACCATTGCTTTCTGGATTCCCTGGCTCAGAACCGCCCATGAGACCACAGTCGGATTTTATCCCTCTACACCCACCTGTAACTTTGAGAATATTTTCTGTCGGGAAGGGAGGATGTGGTTCTCACACAGTTATAAATGATCTCAAAGCACATTGTTAAGTCAGTAACAGGTTGGGTGGAAGTTTGACTTGCAAAAGCAAGCTGAAAAACCCACTCCCACACACAGTAACACCAAAGCCTCCAGCATCCACGAGAATCACAACACGGGAAACACATGAGGACGATGACTTTTAAAAGAATATTTTAAATTTCATTTTTTGTGGGTTTTTTTTAGTGAATTTTTGTTTTGTTCGTTTGGGTCAGGGTCTCACTCTTAAAATTAATTTTCATGTTTTCTCCCAATTCCCTGAGATATTTTTCCATTGTTTTGTTTTAAGATAGAGTCTCACTTAGTAGCCTTGGCTTCAAGTTTGCTATGTAGACCAGGGTGACTTCAAACTCACAGAGATCCTCCTGCCTCTGCCTTCTGAGTGCTGGGATTAAAGCACATGCCACCAGACCCAGTGAAGTTTATTTTTAGCATTTTCTTTTATGACTTTTCTTCCTCTGTTCTTTTTTGTGTGGGGGACCAGGGACTGAACCTCACCAAACTAGGCTTGTTCTCCCCCTGACCGACATCCTCAGGCCCTGCCCCAGCACTTCTATTTTGAGACAGGTTGCTGTCCAGGCTGTCACCTGGCAGTCCTTGAGTTCTCCTGCAAGGACCTTGGTCTCCAGGGTAACCAGAATTACAGGCCCACCTCACAAATGGTGTGTTTTCTCAGGGTTATATTTCAGAGTTACTGGGAACACTGTGGCATCTCTTGGTCCTGGAAAGGGCTGGATGGCCACTCTCAGAAAGACAGGAGACATTTTGCATGTACAGCTATCTGAGTCCTTCTGCTGGACACCTTCAGCGGCCAGTGTCCCTGCATCTGGGGGACAGGCTGTTGTTGATCACTACTGGAGGCCACGATATGGACTTATGACTGTGGAAAATGAGAAGTAAAGGCATTTGCCCAGGCACTGGGCACAGCTCTGTAGCCTCCCAGGGTTTCCTAAGATCCAAAAACCTGTGTTTGGAATATCAGCTGGGTATTCCAGCTCCAAAAAGAGCCTGGATCCTGATGGGTCACAGGGCTCCATGCTAGGGTGCTAAGGCTAACTGCCAGGGTCCCTGCACCAGTATCCCAGGCTCCCGGTGTGTGTTTTCAAGCAAGTCCTACCCTCTCCTGAGACTGCTGCCCTTGGCCCCGGGGAGCCAGGCGTCAATGTTCTGCAAGCTCCCAGACGGGTAGGAAGCACTGCTCTTGAAGATGGGGGCCTCTTGGCAAGCACCCTCCTCGCTCTGGCATTCAGTGGACAGGTGGAGCCGATGTCACCAAGAGCAGTCCTTTCTGCCCTGTGTCCCAGATGTCCTTCTGTGTCTCATGTCCCAGGTTGGAACTGCTGTGTGAGGCTGAACCACAAAATGACATGGCCACACTGTAGCCACGCAGTAGCCACACTGTACAGCAGACATTCATTGACTTGCTCTGTCGTTCTCACAACCTCTTTGGGTGTTTTGGTTAGAAAGTTTAGGGAGGCTAAATTACTTAGTTACATATTATAATGGGACAATAACAATGTTCTATATTCAGCCTGGAGGTGGTGATGCACACCTTTAATCCCAGCACTCGGGAGGCAGAGGCAGGCAGATCTCTGTGAGTTCAAGGCCAGCTTGTTCTTTAAGAGCTAGTTCCAGGACAGGCTCCAAAACTACAGAGAAACCCTGTCTTGAAAATACAAAAAAAAAAAAAAAGGTTCTATATTCTATGTTAGCACATGGACCTGTCATCTCGGCACTCAGAAGGACAATCATGGGCAGAGGCCGGCCTCCACTATTTCATGAGATGCTATGTCAAGAACACACAGCGAGGGACCAGAAAGATGTCTCAGTGGGTAAAGACACTTGTCACTATGTATGAGGATCTTAGTTCAGTCCCAGGAACCCACATTGTGGAAGGAGATGCCCGACTCCCACAGGCTCCCCTCTGACTTTCATACTCTTGGAGCCCAGGTACCCCGTCCTCCAACAAATAAATAAATACTTAAAAGTTAAATACATATATACAACGATAACTAGGGCTTCAGCTGCAGTCATCACAGCCAGCACAGCTTAGTTCTTTATAGCCTCGAATTCATTTACTCTTCATACAAACTCATACAAGGTGGGTACATTTTAATAGATATTTTCAGACAAGAAACCAAGGCCCGGAGAGAGGAAGAAACTTGCCCAGGCTTGAACTGGTGTAGGTGGCTGATAGGCCCCCAGCTCTTAACCCTGTCACACAGCCTCTCCTTGATCACAGTTGTATGCATTCACAGAAAGAAAACTTGGCAACTGGCAATGAACAAACCTTTCTATTCCATGCTGGACCATGCTTGGTGCTTAACACTTGTTTGTTAGTGGAGTGGCTGACTAAGAATGAAGGAGTCTGGGCACTGTACTCCCTGAAGCCTCCTGGAGTAAAGATGAAAACACTCCAGGAGGGAGGCACCCCACCAAGCCATGTATCCTGGACTCTAGCTGGATTAGATGATGCCAGGGGTGTCTCCGGGAATCTTGCTCACATCTCTAGGAAAAGAAGCCTGACCACATAGTCTCTAAGCTTCCTTTTTCTTGAGGACAAAAGGATCCATTCCAAGTCGCTGTTTCATTGCCCCTAGGCTAGGACACTGTTCTAAACGTGCACAGACCTCAGGGCTGTCTCATAAGCCGTTAAGATCCATATTGTAGACACAGGGAAGTTGAGGCCCCGTGAATTTCCCCAGGTCTCAGTGGTCTGTGGTGGAGCCGGAACCCCAGGCAGTTACACTCTCCCCTACACTGTCAGTTCCTGAACTCCTCCAGGGTCTGCTCGGGGCCTAGAACCTGGGAAGTCTGGAGATTGCAGAGTTCAGGAGTCAGTGTGGGACAGTTGAAGACAGGCTAGCCCCAGGGAGGAGGGGGAAATGGCACCCTGACAGAAGCCAGACTTACTCTGTGAAGGAGCCATAATACTGGTTGATGAACTCAATGGCTTGAGGCAGAAGCTCCTCCAGAGAGGTGGGCTTGTCTCTGGGTCCTCTGGTCAAACTCTTGGGATTCATGATGGACCCCAAGCAAGACTTGGACCCACAGGTGAAATCCTAGGAAGAGAGACAGGGGTAAGTAGGCCTCCTTTTTCTCCCTCCACCCCTGAGCCAGTATCCTGGCCTTCCTCTGGCTGCTACGCTCACAGTGACTCTATGCGGGCACCCTCTCGTTGGGGTCTACCCAGAGCCTAACTCCCCTCTCCTTTCCTGAGATCCAGTGGGTACAAGCTGGTTTCTCTCTGTCCCTTTCCTCCAGTTAGCCAAAGACCCAGCACCAGCCTCAGAGAAAACTCCATAGCTTACTCCTAGGGGACTTCTTGTCTTCTTTTCTTTCTAAGAGACCCAGCTGGCTCCTGGGGGAACATAGGTACAGTGTCAGCCTAGAGAAAATGGATGAGTGGCTGAACATTCTAAAGTCAGGGAGGCATGGAAAGAAGCACCAGAAAGATGGACACCCAGATGTTAACTATGGTGTTGCTCTGTTTTGCTTTGTTTTGGGGGTTTGGGTACTTTTGGTTTTTTGTTTGTTTGTTTTGCTTTTATTTTTTGAGACAGGATTTCTCGGTGTAACTTTGGAGCCTGTCTTGGAATTTGATCTGTAGACCAGGCTGACCTTGAACTCACAGAGAGCTGACTGCCTCTGCCTCCTGAGTGCTGGGATTAAAGGTGTGCGCCCACCCAGCTGGGTACTGTTTTTGAGACAAGATCTTACAAATGGCCCAGGAGGGCCTCAAACTCACTACATAGCAGGTCACCTTGAACTCCTAACCCCTTGCCTCTATCTCCCAACTGCTGGGACTACAAACCCAGTTTCTGAGGGTTTGGGAAATCATCCTGCCTTTTTAGGCTTTCTGGTTCTTTCCCACTTTATAACCACAGCATGAATCCTTTTTTTTTCTTTCTCTCTCTTTGGTTTTGTCCTGGGTTTTGTTTCTGTTGTTTTGAGACAAGGTCTCACTGTGTAGCTCTGGCTGTCCCAGAACACACTAAGTAGACTTGACTGCCCTCAAACTCAGACATCTGCTTGCCTCTTCCAAGTGCTGGAATTAAAAGCGTGTGCCACCACACTCAGCTTCTTTTTTTTGGGGGGGGGGGTTTCGAGACAGGGTTTCTCTGTGGTTTTGGAGCCTGTCCTGGAACTAGCTCTTGTAGATCAGGCTGGTCTCAAACTCACAGAGTTCTGGGATTAAAGGCATGTGCCACCACTGACTGGCCACACTCAGCTTCTCAGTGTGAATTCTAGAGTCAGAGTAAGGAATGTGAAGACAGGAGGGAATCTTAAAAGATAATTAGTCCCCATTCATTGGCTGCTTGAACCACTGTTGCCTCCCTATCAAATAGCATTGCACCCTTCCAGTCACAGGGAGCTCACTGCTTCCCGTCAGTTCAGTCAGCTTTGGACAAGCCTAACAGAAAACTCTAGGACACTCTTGAACGCTAAGAAAACATTGGTTCCCGTAGCCTTTTGTCTGACCTCCTAGGTTATCTGCTTCCTAATCGGGTGGTGAACAGGAAACTGGCCTTATTGACTTCCAACTGTAATTTATGAAAACAGAGCTCCCAGCATCTTTTGTCTGAGAAGATGGGTGCCTATTAAGTGCAGGGGATATGTGATAGACCCCTAGAGGGCCCTTATGGTACCCTAGCTAGGACAAAGCTGGCCCTCCTCAGCCCCAGACTTCTCACCGAGGCAGCCTTGTGGTGAAGGGTGTCTCGCAGAATCTCTCCACTGCCCCAGTTTTTGATCTTCACGTACTGTGGGCAGGTCGATGGAGGCACACGCAGGTTCTCCAGGGATTCCGGACCATTCTAAGATGGGTAAACATCCAGTGTTTTCCAAATACCTGAACCCCCAATGACCCATACAAGTATCCCCTGCACCTCTATCCTCTGCTTGGGTGAGGAAGGGAGCTTTGTGTGGGCACACAAAGCAGGGCGCACACACACAGGGCCAGTCCTCAATCCTCCACCCTTCCCAGAAGTTGGCCCAGTGCCAGATGAGCACTGCAGGTGGCTGGGCCAGAGCCAGGCTTCTGTCCTTCCCAAGGCCCAGCCAGTGCTGGCTCATAAGGGGAATTCAAGTTAGATGGGAAGGCCACTGCTGCAGCTGGGCCTGCCAAGGACAGAGCTGGGAGCTGCGAAGTTAACAGATACCCACTGTTTCACTTCCCCTGGGACACCTTTCCCAGTCTGCATCCCTCTGCCACCTCCTTACAGTCCTAGGATGGAAAGGGCTTCAGAAAGATGTGATCCATGGCTGGAAGCCAGGGACTGAGTCTAGAGGCTCAGCAGCTAAGTCTGAGATCATTCTAGAATGTCCCACCTATAATTCCAGAAATGGTCTTAAACTGCCGACACCCATATTGTCAATCACCCAGGAAGTTATCTGGGTGCTAGTGCACCCTGGGGACCTCCTCTCCTGATTGTCAGGACCGTTCTATTGTTCATAGCCTCCTTGGCTCCCTGTGTACCCCAGATCTGGGTTGCTCCACTCCCTAGAACTTGGTTTCCTGTACCCTCCTGCCCAGCTTCCAAAGGGCTGTGTAGCCTGAATCTCCTCAGGAGAAGGATAAAGGACCTTCCCATACTCTGTGATCAAACCACTGACCTGTGCTGTCCCAGTGAGGGGCTGCGAAGAGGCATTTTGGTGCTTGGCAGGTCTGTGACCCTTAGGGTCATCCTGTGTTGTCGGACTGTGAAAAGAAAGTTATCGTGAAAAGAGATAGAATCTGGGAGGGGGTCTTGGGAGGCCTCTGTGAATCCCTGTCTGGTAGGCGGAGCACTGGGGGCTAAAGGTGGGAATGGCCTGTCCCTGGCTTCCCATCAAGGAGGGCGAGGGAGCCAGTCTCAGAATCCTGTCACTGCCTTCCCTCTTCATCTCTACTTTGACCACCCAAAGATAAAACAGTCTGGGGGATGAGCCAGATTGCTCAGACAGGACCACACAGAAGCTCTGGGGAAATGCCCGCTCAGAAAGCCAAGTGCAAATGCTCCAGCAATCCAGTCCTTCCAAGCTTTAGTGTAAGCTGGGCATGGTCGTGCATGCCTGGGATCCCAGCATCTGGCTGATGGTGGCAGAAGGACCAGTCTCAATTACACTGAAAGTTCAATGCCTCTCTGGGCTACATGAGAACTTTCTACAAAGCACATAAACAACCCCCAAACACTAACTTATTTACTCTGTATATCACACTGACTTCCAACTCATGGCACTCCATCTGCCCGAGCCTCCTGAGTACTGAGAAGCCAGATAGAAGTCAGAGTGCCTGGTACTCCAAGTATTTATCTTGTAAAAAGTGAGAGGAATAAAGCCAGGTGAGGGTGGCACATACGTGTGATCCCAATACCTAGAAAGTAGACACAGGAGGATCAGGAGTTCAAGGTTATCCTTAGCTACATAGGGAATTCAAAGCTAGCCTGTGCTATATAATGCCTATTAAAAAATACGATTAAAAATTTAAAAAAATAACTTGTGGGAAAAAATATAAAGAAAAAAAGAGTCAGACACAGTGATGCACGCCTTTGATCCCAGCACTGGGGAGGCAGAGGCAGGTGGATCTCTGAGTTTGAGGACAGCCTGGTCTACAGAGTGAGTTCCAGGACAGTCAAGGCTATACAGAGAAATTCTGTCTGGAAAAACAAAAATAAATAAAGGAAAGAAGGAAAGAAGGGAGGGAGGGAGGGAGGGAGGGACAGGGGACTGAGGGAGGGAGGGAGGGAGGGAGGGATAGAGGGAGAGAGGGAGAGAGGGAGGAATAGTGGAGAAGCCATGTCTGCTGGTGAAGAAATTGCAGTCACATTTCTAGCAGAGTTGAAGATAAAGCTCTGGCACCAGAAAAGAACAAAACAAAATGAAAAAAAAAACAGATGACTATTGACACGGTCAATGCCTCAACTATCCACACCCCACAGTTTTTAACTACAGTGCACTGCTATAGTGGTTCTGTGATGTGGGATTTCCCTCTGTATGCTGTGAATGCCATTGGTTAATAAAGAAGCTGTTTTGGGCCTATGATACGGTAGAGCAGAGCTAGGCGGGGAAAACTAAACTGAATGCTGGGAGAAAGAAGGGTGGAGTCAAGGGAGAAGCCATATAGCCCCACCAGAGACAAATGCCAGAACTTTTCCCGGTAAGCCACAGCCTTGTAGTAATACACAGATTAATGGAGATGGGTTAATTTAAGACATGAGTTAGCTAGAAATACGCTTAAGCTATTGGCCAAACAGTATTGCAAATAATATGGTTTCTGTGTGATTATTTCAGGGCTGAGCAGCCGAGACCAAACAAGCGACCTCTTACTACAGTTCTGTGTTACTAGTAGTCACTGTTGGATATCTCCTCCTTTGTCCAATTTATAAATTAAATTTCATCATTGTAAGAATGGGCAGGACAATAAGAGTACACATTCAGGGTTCATTACTGTTGTGGCCTCAGATGTCCCTTGTGGTCCTAGAGTGTGTCCCCTCAGATGGAAAGGACAGCTGCAGCCATCATAAAGCAACTTATATCTGAACCAAGTTATACACCGACCCTGAAAGGGTCCTGTGTATGAACTATAAAAAAGACTCTTGGCTTGGTGATACTTTGATATAGACCCATTTGTATGCGTCCTCATAAAATAAAGATTTAGTTTTGCATGGTAGCACATATTTGTGACCCTAGAACCAAAGAAACAGAGGCAGAGGGATTTCCTATGAGTTCCAAGCCAGGCTAGGCTACATAGCAAGACCCTGTCTCACAAACAAACAAACAAACAAACAAGCAAGCAAGCAAAAGAGTCAGGGTCTGACGAGATGGCTTAACGTTTACAAAAGCATTTGTTTGTCTTGCAGAGGACCTAAGGTTTGATTTCCAGCACCCACAAGGTGGCTCGCAGCCATCTATAACTTTACTTCTATAACTTTACTTCCAGGAGATCTGAAACCCTCTTCTGACTTACAAGAACACCAGGCATGCATGTGGTACACAAACATACCTGTAGGCAAAACATCCATACATATAAAATAAATCTAAAATAAAATGAAACAAAAAGCCCAAACTCCTGTTTTCGTTACCTCCCTGCTTAGTCATTTAGTAAAAACTGACCTTCCGGTCCCTCATCCCCAAGTGAGGTCCAGGTCTACCTTCGACAGGAATCTTGTTGGGTCAGTTCAGTGAGAATCTTCTTTATCTTTGGCAATAGCTCACCTTTGCCCTGCTGTGTTAGTGTGGAACCTTCTCTCTCCCTCCACTGCAAGACTGCAGTGGTCCCTGTACCCACCTGAGGGACTGTCCTCAGTAACACCTCCTTGTGGTGTGTCAGTAAGTGTCACTCAAGTGGGGTGTCTGACTGATGTCTGGAAGAACCCCAGCAGCCACGGGGAGGCGGGAGAATTGTTTAGCCTGGGTTATTTAGTGAGAGGCTAGCTCAAAAAACAAAACAAACACAAAACCACAACCAAATAACCCCTCCTTCACACACACACACACACACACACACACACACACACACACCTCGCGAAACTAAACAAAATCATGAAACATTTCTTTCTTGGTTGCTTGAGACAGGATTTCCTATACCTCTGGCTGCCCTTGAACTCACTATTCAGCTGAACTCTTGCTTCTGCCTCCTGAGTGCTGGGGTTACAGGCAGGTTCTGCCACACCCAGCTGAGCAATTTTTTTCTTTGACATGCTTCTCTGGTCTGGACTGGTATGCTTCACCAGAAAGAGGAAAGGAAGCCAAGATTTGCATTCTCACCACCCTCCTTTGACCCATGCTTCGCATCCAGCTGGGTGTCAGTCTTTGGAGACTAGAATTAGATCAGAAACATCCCCTGGGCTACAGTAGTGCCACTGTCTACTTAAGTGCTTCAGAAGGTTTTAAACGCTGTCTGTAATCCACTGTTGAGATGAGCCACAGTTAGCCTGGCCCCAGGGTCCACGGCTGCATGCCTAGGTTGTGTCTAATGCCTCAGACTGGATATCTGCTGACCCTCTGGTGACAGTCTGAGTGCGCATGTGCGATGCATGCGTGCGTGTGAATGAATGTGGGCTCCAGCAGGCCTGGAAGCTCCTGCGGGAAAGACCAGGAAAGGTTCACAACAATTAGCATAATATGATAAACCATGGCCATATTTGCATTTCGCTCTTTCCTTTTAACTTTATGCATCTTTGAAGGCACACACACACACACACACACACACACACACACACGAGATTTTAAAGTTCTTCAAGTGCATTTATAATTAGGATTAAGGAGAAAAAGAGCAAGAGTGAATAAACAGAACTTTGCTCCAGTTCCTATGTCCTGCCACCAGTTAGCAGATTTATTCTGGCCATCTGCTAAAGGAGACCAAGGACCAGGTGTCGGATGAGCAATTTAAGGCTCAGGATTCTTGGTTCCAAATTACTGGGCTGTATATGGCGAGCCTGCAGACACTCCCAGTACCCACAGCCTGGTTGAGACCTGCCTGGCCCATTATAGGAATGAAGAATCATTAAAGACTTGCAGGCAAAAGTAATCATGAAGATTCGCTCAGGCCCATAGAAGCATCTGCAGTCATGACGTGGCAGAAGCAGAACTCGGTTGCTGAGGAGAGAGTGCTAAATCCACAGCCTCACCTGTCTTGTGAGAGGGAGAATGTCTTATTGTAAAAGACGATCATCTTTGCCCGCTTCACAGTATTTGTCTAGAGCACAGTAAGGAGAAGGAGTGCAACAAGGTGGGGGGGGGGGGGTGTGTGAGTGTGTGCGCGCGCGTGCGTGTGATGTGCGTGTGTGTCAGTGGAAGAGCACTTGTTTAAATGCAGGTCAGTTCCCACTATGGGAGTTGGGGAAAGACAAAATGCATTAAATAGTGGCACACGCCTGTAATGCCAGTATTTGGGAAGCCGAGGCAGGAGGATTTCCAGGTTTGATGTGAACCTATTGACTTAGCCAGAACCCGTCTCAAAGCGACGCAGACATCCCTTGGTGCAGAAGCACTCACAGGGTGGCAGGCATGGGCTCTCAGCCCGACCTCTCTCGCGTCCCAGAGGGGTCACCCGGGCTCCCAACGCCCTCGCTGCTCCCCAGGTCCCGCGCTGTACCTGGCTGGGCCCACCCGGCGGGCGACCTTCGGGCCGAAGATCCTGCGCAGGAAGCGGCAGAGCCGTGGCCGGGTGGCGTCGCACGCGCTGCTCAGCCCGTCGCGCATGGTTGGGCCACCGCCACTCGCTCGCTCGCGCTGTCCCTTTATCCCGGCGGAACCCCGCAGCCC
Organism: Microtus pennsylvanicus; assembly: GCF_037038515.1. NCBI lineage: Eukaryota > Metazoa > Chordata > Mammalia > Rodentia > Cricetidae > Microtus > Microtus pennsylvanicus. The sequence continues at coordinate 42,541,606 of NC_134589.1, forward strand.
CCGCCCACCTCTCGCGGCTTGGCCTCTAGTGTCCCAGGACAACAAGCAGGGCGGCGCGAATTGCCTCGGTTTGTGTATTCCCTTAGCGGTGACAATAAGGATCGCGACTCAGACTCTCCGCTGCACCAGCATCTTCCTTGTCTATTATTTTCTCTCCCCCCCTAACGAAATTTACTCAAGAAGGCAATTCTTTTTTACCTTCGCTTTATGGAGGTAGAAGATGAGGGATTAGAGAAATGAGGGTCCTGCTCAAGGCCACACAACAGCCCCAGGGCCATTTCTGCCTCTGCTTCACCAAAACTCTCCCAGGAAACGTTTTGTCCGTTCTCCCTGTCCTTTATGATTCCAGAAAGGAAAAGAAAGAACACTTAAGGTTGAGGGTGACTTCTGTGGAAAAAGTGGGGGCCATCAGACCCAAAGCATCCCGAGGGTCCTCTCAAGACCTCTGGACCCCACTCTGTAGAAGGCATAGGACCAAGGTATTTCGTTCTGTCGCTAGGTTGTAATTTGGGAGCTGGGCAGCCAGTAAGACCCAGGTGGAGTAGGGCTGCAGCCCTCAGGGACCTTCCTGGCCAAGATTTAGGCAAACGAAACCCAAGTCCAAATTCCTTTTCGAGGAGAGTTCGTTTTAGCATCCTGTAACGCAGTCACTAAGCTTAACTTTGCTCTGAATTCCCAGTGGTTCACCCAGATGATCCGACATTTCCCCTTTGTCTCTAAAGCACACGCATGCACACGCATGGTCACACCCTGCACATGTCTAAATCACTTGTTTACACAAAGTTGAAAGCCACCAGGAACAGGCTCTCAGTTTGCATGGATTTGAAAAGTATGTTTTAAAATAAAAATAACTGGCTCCTGCTGCTTTCAGACCAAAACTCCCTTTGTAGGCAGCTTCCTCTTCCAGGAACATCCTCTGGTCACCTTTCCTGGGCAGTCCCATTTCAGCTGGTCTCCCTCCTCCAGAAAGCCATCTGCCATGGCCCCTCCTGGCCCGACAGCCAGGTCATACCTTCAGAGGGCTCAGCAGGTTCTCCTGTTTGTTACCCCTCCCTTCCCCGACCCCTCCAGCACACATAAAGCTCTCTAACATCTTGCTTTTCCAGGACTTTCCAAACTAGAGAGGAAGCCTTTGCCTCCCCTTTCCTCCCTGACTGTGGCAATTGGGTTTGTTTTTCTCTTTCTGGGTGTAGAACGTAGTGGGTCCTCAGGGAAAGAGCACAGAGGACTTGCCTCAAATCTCAGCTCCTTCACTTTCTAGAAACTGTCCTTGTTAGACAAGATAAAAACAGTTCACGCCTGGTTATTGACATAGTACCATGTACACTATAATTATCTGTGGCTGTTATACAATTAATAAACGTCTCTGTTGATCCACTGATTAAACAGGAAGGCTTTGTCGCCATGTTAACCGGCAGCGTGGTTCCAGGTGAGCAAGCTTCAAGTGTAATTATTAACGGGATAAAACTCATCCAGGACCCAGAGCACGGCAACCAGGATAGTGATCATAACCCAACCATAACCATAATCCCTGCTTTGCCATTTGCCAACTACGAGATCTTAAGATGGCTTAAGCATTCTGGACTTGCCTGTTCTCTTCCCTAAAGGGGAGGATAGCAGCCTTCCCCTTCGGGATTGTCAGAGGGGATGCCCTCTGTCTGGGCAGGGTCAAGCCTCAGTGTGGGAGCTACCAAAGACTTCGGAGCAGGGGCATGACTTGTTTGAAGTAGAGTTGGAGGGAAAGGGGTGTGTGGGCAGATGGATTCTGAGAGGACAAAGGGCAGGGGTCGCAGGGAACCAGGTAATGAGAAAGAAGAGATGAAGTCTGCACTTTCAAACGGAAGTGCTGTCAGGTGGCCTTGAGGCCAGTGATGCTGTGCATGGGCCCCTGAGCCCCAGGATTCCTGACCGCCTTGGTACTGTCGCCTCCAATTTTCTCTGCCTTCTGTGCCTGGGGCGTCTGCCTCCTTTAAGCCTACCACGACTACTGTCTTCCTATGTAAGACTTTAAGACAATCCTGAAGCCATTTTTGACAATTCTGAATCCTCTCAACCTCTGTGCCATAGTGTTTCCCCTCCTCCCCTGGAAACCAAGGACCTAACAGCTACACTCGCACGTACTCAGTTCCTGAACAGTTACCCATATACGTATGTTTTGATTCAGTCCCCTGGGAAATGGGGTCAAAATGACCTCTTACCTCATCTGATCTGGCAACAGCTCTCCAGTCAATTATTGGTAATAGCCCTTTCAAATAAGCCAATCAGAATAGTCAAAGAACAACCCCCCTTGCTTCTGTGGCCCCTTTAAAAGTAGACTGTACCCGCTATTCGAGGTCCCTCGGCTTCCCGAATGCTGGGGGACCCTGTCATGACAGAATTAATAAAATCCTCATGCTTTTGCATCGGCTGTGGTGTATGAGATGGTCTCTGGGGGTGACTCCTTCTCGGTGTTTGGACGCTAGAGTCCAACACCTACAAGTGAGGAAAAGGAGGTTTGGGGGCTAAGGGACTTGACAAAAGACACACGGTTATGAAGTAGCAAAGCTATTCCTTTCTGCTTAAGTTCCCTTTCGAAATCTGGTAGCACAGGGACAGGGAAATTTAGGGCTGCCCTGCATACTGCCTCCAGGGGGCGCTGCCCACTGTAGTCCTGCAAATACCTGAGCCTGTTGCAGACTGAGGCTTGGACATGATTCTGTGTCATGACATTTGCAGAGAAAGCCATCTTTCAGCTTGATCAAGTCCCAGGTTGTGGACCCCTAGCATTCTCTAAAATTCTCCTGACCTGTCCATCTAAACTAGTTCAGTTCTAAAATGCATCCTTAGCAGTCATGCAACCCAGTCTTTCCTACCAGAGCCTCGTTTGCAGAATGAGACCACAGCAAAGGACCCCATGGAGGTCAAGTTCAAAGTGTGTAGGTACAGTACTGTGTAGCCCTGGTGATAAAACAGCTTCAGTAAATGGTGACAAACCCTTCTATTTATCTCTAGCACGCAGAGATGCTTCAACAAGCCTTGCGTATACCTTATTTCACCCCCAGCACGCTATCGGGTAGGTCACACTGCAGACCTGCCTGAGACTCAAATAGGTGGACTTTCCCAAAGTCACAAGGTCACTGAGGACCGCACAGGGCCGTTTTGACACCCTTCTGTTGTCTAATAGTCAAAATATCTAACAACTGTTGGCACGCATGTCCTGGCCAATCAGGACATCACCAGGGGTGACTACTAGGCTCTCCAGCCTCCATTTTCACAAATTCTTCCCTCCTTCTTCCTCCAGAGAGTCCAAACTCCCTTGGGCACAGCACCAGCCCTAGGCCTTCCTTCTACACACCCTAGCTGCACAGATGCCAGCAGAGAATTATGAGCAGTGCCCTGGAGATCAGGCTCTCTGAGGCTGGGAGTAGAGGGAGGCAGCAGGGTCAAGGAAACCCCAAGCAGGTTGGGGCAGTGATTGCTTACCTGGGAACGGCCCTTGGGGTTTTCCCCACATTGTTGTTAATGTCCTTTTCCTCCTTCAAGTCACCTTGGTGGGATTTGGCTCTGAACAGAAATTTCCAGGGGCAGGCCATGTCTGTGACTTTGCACCCTTGTTTCAACTCCGAGATGATTTCTGTGGGACTGAGGAAGGGGAGGGAGGCTGTGAGGTGGGGTTGAAAAAAGCGCCTAATGAACACGGTGCCAGTGTCCCAGAGAATGGAGACCAAGTCCAGCTAAGGCTTGCCTTGGGCCACCCTCCCCATGCTTGCACTCTGGGGTCGGTGGTTGAAACCCTGTGGGACAGACTCCTGTTTTGCAAAGACATAGAACAAGTCAGAGGAATAACACTGGATGCCACATAGCCACCTACCAAAGGAAGTGTCCACAATCCTCCTTAGAAAACCCAGTGGCTCAGAGCAGAACTATCCTTAGCCTCAAGCAAGGTGGACAGGAGCTGGGGATCACTGAAGTGAGGTGTTCACACTCGCCTGACCCTTCTTGCTTCCTGTTGATGAGAAGAGCCAACAGTCATCAATAGTAACCTTCCCGCTTGACCTGCACTTCGGGCTGGCGCTCCGGTCCTCGCCACCTTTCCTTTGGTTTAGGAATCATTATTCATCTTAAGCCAAGGAACTATACCAGCATTCCCCTTTGTTATTCCAGGAGAAATCAATGATTTGTGAAAAAAGAGCATTAAATTCTCAGTACTTGAGGTTATCTCCTTTAAGAAGAAGATAAGAGGCCAGGTGGTGTTGGTGCAAGCCTTTAATCCCAGCACTTGGGAGGGAGAGGCAGGCGTATCTTTGTGAGTTCGAGACCAGCCTGGTCTACAAGAGCTAGTTTCAGGACAGGCTCCAAAACTACAGGGAAACCCTGTCTCAAAAAAAGCAAAAGGAAAAGAAAAAGATAAGAAATGGAGAGAGACGCAGCCTGGCAGCCTGGGGGTGTCTGGGCTTCCCAGGGGCCAGTGCCTTCCCTGGGGAAAGACAGCCTCAGATGGGAGTGGGAACAAAGCCCCGCTAGGAACCTCAGAGCCCTGATGACCTAGATGTCAACCTGCATCTTTCTAGGCACTTGATCTAAATCAAGCTAGTTCACTGAAATTCATTTCTGCACTCCTGAAATGGGATTAATAATCCCCACTTTTTCAGATTTGGGGGTGGGAAAGGTGTACATTTTATAAAGATTAGCCAGGATATGCTATATATAAAAAAAATTCCCAGCAGATGCCCCCCATTCTGAACTTTCCAGAAAGCTTTTCTTTGTAGTCTAGCCACCACAGTAAAGATCTACAGAGAAGGAATCTGACTAAGGTGCCCTATTGAACAGTCACAGCCTCCCATGGTTGCTCCCCCTAGACCTTCCATCCGCTTCAGCCCATCCACAAAAAGAGAAGGGGGAAAAAAAGTCTGATCTTCTGTGCTTTCCCAAACAAGAAGCCACTCTAAAGAGCGGCTGTCCCCAATACAAGACTCACCTTGCAGTTGCCTATGCTACTCCTTGGAGTGAGCAAGACCCAACCTCAAAAGAGTCTCTAACTGCCCAGTCCCCTCACCAAGGTGGCTGAGAGGTTTCGAACCAGTGACACTGTGCCCTCTGAGGCCAGAGTCTCAGTCTTCAACTCCCTGTGAAGCTGTGGCAGGGGCAGCAGCCATCAGGTTTTTATACCCACTCTGCAGAGCTGTTTTGCATAGTCTCCGATCCCCAAGGGAGAGTCCCCAGGCGTGTGTGCAGTTAGCTCATTTACGATGGGCACTCCTACTGTGCGGGCACTCTTGCATCACTTTGTGTGGTGCATCCTCAGCGAGGCCACCTCTTCCTGGTCTCCGGCCCAAGGCAGTGGCCACTTGGCAGCAGATGGCCATTTCAATACTGGGTCACTAGAGACGGAGGCTATTCTTGGCTAAACCACATAGCCTGGCTTGTGGGTTTCAGGGAATTTTGTTCTGGGCATGGATGGAGCTCCCTGGTTAATTCCTGTCTGTTCTCTCACTTTCAGTTTGCAGGAGTCCAGGCAGCTAGGAAATACTGACAGTATGGAACGTGCTGGAAAACAGGTCCAGGTTCCAGAAGGCCAGTGAAGCATCCATCAGGAGGGTTTTGTAGAAAGGATGGAAGGCAGGCCATTGGCACAGAGAAATCTCCAAGATACTGATTGACTGGCATCCTCCCACTACTAGTAAGCTTGGTCTGCATGGTAGGGAGGACCATGGTGGGGAAAGTCTCCTTTTCACAGGGAGCATTATAGTGCAGCTTCTAATATACAGAATTATAATTTCCTACCTGGACATGGTGGTACAAGCCTTTAATCCCAGCACTTTAAAGACAGAAAAAAGCAGATCCCTGAGTTTGGGCCAGCCTGGTCTACAGAGTGAGTTCCAGGACAGCCATGGCTACACAGAGAAACCCTGTTTTGAAAACCTAAATAGATGAGTTATAATTTACTATAATGCTTCAAATAAAGCATTCATACACGGCATGGAAATTTCCATTATGAAAGTAAAATAACGACAGTATTAGAGGAAAGGGGACAAGCAGGGAGGGGGAAAGTCCCCCTGGGTCACACTGTCCCGACACACCCTATCCATGTCCACTCATTTTCCCAGGTTTCCCAAGCTCAGTCCAGCCTCAAAGTCTTGCTTTTGTCTAAGATACACAAACTAAGAGTCACCCAGAAGACGTGTGCTCTCAAAGAGATGGGAGAGAAGATACATCGTCCAGTGAATAAATTAATTAAAAATCGGGTCGCTGGACTGGGGAGATGGGCTAGTTGGGAAAGTGCTTGTCTAGCATGCGCAAGGACCTAAGTTCAGCCTCATATAAAGGTGCGGGGCGTGGGTCAGGGAGATAGCTCAGCAGGTGACGGGAATTACTGTCAAGGCTGGCGTTCCTGGATTCCTGGAACCCAAACGGTGGAAGGAGAGAACCAACTCCCATGAATTGTCCCCTGACCTCTCCAAGTGTGCCGCTGTGCATGCACAGTGAGAAATCAGCCAATCAGCCAATGATAAAATGCTGGGCGTGGTGGCGTGCACCTGTAAATCAGTTCTGCAGCAGCAAAGACAGGAATATCCCTGGGTTTGCTGGCCAGCCTAGCCTACTAGGCAGCTCCAGGCTGTTGAGAGGCGATGAATGGTGCCTGGGAGGCGAGAACCGAGATAGTCTTCTAGCTTTCATGTATATCTGCATGCGCGCGCACACACACACACAGCCTATGGGTTTCAGTATATCAAAGCCAACCTCCATTCAGGCTTCAACTAGATGAACCCAAAGAAGCAGTAAATGGGGAGAGACTGAGCCCCTAATGGGGAGCACAAAGTCTAAGGATAAGAACGGATGATTAAAGTTCAGAGTGATGAAAGCAGCCTGGCCCCAAAGCAGCTAGAGCCTTATAGGACAGAAATTCAGAAGTTTCCCACAATGGAACCCCTAGCCCCTGTTTATGCATCCAAATATTCCAGATGTGTCTGCAACAGATACATGCATCAACCCTAAAATGCCATAAAGCAGATACTACAGTTTCCCATCTATAGTATCTTCCAGAGTCTCCCCTACTTTGCACCTGAATACTTGGCCAAATTCTGTTATTTAATCTGTTACTGTGACAGGAGATTTGGGTGCATGAGCAGTGACGCTCCAGGGTATGTATGACATATCCTTGTCTTGACACTGTGCTTTGCTGGCCCTTGTAGACACATCTCAGATAGACTCCCCCAAGCACAGGCTGCGGGGACTCTCCCTAGCCTCGTCTCTTTGCTGTCAGCGTCCCCCCATCAGGAACCTCGGTTTCTACGGAACCCATGACCCACTTCACAGTGCTGCCTTCCTGTGGCAATGAGCCATGGACCTCTGACTCTTCATTCTCTGGAGGTGCGAGACCCCCGGGCCTGGAGTTCAGGTCACTCTGTGCTGGCAGCTGAGTGAGTGGACGATGACTGGAGCCCGTCAGGACCTCAATATGCTGGCTCAGAGTAGGAGCGTGGAAGATATTTCTCCTCTCCACTGTTCTGCGTTCTGTTCACGTACCAGCCTGGGCATTGTGGCCACCATGCCCCCTCCGCTGCTATTCCAATCCATCATCTACCAACCGTGGTGTTTGGTGCAGAAGATTGGACATGGTTCGGTGAGCACCAGGCTTTGAGGACATGGCTAGATAAACCTGCAAGGTCCTGGGTTCTAGTGGCAGTTCCACCACGGATCAGCTGTGGAGGCTCAGAAAAGCCACCTGTCCTTGCTACACTGGACCATTTCCGCGACCAATGGGTGGCAATGATGAAGGCAAGATGTGAACATAAGAGAATGTTTTGTGTTGTACAGCTGTGGGTCAGAGTAAGCACTTACCTTTGGACAGATCAGCCTCCCCAGTGGGTTCAGCAGCCACCAGCCCCTCCCACACCCTCTTTTTATGTATGGTTCTGAGAACTGAACCCAGGGCCTTCCTCATGCTCAGTGAACACTGTGCCACTGACATGTACCCTAGACCATTTCTGTACTTTCTGGTTTTCTGCCCCCAGTTGGGGCTTGAGCTTTCCAGCCTCCTGAGTAACTGGGATTATAGGCCAGTGTAGTCACTGTGTAGTCAGGAATGACCTCGAGTCTTTTGTCCTCCTGCCTCCACCTCCTGAGGGTTGAGCTTGCTCAACCACACCTAACCAGTGTGGAGCAGCCGATAGAACCTAAGACTTCACCGACGCTAGGCGAACCCTCTGCCTACCGAGTCACACTGCAGCCCCTCCTCCCAAACACTTTAAATCATTTCAAGATGATATTTAATACCAAACACAGACTAAGCTAAAGGACATGTATAGTTGCCATACCATATACTTAGGGCATACTGTCTCTACATGTTCACTAGAGAAACTATTTAAACATTTCCCTTTTTGGTCAGCAGTTAGTAGACGCTGAGGATGGGAAACCCATGGAGGCAAAGGACACGTTGCGTTCAGGATGTTGTATGGACATCCCCCACGATCCCGCCATTCTATTGAACAGGAGGAAAAGAAGGAGAGTAAAAATAGCAATACAGAGAGGTCAAGACTCTCCACAGCCGCATAGCAGCCTCCGAGCCAGCGCACTGTGAGCTTCTGCTGCACCCCTACACTTCTGTAGGCAGGTCCAGGACTCGTGGAGGTTGTCCCGGGTCTCCCTCTCCCATTTGCCCACAGCTTCGGGGCCTGAAAAGCCGCCTTCCCCTTGGCACCGCTCACCTAACAGGCAGCATTCCTGGATGTCTGCTGTTGATGGACATGGCAGGTGAACTCTGCGGGGGCGAAATCAAAGGGCACTTTGAAGGGCGGGTGGTGGTGGAAGTCCCAAATGACCTCCTTCCTCCCTTCCTAGGCATCTCAGGCTTAGCACCAATAGTACCCAAACTGTGGCGTTCCTCATCACCTCCATCCTAGGATGGGTGTCCCTCAAATACAACAGATCTGTCCCTGACAGGATCTGAAGGTGATGCGTGTTAGCTGGCCCTCTGATTACAACAGCTTCAAGGGTCTTTCCACAAAAGCAGTGGTCAGAGGGCTGGTGAGGCAGTTCAGCGCTGAGTACAGTGTTTGCTCTCCAAGAGGACCTGAGTTTGATTCCTAGCACTGGCATGAGATGGCTCACAGACACCCGGAACTCCATCTCCAGGAGGTCTGTCACCTCTGACACTTGCCTTCATGTACATATACCACACCCCACACACCCACAACAAAACACTGACAAAGTAGCTAAGGCTTACTGAGCAGGGCACTTTGTGATCCTTGATGTCTATAAAGTGAGACCGGTCACAGTAGCCCTCTCAGAGGAGAGCCGTGTGGATTACATAGCAGGAACACTGTGGATCACAGAAGTCAGCTAGAGTTCCGGCTCACAGCTAGTGTCTTCCCTTCTCCCCATCCAACCTCTCTCATTCTGAGAGACAGAACTAGGAAAAGACCTGAAGGTAGCTCGACTCCCAGGCCTGCCCTCGGGCACCACCCAGCTGCCTCTCTTGGCATCGTCTTCTTCTCAGGCACCGTAATAATTATCAGTTATTAGAATACTTACAAGCTCCACACCCTGAGTACTTGCTGAGTGAATATAACCAGGCCCGGCTTTCAGCTCATTGGCTGAACCCTCCAGCCACAGGTGCAGCTATTACCCCGATTTCATGAACAACAAAACTGACACCCAAAAAGTATGCCACAAGCCCAGTGTACTTAGCTTGTGGGTGACAGAGTTGAGGCTTAAGCCAGATCTGAGATCTAGGATTTTTGCTGACCCCCAGAGGGTTCCCTATCTTCTGTGCCCACTTCACTGCATGAGGGCACACGGTAGAGGGACTGAGACAGCACTAACATCTCATTCGGTCTGCTAAATGTCCCCCATTGGTGGGAGTGTTCAGTGGCATCTCTGACATTGTGGAAAGAGGTGCAGGCAAGCAGAGTCCCTGCCCAGGGTGGAGGACAAAGGAGCTGTCTCCCAGAGTACTACCCTAGGGGCTGGGGATTTAACTCGTGGTAGAGAGCCTACCTAACAAGCGGGAGGCTCTGGGTTTGGTCCTCAGCTCCGAAGATAAAATGTACTACCCTTACCTTCAACTAGCAGAGGGATCTGCAGCCCAGAGAAGTGAGGACTGGGTCCCCAGGGATGAAGGAGGGTCTGGACCTAGAACTATGTGTGTATTTATGGGAAACTCGTTAGAACTCATTCAGCATGATACTGGGCAAATGTGTCCAAAGTGAACTCCCATGATCTCCATGGTGATCCCGGGAAGCAGGCAAACCCACCCTACACAGGTTCTGAATGGAGAGAGCCATCTGCCCACACTACCCAGGCTTTGAGAGGAGACGCGTCTGCCACGCTTACCCTATTTTTCTGTGGTTCTAGCAATGTCCAGCTTGGACAGCAACCAGGATCAATGCACTGCTATGAGCATGGCATGAAACCCAATCTCAAGACAACCTGTAAGGTGACATCATTGTTCCATTTTGCAGGAGGGAGGGACATTGGGGCTCAGAGAGGGGGTCTTATGGCTCACAGACCACAGAAGGAAACTCCCACTTGGCCCTCCCTGAGACGCTGCACTCCTTCCCATGATCCTTGAGCACAGACTATCTCTCCCAGATGCCAATGTTCCCAGGCCCTCAGGAGTAGCAGCAATCAGAAATCTGAAATCCTTTTCGGTTTGTTTGGTTGGTGAGTTAATTTCTTGAGACAGGGCCTCACGTAGGCCAGGGCAGCCTAGAACTCACTATGAAACCAAGGATGATCTTGAGCAATTCCAGTGCTTTGAGGCAGAGGCAGAAAGATTGTTGTGAGTTCGAGGCCAGTCTGAACTATAAAAAACAAGCTCAGGGTCTCGGGTCAGCCACAGCAGGCAGCGGGACACCAGCTGGCTGCCTTGCAGTTCTGCAGGTGCCGCCATTTGGCTCATTGTGTGCAGATGGGTTGAGAAGTCAATGCAGGCTGTGTTCCCGTTCCACCCCACAAGTCCCTCAATCTCGGTTTCTTTAGCTGCAGAACAGGACCAGCAAGCTTCTGCACAGGGCCTTCTGGGGACTAAGTGAGGTGAGGGCTGCAAGGTCTCAGACATTCACTAGATCCTGGATTTCTTCCCCAACTCCCCTTGCTTGGCTCCTCCCCACTTCTTTTTGAAGTGATCTTTGGCCACTCCCAGTCTTTGGCAACCCTTGGCACCTCAGTAACCTGTGGCATTCTCATCTCTTTTGGGTGGTGTGCAGCTGCCTAGCTGTGTCTTTGCCCCTTGTGTATGGTAGGCACCCTTGCTGGTGATAGAAATGCAAAGTCAATATCCGGGAACTCCTGAGCCTCTTTGCGGTCAAGCAGGCTTCTTACAGAATGACCAGTGTGCCTAAAGCAATATAAAGGGGACTCGGGAGGCACACAAAATATTAATTTGTGATAATTGGAATATTTTTTTCATGTGATCAAATCTGTGGCCATTGACTGGCTCTCCAGTTATGGAAAAGGACAAAGTTTGACCCAGGTGCATTGGTATACACCTATAATCTCAGCACTGGGAAGCTAAGGCAAGAGAATCATGTCACAGTCATCTTCAACCTCCCGTGACGGCTGCATCCTTGGCTTTCCTTAAGTGTCTGTGCCTCTTTAGCTGGGTTGCATAAGCCCTCTGAGCTTCCTTTTCTCTAGTTAAGGCCCTCTGAAGCCCTCCCAGAATGGGCTAAATGTACCAAAAAGCAAAAGACAAGATGGTTAAAAAACCAAAGGTGCTTGCTGCCAAACCTGAGGGCCTGGGTTTGATGCCTAGATCCCACGGGGTGGAAGGAGAGAACTAACTCATACAAGTGTAATTTGATCCACACACACACATACACACATAAGGAAATGCATAGATTTTTAATTACGAAGTTAGGACACAAAGGGACTAGATGATGTATTTCCACACCTGGGTGACCTTCTGCATATCGCATGTCCTTCCTCAACCTCATTCCGCTCATCTGCCAGAAGAAAACAAGGCACAGAAAAGCAGCTTTTTAAGAAGCGTCCTGACTCATGAAGGAGCACCTGCCCTCCCACAGTGGGCCCCGGCCTCTGAGCCCCGCGTCATCTGTTGGATGACCAGCCGAGAGCCTGAGTCACACAAACTCTTGTAGCTAGTTTCCCTTTTATGCCATGTTAGATGACTCTACGGCTGACGGAAGAGGTGGGAGTTTATCTGGAAATGCCCAGGCCGCTGTTCCGGGGTCAGCAGGCCCAGGGTGTGCCAGATGTCCAGCCCTCGCTTGTTGAGTCCCTGGACTGTGGATACTGGTCCAGTGACAAAGCAGGCCTGGACACGGCAGGCAGCCCGCCAGCTAGTGGCAGGGCTTCCAGGAATGCTTCTAAGGGCCAATTTAATTTATTTTACTTCGGTGCTATGATTGAACCCACAGGTTCACACAAGCTAGCTAAGTGCTCTGTCTGCAGCTAAGGGCCCAGTCTCTTGTCAACATCCCCCACATCAGTTCCCCTCAAGGTGGAGGACTAATAACCAGGTGACGTCTGAGGTGTGGTGGCTCAAGGTCAGGTGCAGGTGAAGTATCTCGAAGCTGCAGATGAGTCGTGAGGAGGAAACAGAATGGGAAACGAGAGCCAGGAGGGGTAAACCAACTGTCACATGGTAGATGCGGTACTAACAGGCAGACAGAGTGTTGCCCCAGGGGAAGGGTGAAGTGGTGCAATGCCTAGGGCTAAGTGACCCAGCCCTCAGGTGTCACCGGCTCTGTTCCCAACAGTTCCAGAACATCACAGGAGGCTGCTGATCTCGGGGAGGGTGATTCCGTAGGGCCTGCTATGGACAGACCCGCCTTCCTTGGTTCTGGAAAAGCCCTCTGGCCTAGAGACATGGGTAGTGGGGATTGACAAGGTGCTGGGATGTGGGATGTGAACAGACATTGAAGTTACAGATAGGCTTGGGTTAGACCAGTTGGAAGAAAGCAATTGAGTGGTTGCGGGTCAGAGCATAGGTTGTACACTCCCAACTGAGCAGGCTCCTCTCATCCTAGGGTCCGAGGAGACCGCTGTCTGTAACTGGCGCACTAGTGTGAACAGCGTAACTTCACCTGCCGTACCCAGTACAGCCAAGGCAGCTGCTGCTGCTATACTGAGGAAGCCTCCAGTTTCATGACAAAAACAAAAGCAAATGAGATGGAAGGAGGGGAGCTTGGGGTATGTAAAGCGCATTGGAAAGAAAGCACCCTGCTAGTAGCCTCACGGGGCTCCGGAGGGCAGAGAGCTCCGCTGAGATCCCTAGGAAAGAAGGCATTTGCCAAGCCTGGACACTCTGTTGGCAAAGGGCAGCTCTGGGGTCCAGAGCCCACCAGTTACCCATGGCACATACATTTCACGGTGGAATGAGGGCAGCTGCTATTCCTGTGACGTCACATGGCTGTTGCCATAGCTGGTTGAAGGCCTAAGCAACGGGCTCCATGCCTACCCCCTGATTCATGCCACAGATCTTTTCATCTTCTCCATCAAAGACCAATGTCTAGGGCCAGGAGTGCAAAGACTCCCTGAGCCTGGGAGAGGAGCTTGTCAAAGGGGTGTGCCGGGGGCCCAGCTGTCCAGAGTGGGATCCTGCCTCCCAGCACTCTGCTTAGAAGGAGGCACATTCCTATCTGCGCAGGATAAAGTGGGAGGGTGAAGGGGCTGATGTCCCCCTTGGAGACAAAGGACTCTTCAGGACTTAATTAAAATGCCCATCAAAGACCAGCCAAGACAGGGGTTATGCCATGACACAAAGCCAGCTGGAGTGAACATGTTCCAAGTCAATCTCATCGCAGGGGCACCCCTGGGGTTCTAACACTAGAGAGGCACAATCCCTCCCAGGCCAGTCTCTTCTGCCACAGCAGGTGGGGGTGGGGCTTCTGAAGATGCCCAGTTTCTGTTTGAGTGGCAGGAGAACTTGATCCTTGGACTCTCAAGGTGGTGGGTGAGAGAGGCTGATCTACAAATGGTACCCAGTTAAAGTGAATCAAAGAGAAGGCTGAGACCCCGCATCACAGCTCCAGGCTTTAGCATCACCCTAATGTTGAGGTGACCCCAGGCCTTGAGGCCTCTGCATTTTCCCCTGAGGAGGAGCAACACGACTCACCACGCCCCATCTTTGTTTGTACGTTACCTGCTTGTCGAGGCCAGCCCCGCCATCCCTTTTGCTTTTATTTGCTTATCTATTTTTTTCACTCATTCTTTTATTTCTTTCGCAGCAGCAGAAATGGAATCCAGGACTTAGTATATGCCAGGCAAGCATGCCACCACTGAGCCACACCCTGGGCTCCCTGCCATCCTTACTTAAAATCCCAGCCCTTCTCCCTGACCCTCATCATCACCAGACTCTGCTTTTTACATCCCCCAAAGAGCGTCCCATCCCATCTTGGATTGCCTAATCAGTTTTTCATTATTTCTTCCCCAGGCCCCAGAATGAAAGCCCCTAGGAGAAGGGATGTTTGACTGTCTCGAACACTGATGGAGATGCCATGCCTGGCTCGGCACCTGCAGAAATACTTGTTGCGTGAATGTGTGAATGAATATGTCAGAGAAGAAGGAATTTGTTAATTCCACTGGACCCTAAGGATATGCCTGGGTTAGTGGCGCCAAGCGCTCGGAGGGTGTCTTCTGTCTAGGTAGAGCCACCCTGAAGCTGAAGACTGGTGTTCAAGAGTGGCATACTCGTCCAGGTTTAAGGACAGCATTCCTCAGGTCCCCTCTGGCCTAACCAAGGCCAAGTCCTCCTCCCCTCCACCCGCCACACGCACATTGCTTCTGCTATGGAATAGGTGAGAAAACACAATCAATCTCTGCCTCACCCTGGGTCTAAGAGTAGCTGTCTTGTTCCTTGCAGATGACAGAGTGACTGCCTAGGCTCACGTACCAGCAGGAATCCCTGGGGAGAGGTCGGGAAAGTCCTGAACACAAGACCTCTGTCTGGAAAATGTGAGTTCTTGGTGTGATGTGTTTGGAACCTGAGCCCACACACTTTCTCTTTTCCTGACAAAAATAAACGGTGGTGGGGCTTGGAAATAGACGGGACGTTCCCAGTTGCCAGCACTGCCAGTACAAGCTCGCCCGAGTCTCTGGTAGGTTAGTTCCCTCTTGTCCAAAGGGTGGCCGGCAGAAAACGAAGAGTAATGGAGACATGTAAATGTGGATCTGGGGAGCTTCTTCCTTCACCAGTAATTTCTCGGAAATCTCCAGCTTTTCCAGCCTCAGCACAGAAAAAAAAAAAAAAAAAGGAAAGAGAGAAAGAAAAAGAGAGAATGATAGCTGGACATGGCAGCCATGCCTGTGATCCCAGAACTCAGGAGACAAAAGCCAAAGGTACTTGCTTAGGCATGGTGAGGCCTTGAGTTCCATCCTCATTACAGAAAGGAAGAAGGGGGGACGAAAGAAAGGGGAGAGAGAGAGAGAGAGAGAGAGAGAGAGAGAGAGAGAGAGAGAGAAACTGAGCTAGGTACCCAAGAGTATGAAGATGAAGGTCTGTAATTCTAGCATTCAGGAGGCTGTCAGTGGTCTTTATGGCAGTGGTTCTCAACCTTCCTAATGCTGAGTGAGACTCTTTAATACAGTTCTTCATGTTGAGCCCCAACCATAAATTATTTTCATCAATACTTCATAACTGTAATTATGCTACTGTTATGAATCGTTATGTAGATATCTGATATGCGACCTCTGAGAAAGGGCAGTTAGACCCTTAGAGGGGTCGCGACCCACAGGTTGAGAATCACAGTTTGTAAGTATGAGGCCAGTCTGGACAATATAGCAAGACTCCGTTGAAACAAGAAAGGAGGAGGGCGTGAATGGAAATTCCTCGAAAGGCAGGGGTTTGTATGTCATCTAGTACTGCATTTGAAAACGGAGCCACAGACATATAGTCCCCAACCCTTTACAAAAGTCTGCTGCCCCCAGTTTGCAACAGGTGAAAAGAGAGACTTTAATTCATGCAAAAGCATGAAGGAGGGCCAAGATGGCTCAGAGCATAGGGGAGCTTGCTGCCAAGCATGAAGGAGGGCCAGTGAGATGGCTCAGAGGATGCGGTGCTTGCTGCCAAGTCTTAGGGCCTAAATTTAGTCCCTGGAACCTTTATCGTGGCTGGAAAGAACTGAGGCCTACAAGTTGTCCTCTGACCGCACCTGTACTGTGGCATGCATGTGTGTTCATGTGTGCATGTACCCATGTAGCACACATGTGTACACATACACACACACTAAATAAATGTGTTTTTAATTTTTAAGTATGGAGGATATATATATATATATATATATATATATATATATATATATATAGAGAGAGAGAGAGAGAGAGAGAGAGAGAGTGTTGAGCAGAAGATTGCAAAAAGACTACATGCCTTTCTGCAGCTCACAAGCACATTCACACTCTCGGGAATTTTCCCTTTTCAGGGGGCAGGTTCTCACTCTGTAGACCTGGTGGGGTTTGAACTCACAAAGCTTGAACCCACCCCTGTCTCCTGAGTGCTGGAATTAAAGGCATGTGCCTCCACGCACAGTTTATGAATGCTTGCATGCTTTAAAAAGTTTTGAACGGGGGCTGGAGAGATGGCTCAGTGGTTAAGAGCATTGCTTAAGGTCTTCCAAAGGTCCTGAGTTCAGTTCCCAGCAATCATATGATGGCTCACAACCATCTGTAATGAGGTCTGGTGCCCTCTTCTGACCTACAGGCATACATACAGACAGAATATTGTATACATAATAAATAAATTTTTAAAAATCCTTTTTTAAAAAAAGTTTTGAACGGAATTCATTTTTAAGAAGATGTATTTTGGGCTTAATTATGCATGTGTTTGTGAAGGAGCATTTGCACAGGAGTGCAGGTGCCCAGCGAGGGCAGAGATGGTGGTGGATCCCCTGGAGCTGGAGTTATCAATGGGTAGTGAGCAACCCAATTTGAGTGCTGGGATTAAAACTCCAGCCTGCTGCAAAAGCAACACAGGCTCTTAACCCCTGAACCTCCTCTCCAGCTCTGCTTTCCCTTAATAAATAAATAACAATAACAGTTTCTGTTTCTAGTATATATAGACAGCTAAGCAAAGCACACATCTTGTTTCTTTCTTTTATGTAATGTTTGTGCTAACGAAAGTTAAAAGGGCAGCTACTTGGAGTCAACGGTTCCAGATGTGTTCGGTTCCAGATGTGCTCGTATATTAAACTCCATCTGGTTTAGATTTACACACCTGTCTGCCTGCAACTTCTTCATCCATCCACTTTTTTAAGGATAAAAGAGGATTTTCACTGTAGAGGCAGGCGGATCTCTGTGAGTTCCAGGACAGCTGCACAGAGAAACCCTGCCTCAAAAAATCAAAAACAAAACAGAAAAACAAAAAACAAAAAGTTAAAAGGCAAGAAGAAATGACAGGACAAATAGAAGGGAGGGCCAGACAAAGCATCCCCAGGTGGGTCAGACAAAGCATCCCCAGGTGGGTCAGACAAAGCATCCCCAGTAGGAAGAAGCCCGGGCCTGGAGGTGGGGGGTGGCTACAGTGATGCCAAGTGTCCTGTGCTCCCTCCTCATCCGCTGCATCCACAGTCTGCAGTCGGAACAAGTTGTCTTAAAGCCACACCACACCCAGGGTGGAAAGGCCACAGTGTGCCAATGTGGAATTTCCAAGCCCTCTCCAGTGCAGCCCAAATGCTCAGAGATCATCATCTTTGGTTTAAAGTAGCTGAGGCCGAAATGAACGAGCAGAAGCTTGAGCCATATTCCCAGGGCATCCTCGTAACTGAAGAGCACAGAGAACAAGAAAACAGGACGGTGCAATGGGCTAAGGTCTAGACTTTACACTGGGTCCTGAGTTTAAACTCCGGCTCCTCCATGCAGCGACTGTTGTGGCTCTGGAGGTGCTGGGGAACACTGTTGCATGCAATGCCAGAATCCACCACTGAGGAGTGCAGTAAGAATGATATTGACAGATGAAGGGTAAGCCCGGGGGCCGGTACAGGAGCACACCGCAGCTGTTTGCTATTAGGGTTTTACATCTTACTTGAATTCTAATAATGCCCTGTGTTACTCTGATACACTGACACTTAGATAAATAGAGTCTGTAATGGCCAGACAACAGAGTCTCTGATTCAAGCCTAGATTTTGCTTTGTTATGTCAGGATTTTCCAAATTCTGTTCCAAGAAACACTTATTTTTCTACCAAACTTTTTATAATTGCTCCTGTAAAACAGGAGTTTGTGACCAAGGAGTTCTTTTTCTAGAGTCTAGGTTCAACTCTCCCTCACCCAGCTCAGACGTGAGTACTGGTGGATGTGCACACAGGTACCTGTGCTGGACCCCAGGGGTTTAAGTGAAATTAGACAGGTTATTTATTGCAGGCCTCAGTAGAATCTTTTTTAAAGTTATTTTTATCTTAAGTGTGTAAGTGTTTTGCCTGCGTGTATGTAAGTGGACCTCAGACATGCCTGGGGCCTGAAGAGATCGGAAGAGGGCATCTGTAATGGTCTGTCCTGTCCCTTTAAGAGACAAGCCCCACTTACTCCATCCCCCCACCCCCAATGCCGAGACAGGCAGATCTTCCTTCCTGCCTGCAGCCTGAGCCCCTTTCTTTTTCCATCTCTCTCTCAAAGAGGTAGCTGCTGCCATGGCTCCCCCCCATCTCTCTCTCTCTCTCTCTCTCTCTCTCTCTCTCTCTCTCTCTCTCTCTCTCTCTCTGTGTGTGTGTGTGTGTGTGTGTGTGCTCTTCTCCCTTCTCCCTTTTCTCCCTTTCCCTTCCATAACCCACTAAATAAATATCTAACCTCACTCTGCATGGCTTGCCTATCCATCTGGGTCTCTCACCCACCACACATCTCCCTGCCTGGGACCTGGCTGCCTTTATGGTCCTCGTGGCCCACTGTCACTGCTCAGGGGCCTGCAGCAGATATTTTTACCATTACAGTGGTGCCTGAGACTCCAGAGGCTCTCCCGCCCCTCTCCCAGGGTCAGGATCCAGAACTGGGTATTTTTCCCACAACAACTACGTGTTCCATCTGCCTGAACGTCAACCTCTACTCACACCAGCAGCTTCAGTGGTGAGTTTTCCCCTTCCAGCCCCCAACCACAGCCTTCACGGCTATGGTTGAGCCCTCCACTGCTTTCTATAGCTCAAACGTGAAGGTGAAACCTGGCGTTGACCCTCCCGTGCTAGTACTGCACATGCTGTGCGGTGCGTTTGATTTGGGGACCCAGGGTTCCTTGGATTTTTCTTTCTCCTCTCTCTCTCTCTCTCTTTCTCTCTCTCTCTCTCTTTGCTTTTGGACCACTTGTAAGTGGTCACTGCCATGAGAGACTGCTCAGAATGGCCTCTAAGCCTCTCTGGCTTCCAAGTTGCCCAGATAGGAGCCAGTAGAGAGAGGACACTCTTTTACAAGCCCTACAGTGTTCACCACCGTTTCACACCCTGCCTATAGAGAGAGGACACTCTTCCACAGGCCCTATGGTGTTTTTCATGAGTTTTCACATTTTCAGCTATGGTATAAATCCTCAAACTATGTCCCGCCAGCTCCGTTTTTCTTCAAAAACCACTACTGACAAGATTGGTTGGATCCATGAGGCAGCTGTTTTCAATTCCAGCCTTTGCTCCTCCCCACAGCTTGCAGCATGGTGGCTTGACAACAGGGCAGATCACACCTCTAGGTAAAACTCCTGCTGCTCAAAAAACATGGCTTCTCCATACAACATGTGACTACCACCATTTTGACTGAGGTCAGGTGACCTTACCGCCATCTTAACTGAGAGCCAGGTCAGTACCAAAATCTGCCATCTTTGCTAAGGTAGTCCCTGCCTGGTTTCCCAGTGTTGACTCTGTTACCTGTGTATTTTGTGCAGTGGCATGCCTTTGGCAGGGCCCACCAAAGCACAGACTGCAAAACATTAAGTCTCATGTTTTAAATTGGTATGTACTTTTAAGTCTCTTAATCCAACCCTGCTTTACCTGTTAAATTGAGAGCCAATACAGTCAAACTCAGACCCATCTCTTTAGGCAGATTCTATACTGTAGTTATAACTCATCTATACCTGGTAAACAGCTCTGGGGAATATGGCATTTAAATATTTAATTATTAAAAAAAACTTTTCATAAGAAAAAGAGCAGGGCGGTGGTGGCGCACGCCTTTAATCCTAGCACTCGGGAGGCAGAGGCAGGCAGATCTCTGTGAGTTCGAGACCAGCCTGGTCTACAAGAGCTAGTTCCAGGACAGGCTCCAAAAACCACAGAGAAACCCTGTCTCGAAAAACCAAAAAAAAAAAAAAAAAAAAGAAAAGAAAAAGAGACAGGTTGACTCCTAGCTGCAGCACTCTATTTCCTCTAAAGAAGACAGAAGACAAATGGGCACAAAGCAACGTCCATCTGTAATTTGATTCAAGTGCCAAGCACTGACCACTGGGAAAAACTGCCTTTCATCTAAACTGAAGATCTCCAGATGTGGATAGAATTGCTGAAATTGATATCTTAGCTTCTCGGGTCAAGGCAGGCTTATCTTCCTACAGATTTCTTAGCCCACAGGATCTCCTGGAGTCTGGCATGCCCTGCGCTAAACAGCAAAAGAAAAATACGACCCTCAGTGACCATGGAGGACCCTGAGTAGTAGCTCTTGGTGCCAACCAAGTAAGTTCTCTGTTGTTTTTAAATCAATATCAAGTAAAATTTTATCCTTCTCAAATATCTCTGATACAGTTTGACAGCTGAAAGGTTTTTAACAGTTTAAAAGGACAACCTCACCAAACAAACTTCAGTAAAATACAAATACAAGTTATTAAGGTGTGTATCTGCAAGTTATAAAGGTGTGAGGACAAATACAAGTTAATCAAATTTCTCTCTCACGCTGCCTTCCATAGTCTTAAAAATACTTTTCATTTTGCAAAAACATCTGTCACAGTCATTCTGATACAATGCATATTTCTAAAACTTGGGTTTTCACAAACCCAAAAAAATTCTTGTGAGTTCCAGGGAGCTAAAGTAAAGGATCCCCCTTAAACAGGTCAGATACACCCCTCTCAATTCCCTGGCTCTAATTTTTTTCCCTACACTTAACTTTGTCTTCTGTTCTGCCAATACCTTAAACAGGTATAAGAGACACTAGACATTTCCATACCACTAACACCGAACAGGAACAAAGAGATCATCTACGCCAGGATGTGATCAGCATCCAGCTTTCTTAGGTTCTCTGACAAGATGACACCCACAAATAAGCAGGAAGCAGTCCTGAGAACCTGCCACCCCAACTCCTTTAACCTCCTGCCTTTCTATTATAAAAAAGAGATGGGAAAGTAATGGTCTGTCCTGTTCCTTTAAGAGACAACCCACCCACTCCCTTCCCCATCCAATGTCGAGGCAGGCAGATCTTCCTTCCTGCCTACAACCTGAGCCCCTTCCTTTTCCTGTCTCTCTCCCAAAGAGGTAGCTGCTGCCATGACTCCTCTCCTCCCCCTCCCCTCTTTGTTTCTCTTTCTCTCTCTCTCTTTCTCTGCCTCTCTGATCTTCTTCCTTCTCCCCTTCCCCCTCTCCCTTCTATGACCCACTAAATAAATATCCAACCTTAATCTGTCTCCATCTTTCACCTGACATGCAGCTCCCTGCCTGGGACTCGCTGCCCCTCATGGCCCATGGACTACTCAGGGGGGCTCCCTGCCTGGGACTCCGCTACCTTCATGGTCTGCCATGATCTCATGGCCCACTGCCGCCACTTGGGGACCTGCCTAGGATATTTTTGCCATTACAGTATCAGATCCCCTGGAACTGGAGTTAAAGACAGCTGTGAGCTGCCACGTGGGTGCTGGGAACCAAATCTGGGTCCTCTGGAAGAGCAACCAGTGGTCTTACCTGCTGAGCTATTTTTTCAGTCCCCCCCCCCAGCAGAACCTTTAAAATACTAATATTTGGGGATGGAAAAACAGTTCAGCAGTTAAGAGTACTTATTGCTCTTTCAGGGGTTCTGGTTCAGTTCCCAGCACCCACTTAGTGGTTCACAACTATCCATAACTCTAGTCCCAGGTGATCTAATGCCCTTTTCTGAACTCCTTGAGCACCAGGCATACATATGGTGCACAGACATATATGCAGGTGAAACATTCACACACATAAATAAATAAATCTAAAAAATTTAATATTGATAAATCTATGACTCAAAGTGAAAGACCATTTTCCAAACCACTTGACAAAAACTTCTTTCTCGTGGAATGCTATTGATACAGTTGGAGGAATGTTGGGGATGCAAGGACAAGGATCTTGAGTGCAAGGCTACACTATGAGATAGGCATGCTGAAAAGAATTCCTGGAAATGGATGCTTTCTTCAAAGAGGACATCGTCGAACCAGAGGGTGCAAGACACTCAGGTCAGGGTGGCTAAGAAGGAAACTATGGGCTGTGGAAAGAATGGGTGCTGAGGCAAAAGCAGGATCTGAATCAGACCCTGAATTCCCCAGACAGAGAAGGTCAAATGCTCACTCCGAACCACAATCTCCTTGGTAATTAGCATCTGCTTCATTTGGTTGACTGGAGACACACAAGCCATTGGGTCCTGCCAGAAAAACACTACCACAGTGAAGATTGCACGTCTCCCTAGTCCGTCCGTGCTACCGTTCTGGCCAGAAAAACACTACCACAGTGAAGATTGCACGTCTCCCTAGTCCGTCCGTGCTACCGTTCTGGCCAGAAAAACACTACCACAGTGAAGATTGCACGTCTCCCTAGTCCGTCCGTGCTACCGTTCTGGCCAGAAAAACACTACCACAGTGAAGATTGCACGTCTCCCTAGTCCGTCCGTGCTACCGTTCTGGCCAGAAAAACACTACCACAGTGAAGATTGCACGTCTCCCTAGTCCGTCCGTGCTACCGTTCTGGCCAGAAAAACACTACCACAGTGAAGATTGCACGTCTCCCTAGTCCGTCCGTGCTACCGTTCTGGCCAGAAAAACACTACCACAGTGAAGACTGCACGTCTCCCTAGTCCGTCCGTGCTACCGTTCTGGCCAGAAAAACACTACCACAGTGAAGATTGCACGTCTCCCTAGTCCGTCCGTGCTACCGTTCTGGCCAGAAAAACACTACCACAGTGAAGATTGCACGTCTCCCTAGTCCGTCCGTGCTACCGTTCTGACCAGAAAAACACTACCACAGTGAAGATTGCACGTCTCCCTAGTCCGTCCGTGCTACCGTTCTGGCCAGAAAAACACTACCACAATGAAGACTGCACGTCTCCCTAGTCCGTCCGTGCTGCCGTCCCAGCTTCCTTTGACTCTGTTAACTCCCACAGTTCAGGGAGGTGACTTTCCTGGGGTGTGACACAAGAATGAATCAGTCAAGGCAACCTTTTAATTTTTGCTCCACCGGATCCGCATTTATCTTTTCAGATTACTGAATGGGAAAAGGATTTGACCAAACAAGGCTATGTGACTTGCTGGCCAGATGAACCATACAGCCAATAGAGCTGCAGTTGGTCAATGAGCCCAGCAGTGTCCTAACCACAAACCTAACCCTGCCTTCAACTCCCCCATCCCTCAGCATCTTCATTTTTATCAGCATTTCTCACTGGTGGGAACATGGGGATTCAAGGTATTGCTCAAGGCACAGTGACAGCCAAGAGCTGGGACCTGAGACTCTGGGATCTCAAGTAGAAAGGAGAGAACAGAAACAACTAAGAGACTAGAGTTGACACCCATCCTCCCTTCCTCCCCAACTGCAGCTGGGAATACAAGTCTTCCAGTTCCATCCACCACCACAGCCTAAGAGTGGGAACTCTCTGGGACCGTCTCTATTCTTGCACATTTGCAGATCTGAAGCTACTCGGAAAACTGGAAGCCAGGAGACATGAACTCTAGCCCTTGGCCTGCTTCTAACTAGCTTATGACTTTGAGTAGTCAGTCAGTCACCCTCTTCTCAGCACCAATATCATGGAAAGAATAATGCTTACTGTCCCTGTTTGGTCGGAAGCGTCACCCCAGTCCCTGTCACCCCTATACCCAAAAAATCTAGAAGGTTTGGGTTAAGGCTTTCCCCCAGCCCCTGGCACCCCTATACCCAAAGAGTCTGGGATGTTTGGTTGGAAGTGTCACCCCAACCCCTGGCATCCATATATCCAAAGAGTCCGGGATGTTTGGGTGGAAAGTTCCACCCCAAGCCCCTCCCCTGGGAGTTGCCTCAGTCCAGACTCCACCTGCGAGAAAGCCCGACAAAAGATGATTCTTCCTCAGAGATGCTCAAGACCACTCCCACAGGGTATTTCCTGGTCTTCCTTCCCCCATCTCCTCTCTGAGGGCCTGGAAGGCCTCCTGAGAGCTTTAGGATCCAGTAAACCTGGACTTTTTCTAATTTGGTCTGATTTGGATTATTGCATCAGCAGAGAGGCTTATTGGGCTGTAAAAACTTTTCGGTCCCTTCTACACATTGAGGTTTCAGAAGAGCGCAATTAAGAGAGTAAGTGA
Organism: Microtus pennsylvanicus; assembly: GCF_037038515.1. NCBI lineage: Eukaryota > Metazoa > Chordata > Mammalia > Rodentia > Cricetidae > Microtus > Microtus pennsylvanicus. The sequence goes on from NC_134589.1 coordinate 42,565,990, forward strand.
TCCACCTGCAGGGAGGGATGTGACACTGTGCGTGCTTACACCAGGTGCAAAGGGACCAACATCCACTTCCTCGGGAGCCTTAGAATAGGCAAATTCCCAGAGACAAAATTGGTCAGTCAAGCGGATGTGGAGGAAGATTAGAATCAAGTAACTAACATCAGAAATGAAAATCAGGACACACCTAATAATCTTACAAGAGGAAAACTGATTACTGGTGCGCACCATCAACAAAATGGACAAACTCTGAGAAAGGCCACCCACCAAGACCAAATCACATAGATACAGAGAATCTGTATGCTTTGGGGGAATAGGGTTTGGTGGCAGAATATCGTGGGTCTGTGCACAAGGAGCACACCTCAAAATATCTTGGTTTAATTGGACAGTTGTGGATTTGGTCTTTTCTCCTCACGGTTCTCAGTTTTAACAGAACAAACCGAAAGGGTTGGTGACATGGCTCAGTGGGTAAAGTCGCTTGCTGCCAACACTGATGACCTGAGTTTAATATCTAATAACCACATGGTGGAGGGAAAGAACCGACTCCAGAAAGTCGTCTTTTGGCCTCCACACTTATATACAAGTTTGCCTGCACGCACACACACGTGAACAGAATACAAAATAAAATGGGTTTGTGTGCAAATTTATTTAAGTAGGCAAATGTACTTACACCCAAGCCTAAATACCCAAATTCAATCCCTGGAAACCATGTGGTTGAAAGAGAAAACAAACCAGGTGGTGGTGGCACACGCCTTTAATCCCAGCACTTGGAAGGCAAAGGCAGGCAGAGCTCTGTGAGATCAAGGCCAGCCTGGTCTGCAGATCGAGTTCCAGGACAGGATTCAAAGCTACACAGAGAAACCCCGCCTCGAAAAATAAAAGAAAAAAGGAGAGAACAAACTCCAGAAAGCTGCCCTTTGACCTCAACTCATGTGATATGGCACATGCATGTACACACACACACACACACACACACACACACACAAATGTTAAAAAAATAAAAACAAAAAACCCTACCAAAACAAAAAAGCATCCCATATCCAGGAGCCTTCCCTCTGCTCTCCCTGTGGCTCTACTAAAGAAACCCAGCCTTCCTGCCCTTCAGTTCTTATTCAGTAACTTCTAGGCCGGAAGGGAAGAACTGAAGCTGTCTGTTCACAGGTGGCATTGCTGTGGAGATAGAAAATGTCAAGGTCTGCACGCAAAAATATTAAAACTAGCCGATGAATCCTGAAGAATTCTAGCACATACAGTAACACAAATATCAATTTTATTTCTAACTTAGAAAAGAAAATTACAAAAATCATTTCATTTTAAATCAATAGCACCTAAAAAAATAGATAAAATACCGAGCTGGGAATGTAGCCAATGGTGATGTGTTTGCTAACACACGTGAGTCCTAAGTTTGAGTCCCAGGCCAGTAAGACAAAAAAAATAAAAAAAGAATAACATAGATTTAACTAAAGAGGTAAAATACTTCGATGCTGAAAACTACCAAAATATCCCTGAAAGATGTAAAGAATACACCAGCAAATAGAAAAACATTTTATGTTCATGGATTGAGAGGCTTAAACTCGCCACAAGTAATCTATACATTTAGTATAACTCCTATCTAAACCTCCAAATAATGCTCTTCTCATAAGTGTGACGACAATCTATACTAAAATTAATGTGGAAGAGGATCTGGTGATGTGCATCTGTAATCCCAGCACTCAGAAGGCTGAGACAGGAGGATCACTACAAGTTCGAGGCCAGCCTGACCTGACAGCCCATCTTAAAAAAGAAAAAAAAAATAAGAAAAGAAAAGAAACACAAAAACATAATAGCCAAAATGATCTTGAGAGGGAAGAATGGGAGACTGGATAGAGAGCTCAGTGGTTAGAAGCACCTGCTCCTTTTGCAGAAGTCTGGAGAGCAGTTCCCAGAGTTCCCAGCACCCATGTGGGGCAGCTCACAACCATCTGCAATCCCAGCTCCTGTGCATTCTAGGCCTGTGCATATATCATACATTCACACATTCACACAAGTACTTTAAAATAATAAGATGATCTTTTAAGAAATAAAATCAAGAAGAACAAAGTAGAAGACTCACAGAATTTCCCACCACTTAATAAACTTGGGCAAGTTTCCTAATCCCTCTGTTTCCAGGTTGCCTTATCTTCAGAGTAGGGCTACTATTGGTGTATCGGCCAGCTCACCTAAGCCACCTTTAGGTATCAAATGAGTTGTGTTAGGTAAGGTTTCTACTACTGTGAAGAAACACCATGACCATGGAACTCTTATGAAGGAAAACATTTAATTGGAACTAGCTTACAGTTTTAGAGATTCAGTTATCATCATTATCATAATGGCAGAGGATTGCAGTGTGCAGGCAGACATGGGGCTGGAGGAGCTGACGGTTCTACATCTTGAGCCACAGGCAACAGGAAGTGAGCTGTGTTTCTCACTGGGTATAGCTTGAGCACAGGAGATCTCAAAGCTCATTCCCACAGTGACACACTTCCTCCAACAAGGCCATATCTATTTCCAACAAAGTCACATCTCCTAATAATGCCACATGAGTAAAAAAAAAAAAAGTGGGTAGGGAAAGGCTGGGACATAGTACCAGATAAGGAAAAGTTGCTTGTGTGTGTGTGTGTGTGTGTGTGTGTGTGTATGTGTGTGTGTGTGTGCGCGCACATGCATGTATGGGATCAAACCTAGGTTCACACACATGCGAAGCAAGCATTCAGCCACTGAATTCCATCCTCATACCATCATTATTATTTTACTGATGTTCCTTGGACCTCTGGGAGCCTGGAGAATGTCTATACGTATTGTAATACATTATGATGGAAATATCTCTTATATTGTAAGAGACTAGAACATTGCCTGGACCTCACAGCCACAGTTAATAGTATACCTTGAGGTCTCATAAGACTTAGGATTGTCACCCTACTGTGTATTCAGTCTGCTTGTTTAACTTGCCTCTAAAAGAACAATGTAAAATCCAACCTCACCTGCCTTGGATTTCCCATGTTATCGACTTTTACAACCTAAGCTAATGCATAGCCGTACTCTCGAGTTATGCCCTCTTTCAGGCCCCTAACCCAGAGTGATGCATGTATATCAAATCTGAAAACAGCAAAAATGGAGGTTTAAAGCGATTCTATAAAATGAATATCCACCCTTAATATGGAACACAACATTTGGATATTGATTGATAAACAATGGCATTTGTAATCATGCTTGTTATCAGGGTCAGCTGGGGTCAGCTGGGGTCAGTGACTTAATTCCTCATAAAAATCTGCTAAAGATTTCTGTAAAGTACCTCTTCTTCCTTCCCTACGTGATGCTTTCTGTGCCGTTCAACAAAAGAGAGCAAAGACATGCACAGACACAGCCACAGGGACAGACACATATACAGACACAGGGACAGATCTACAAGACAGCCTCCAGGCAGCACAGATTTGGAATACACAACAGAGAGAAGCGGAGAGAAGACACAGGGAGTACGAAGAAGAGAATTCAAATCTCGGTTAAAAGGCGCCAAGGGGAAGGGCTTTGCTCTCTTTCCGCAACTAGTGCCACTGATGCTTTGTTGGGTATTTGGAGCTTATTTTAAAAGCACGCATGGACATCCAGCTCCCTGCAGGTGGCTTGGTGAAGTGATGCCCATTTCTGGGAAGTCTTCTTTTGCTAAGAACAAGTTCAGAAGGGAAATGAGCCATAAAGGTGAATCATATGTCTCATGCAGACAGGGGAAACCCTGGAGCTGCCATGGTCAGAACTTCATGGGCTGCCACAGAATGTACCGGCTCCATAAACTAAGTGGGGAGAGTCGGCAGCTAGCTTCCTATCACTTGACTTGATGTTGGCAGTAAGGGCATAGCGCCTGCCCTGGCCTCTCAAGCCAACTCATTCCCTCCTATTGACCAGAACACTGCCCAGCTGTCTTGGGTAGAAGACATATCGCTCCTCACCCCAGCTTTTCATTCAGCACCCTAAAAAAGAACCTGTGCCTCTAGAGGACCTACTGGTCTAAAGAATCTGTCCCTGTGGGTAAGGCATGGTGGTGCACACTTATAATTACAGCACTCTGAAGGCAAAGGCAGAAGACTGTTTCAAGTTCAAGGCTAACCTAATTTACTTAATGAATTCCAGGTCAACCAGGGCTACATGGTTTAAAAAAAAAGTCTGTCTCCAATAAACAAATAAATAAAATAAAAGACAATTCAGGAATGAGAAGATGGACCTGAGGGTGTAGATCAGTGGTTTCTATGCAAGCCTTAGGATCTGAGTTTGGATCCCCAGCACCCATATAAAAACGGGTGTGGTGATACCCAACTGCACCCCAGCATGGGGTAAGGGGAAGAGAACAGATTGTTCAGCCAGTGTAGCTCAATGGTGAGTCCCAGGGTCAGAACAGAAGAGTAGATGAGATGGTGGACTGGGGAGATGGTTCAGTGGGTAAAGGCATTTGTCACCAACCCAAATGACTGAGTTCATCCCCTGGGAACCACATGGTAGAAGGAAAGAACCAAGACCAGAGAGTTAGTTGTCTTCTGACCTACATGTGTGGATGCTTGCACTCAAACGTAGATGTTAAAAAACTTGGAGATGGAGGACAATTGAGACTAATGCCTGATGCTGACCTTGAGCTTCCACATGGGCACACATAGGAGGGGTGTGTGTGTGTGTGTGTGTGTGTGTGTGTGTGTGTGTGTGTGTGTGTGTGTGAGAGAGAGAGAGAGAGAGAGAGAGAGAGAGAGAGAGAGAGAAAGAGAGAGAGAATGCACACACACACACACACAGAGGACAGTCTATCACTGAGTTGACTGCAAAGCGCATGTCTGGAATCCCAGCACTCAGGAGGCAGAGGCAGGTGGATCTCTATGATCTTGAGGCCAGAATGGTCTGCTTAGTGAGTTCTAGGCCAGCCAGGGCTACATAGTGACCCAGTCGTGAAATAAAGTTAGAAAACAACTCAGTGAGTAAAGACACTTGTCAAGTATGATGGCCTTGGTTATATCCCTACGATCCACACAGTAGAAGGAAGAAATGGCTCCCCCAGATTATCCTCTGACTTTGGTATGCACACCATGGCATGTGTGTCCACATACATCATAAATATATAAATGTCACTATGTGACTCTGGGTAGCTTGAACCTCATTATGTAGATCAGGCTGGCCTAAACTCACAGAGATCCACCTGTCTCTGCCTTGACCACTGTTGAGATTATAGGTGTGTGCCACCACATCTGGCTTCTTGTGTGTGTGTGTGTGCGCGCGCGCGCGTGTGCACACATGTGTGCACCATGTGTATGCAGTGCCAGAGGAGGTCAGAAGAAGGTATTGGATTCCCTGACATTGGATCCAATGGCTATGTGGGTGCTAGAAACCAAACTGTGGTCATAACCACTGAGCCTTCTCCCCAGCGGCTTGTGTGAGAGAGATGGCTTCATGAGGCTGTAAATAAAACTCCTTAGCCAATACTAAGGGAGGAAGAGGATGGAGGAGGCAAGGCTAGGAGCAGGAGACGTGATGTCTGTTTTTAATTCTGTGCTCCTCCCTTGTGAACTGTCATGCTCCAGAGGCTGGAGGTCCCCCTGCCAAAGCCCGCAGGACTGATAGAGGCCTTGATACACTGCTAAACCTCTGTGGAGGCAATTACACTACAGACATTCCCAGCCAGTGACAAAAGAATCAGGAGAGAAGGCAAGAAAATAAGATTGAATCCCAGCCAAAATGTCCCAGAAAAACTGTCTCTGAACACGAAACCAAACATTGCAACTGGGCCAGCTCATTGCTGCCTCGGGATGGAAAGAAAGCCTAGGGCCCGGATGTTTGCCTCTGAGCAAGGATGACTCTTCCTAGAGATGTCAGGCCTGACTGTTTTCCACCGCCCAGCAGGACCGTACTGTGAGATTGCCAAAACAAGCAGGCTGGGAATTCCCACCAGCCAAATAGTTAATATTCATGTCCACCTTGAAAGGCTGTCTGCTTGTTTCACTTTCTCTCTTGACAGCATCACATGGGGGTAAATACAGTATTGTGCAAGCTGCGGAAGAAGGGGACCCTGGAGTTTCTTGGGTGACTTGTGTCATCTGCACCCATTGTGAGTCTAAAGTCTGGAAGGCAAGTGAGCTACCGTCTCTGAACCGGTTTTTAAAGTATTTGGGCCAGGGGAGAAGTCGAGCCTGTGCCTACACAGTGCCTCCACCTTTATGTTTTGGTGTCTTTGGTACAGGAAGGTACTCTGCATGCTACCAAAAGAGAAACTTAAACACCAAGTTCAAACCTTTTGATTTACAATGGTGTCCTGCCTACTAGCTATGCTGAGGCAACGGTGGCACAAATTTTGTGGGAGTAACCAACTGCGAAGGAAATTCAACTTGACTACATCTAGAATTAACTAAACCCAACAGAGACATGCAGACAGTAGCAAAAGCAGAATGGTTTGTTAAGAGATAGTATGCTTCTGGGGACAAAGAGATTGGCTCAGAGGGCTTTTATAAGCACTTAGCATGCTTGCCTCATGACCCGAGTTCGAACCCCAGATCCCATGAATGGGAGGAAAGAGCAAACTCCAGAAACACTGTAATAGCAATGATAAATAAAATAAACAGAAGACACAACATACTTCCAAGCAGGAGGAAGCTGGTTGGAGCAATGCAAAGGAATTTAGAATGAGCTGGAGAGATGTTTGAGCAATTAGGAATGCTTGCTGCTCATCAGAGGTGCGAGTTTGGTTCTTGGCACCCCATCAGATGGCTCACAATTGCCCATAACTCCAGGCCTAGGGGACCAGAGACCCTCTCTAGCCACCAAAGAAACATGCATGCACATGTGCATATCCCTGAAAATACACACATATGGATAAAAATTAAATTTTGTTTTTTAAAAGAGTTTAGGTCAGGTAGTGGTGGTGTATACATTTAATCCCAGAACTTGGAGGAAGAAGAGGAAAATCTCTGAGTTCATGACCAGCCTGGTCTACAGAGTGAGTTCCAGGCTGGCCTGAACTACACAGAGAAACCCTGTCTCAAAAAAAAAAAAAGAAGAATTTAGTAGCTCAAGTGGCCTGTCTTAGAGTTTTTATTGCTGTGATGAAACACCATGACCAAAGCAAGTTGGGGAGGAAAGGGTTTATTTGGCTTACACTTCCATATCACTGTTCATCACTGAAGGAAGTCAGGACAGGAAGTCTAATAGTGCAGGAACCCAGAGGCAGGAGCTGTTGCAGAGACCATGGAGGAGTGCTGCTTACTGGCTTGCTCATCATGGCTTGCTCAGCCTGCTTTCTTATAGAACCCAGGACCACCAGCCCAGGGGTGGTAACACTCACAATGGGCTGGCCCTTCCCCATCAATCACTAATTAAGAAAATGCCTTACAGCTGGGTTTTATGGAAACATAGTCTCAATTGGGGTTCTCCCTTTTCAGGTGACATAAAACTAGCCAGCACTTAGCCCCACTGCACAGATGCATGGAGGCTTTTTACATTGTAAGATGAGCTCACTATTTGCATAGTGAGGGCTTTTCATGTTCTAGTTATCTATGTAGTTCTACTTATGACTTCATGCATCACGTATATCATGAGCATCTTATTTGCCACCCCTGGCTGTGTGTTTTGCATCATCCTAAGCCATAGTACACTTTCAGAAGCTCTGGAAGGCCTCAATGCCTTCCCAGGAGGCCCAAGCCAGTTCTAATCGGCTCAGCTGGGACTTTCCAGCTTTCTTCTTTGCCAACTAGTATTTTCCCTACACCATTTTTGCAGCCATTATGTAAGACCTTGCAGACGAGCTTGCAGCCCCACCCTCCCACCTCACTATCAGAAAGGTGGTACTGGTAGCTCTTGGTAACCATGACAATTTCCAATCACCTCCACAAGGAGCTTTAAGCATGTTCCTGGAAGAAAGACAGCCTCTCCAGAAAATGATGTTTGAAAACAAGATAATCACGTGTAGATGAGAGAAACCAGACTCCAGTCTCCTACTTGGTGTAAAAATCGATTCAGATGGATCAAAGACCTCAACATGAGACCCAAACCTTTGAAACCAACTACAGAAGCAGGGATAGGTATAACGGAGAATACTAAAACACTAAGAGACAGATTGAAAATGAGCTTTATTAAAATAAACAAGCAACCATGCTTTACCAGGAAGCAGCAGCCTCCCTTGAAGCGCCTTTGCTAGGAGATGATGCCTCCTTCCTCCCAGCTGCCCTCTAATCGGTACAGATCATTCTAAATTTAGAAGTCTGACTGACAGGCAGTGGTGATGCTTCCTTGTTTCCCTCCTTCCCACTGTTTTTCAGTTGCAAAATAAGCTGGAGAGAGGGTTCAGCTTTTTAGAGTGACTTGCTGTTCTTGGAGAGAACCTGAGTTCAGTTGGCAGCACCTATACCCAAGCAGCTCACAGTCACCCATAGCTCCAGGCCTGGCTCTCTGATGCCTTCTTCTGGCCTCCAGTGCACCTGCACTCAGGTCATGGCACACACATAGAATAAAATAAAATTCTCTTTAAAAAGTTAGTGTGGGGCTGGAGAGTGGCTCAGAGGTTAAGAGCACTGGCTACTCTTCCAGAGGACCTGAGTTCAGTTCCCAGCAACCACAAGGTGGCTCACAACCATCTGTAATGAGATCTGGCACCCTCTTCTGACCTGTAGGCATGCATGCCAGCAGCGCATTGTATGCATGATAAATAAATAAATCCTTTAAAAAAAAAAGTTAATGTGTTAAAAGGGACATTGGGGATGAAGGCCTGAAACTTATTTTCTAGGAAAGCCATAGAGCAAGTTCCCCCATCCATAAATCTGTCAATCAAAGAGTGGGTCCAAGGACAAAGAGCTCTGCCGAGTGCCAGAATAATCTACCTAGCCCTCCATAATCCACCCTGGGACTTTTCTCCCCTTTCAAAAATGCGGCATGTTTTCTTTGAGACAGACAGTCTCTAGAGAATTTTCCCAAACCTAGACAGCGTAAAACTTCCTCCTCTACTGAACTGTCTCCCTCATTGCACACGGCCATGTGGATGTTGGGACTCAGGACCTCTAGAAGAGCAGCCACTGCCCTTAACCACTGAGTCCTCTCTCCAGCCCAGTGTTGGAAGTCTGGATTCTCAGGTGGGTAGAGGCTTCGATGGGGATGAAGGACAGCCCCTCTATCCTCCTTTCCCTTCCCATGTTCCCATCAGTTTCCCAATATTTCTATCCTACCACCAATTTGGTCCCCAGCACTCATATCCTGAGCCTCACAATGACCTGCATCACCAGCTCCAGGGGACCTGACATCCTCTTCTGGACTTCATAGGCATTGTATACATGCGCAGATACTTATAGCCAGACATTTGTACGCACATAATTAAAAAATAAAATAAAACTGCTCGGTCCCCTACCTCCTCCTCCCTACTGCTGGGTGGGCCAAGGTTGCCTTGGCAGCACCTCAGTGATCAACCTCACTTGGCTTCAGCACGATTGCTAACTTCTGGATTAGGTCCCTTCTGTGACCTCAAACCCTCTGAGTCTGGTCTTCCAGCTGTTCCAGATGTTACCTCTGGGTTCTCTGCAGCCAGCCCATTGTCACTACATGAGCCCCATCTTTGCCCTCATCGTGGTGCCCTTCAGCCTCAAGGCAGGCCACAGAGTGAATGACCACGAAGTCATTCACTGCCTGCCCTGCTCGGAGCAGGAGCTGCCTGTTGCTGCTCCATACCCCCAGGGTTTTGAGGAACTGGCACACAAGCCTGACTTTAGATACTGTGTTGCTTTCACCCTGGGAGAAGAGATGCTCTATGGGGTGTACAACCCTACACACATACTGCTGTGGCTGGGGCATGAGCTACTACCCACCCCCACCGGGAAGAACAGAGAAGCCCCTGCACACATTGATGCATGAACAAGGCATGGAACGAGGTGACTCGGGAAAGCCTGCCGCCATCTTGACAAGGATGAGAGTGACCATTGCCACAACAGCTTCGGTTCCTGCAGTACTCACGAATGTGGTTGAGGGCAGAAGCACATACCAAAATAAGAGACCAGCCCAGGCAAGATGGAGGTCATGAGGATGCCCTTCCAAGGACATCTGGCCTGTGCCCCAGGGCTCCAACCAGAGCAGGTTGCCCCAAACCCTGTAATGACTGGCCACCTTTTTGTTGAAAAAGACAAACTTAGAACACAGTGGCAGCTTCCATGGCGGTATCACCCTGGCTACACTTCCAGCCAACCAAGAACCGAAAACGGAGCTGGACTGTCACTGACTGGCTGGCCTGCATCTGAAAGCGAAGTCAGGGGGCTGGGCTCACCGTCCTCCTCAATTTAGCAGGTGTGGGAAGGTGCAGAGTAGGAGGTTCAAGGCTCGTGAGACCCCACTGCAAGCTTTGTTGCTCTCCCTTGTCCTGAGGTCCTCGGGTTCTCCAGGGGGAAGGGCTGGAGGGACACGCCCATCTTTGGATCTGGGTGTTGGGCCATCTGCCCGGTTGCCCAGCAGCTGAGTCACTGCTGTTGGGGAGAAGCATGAGGTCACCATCTTTCCACTTCTTGAGGCTCTGCTTCTCTCTCTCTCTCTCTCTCTCTCTCTCTCTCTCTCTCTCTCTCTCTCTCTCTCTTTCTCTCTCTGAATACCACCTTCCTCACCTCTCTGAGCCTCCCTGGACATTTCTTGGATTGACTGGAAGAAGACTTAAGGACCTGCTATGATCTCTTCTTCCTCCTCCCCCCACTTCCTTCAACAAAACAGAATAAAACCAAAAAGTGTTTAGAAAAATATCTCTAAAATTAGTAGCAAGGGCATCCCTGGAAGAGCACCACTGTGACCACTGAGGAGGTGTGAATGACAATGACCCCATAAGCTCATATATCAGATACTTGGTCTCCAGTTGGTGGAACTGCTTAAGAGGGCTTAGGAAGTATGGTCTTGTTGAAAGAGGTTTGTCACTGGGGTCAACTTTGATGTTTCAACAGATGTATGCCATTCCTAGTGATTCTCTCTCTCTTTCTTTCTCTCTCTGCCTTGGGGGTGTGTCTTCAGACGTGGGCACTCAGTTAGTGCTCTAGTGCCATGCCTGCCTACTGGCCTACCTGTCACCATGTTTCCTGCCTCGATGGTCATAGACTCTATTATCTTCGGGAACTGTAAGTCCTAAATTAAATGTTTTCTTTTATAAGTTACCTTGGTCACGGTGTTTGGTTGCAACAACAGAACAGTAACAAAGACAGCTCTCTGTTATGATCTCATCTTAGTTAGGGTTCCCAACTAATCCACCATGACTAAAAGAAACTTAGAGAGGAAAGGGGTTATTCAACTATCAGGTCATATTCCATCACTGAGGAAAGTCAGGGCAGGAACTGAAGTAGAGGTCATGGAGGAACACTGCTTACTGGATTGGTCTCCTGGTTTGCTCAACCTGCTTTCTTATATATCCCATGACCTTCCACTGAAGGATGGCACCACCCAGTGTGGGCTGGGCCCTCCCATATCAGTCATTAATTAAGAAAATGCTCTACAGACTTGCTTATGGACCTATGGGACAATCTTTTCTTAATCTTTTATGGATTCTTTGTAGATTTCACATCATGCATCCTGATCCCATTTATCTCCCCATTGCTTCGTATCCACCCTCTGCCCTTGCAACCTCCCCCTAAAAAAAAAAAATCTCACCATGGAAGCTGGAGTATGGCCCATAGGTCACACAGTATAGCCTTTAATTCATGCATCTTTACTTGTGAGTCTTACTTGTGAGTGTTCATTGCAATGAGTCATTGGTCTGGCTCTATGCCTCTAGCTTCTGCTACACTATCAATACTGGGCCTTCTCTGGGACTTGTTTGTTTCCTGGCCTCCCAGACTGGAAATAATCACACAGAAACTATATTAATTATAACACTGCTTGGACTATAGTTTAGACTTCTTATTAACTAACTCTTACATCTTAAATTAGCCCTCCCTCGTGACCCCAGACCAGCTTTTGCCCACAGTAGGTGGAGGGGGAGCGTCTAATAGAAGCATTTTCTAAATGTAAATTATCCCTTCCTAGATGTCTTTAGCTTGTGTCAAGTTGGCAAAAAAAAACTAACCAGCACAGATCTTGTCTCAGAAAAAAAAATCAGTATTATACCTTAACATAATAAAGACACATAACAGACCTTTAGTCACATCACACTGACCAGGGAAAAGCTGAAAGCATTTCCTCTAAAGTGAGGAATGAGGTAATGATGTCTGTTATCATCAATTTTATTCGCTATAATGCTTGAAATCTTAGCCAGAGCAATAAGGCAAGAGAAAGAAATTGAAAGGCGAGAAATAGAGAGGAAGTCAAGTTATTTCTGCTTGAAGAAGACATGATCCTGTACTTGATAAATCTAAGTCAGAAGGCTCTTGGTTCTGATCAGCACTTTTCTTCTTTCTTTCCTTAGACGGGGCCTTGGTAGGCTGCTAGGCTGGTATGGAGCTCCTGCACTTACATCGTGAACTTAGGCTAACATACATAGCATCCGCCATCATTGCTAAGGGCTCCTTCTTGCCTGTGTATCACCCTAGCATCTCTTTGCTTACGATGACTTCTGTAGAGGAGGGTCTGTTGTTCAGATTAGTGTACTTCACTGGCTTCTTGAGTGTGTCTGAACCAGAGTTTGGATTCAAGCTGAGGTCCTTTTTCGAGGCACAGTGGATACACACTAGAGGAAGCAACTCTGCTGGGGGGGGGGGGGGGCGGCTCCAAAATCTAAAGAGAAGGACTCCTCTCAGAAGCAAACTAGTTTCAATTAACATACAGTAGATGCATAGCCATCTATAAAAAGTGATCAGCTGGAGAGGAAAAGTCACGAAGGGAGATGTTGCCGGAAAGAAAGCTAACTCTCACTGAGTTTGGCAACTTTCTGGACATTTTCCATGCTTGTCTTGAGTGCTCACACACTTCAGGAGGTGAGTCCAGTTCCCTGAGTGTCACTACCGAAGTAGTCAGAGCGACTTCACAGATAAATTCTGATCTCAGGTATTTTTAGCAAACACTGATCTGTTTTCTAACCTCATGGACTTGTCTTTTCAAGAATGTCAAAAAAAAAATGGACACACACAGCTGTTATCTTTCTTTGCTGGCCTTGAACTCACAGAGGTCTGCCGCCTGTACCAGCCTCCTAAGTGCTGTGGTTAAAGGTGTGTGCCACCGCACCCAGCAGCTGTTGTCTTTTTAAGATTTATTTTTATTAACATTTGATTCCATGTATATGTGTGCCCATAGGTGCCTGGGGAAGCCAGAGGTGTTAGGCTCCCTGGAGCCGGAGTTACAGGCTCCTATGAGCCACCTGATGTAGATGCTGGAGATGAACCCCGGCCCTCTAGAAGAGCAGTAAGTGTCCTTAGCCACTGAGCCTTTGCTCCAGCTCCCACTGCTGCCTTTATTCACTGAGCAGAAAGCAGCCGTTTATTTATTTTCCTTAGTGTCTATATTTGTTTCACACACATACATTTTGTGTATGTTAATAATTAATTATTTAGTTAATTAATTATTTTTCTTTTTGGAGACAGAGTCCCACTTAACAGCCCAGGCTGCTTAAAACTTACTATTTAGCCCAGGCTAACCCTAAACTAACGGCAATCCTGATGGCTCAGACTCCAAAGTGATGGGGTTTCTGAGCCCCATTTATTTATTGGTTTGTTTGTTATTGGGACAGGGTCTTGATTTTCAGACTCGGCATCTTGAGAGCTCCTGCATGCCCATACACTGCCATATCTGGATCCTGATTATTGCTTTATTTTTTAAAAAAATTAAGACAGGGTCTCACTCTGTGGCTTAAAGCTTAAGGCAATCCTCCTGCCTCAACTTCCCAAGTGCCAGGGAACAACAGCTCATATACCTAGCTCTGTTTTATGTTTTATATTTTATCTTCTTATCTGTTTTATCTTTATCTTTTAAATATTTGTTTGTTTATGTGTATGTGTGTACTTTGAGTGTGTGTACATATACCATACACATACAAGTCCTCATGGGGGTCAGAGGAGGTTGTTGGATCCCCTGAAACTGGATTTGTGGATGGTTGCAAGCAACCAGTTGTGGCAACCAAACTTAGGTCTTCTGCAAGAACAGCAAATGCTCTCGACCACGAAGCTATCTTTCTAGCCATTGTTTTTTAAATTTTTTGAGGCAAGGCCATGTAGACCAGACTGACCTTGAATTCATGATTTTCCTGTGTCAGTCTCTGATATGTTATGACTACATGTGTGTACAACTACGCCCAGATATTGTTTGAATGTATTTCTATAAAATCATGGATGAGAAGCTGAGTGTGGTGAGACAGGCTGAGGTCGCACCAACTCAGCAGGCTGAAAGGGGATCGCATGCTCTGGTCAGCCTGGGCTGCAGGGTGAGACCATGCCCTCCCAAATAAATAAAATCACAGAAAGGGACCAGCTATGGTGCCACACACCTGTATTCCTGCTGCTTGGAAGGTAGAATAGGATGATCAGGAGTTCAAGCTTGTCATAAGCTAGATCCTAATGAGTTCTAGAGGGAGAGACACCCGTGTCCAATATGTATTTATGTATGTATGTGTGTATGTGTGTGTGTGTGTATATACATATTCAAACAAGAAGCTTTTCCAATGTGCTTAGTAAGCACCCGGCACAATGTAGACTTTGGGGATCCTATGGAGAGAAAAACAGACAGAGCCTCTACCTTCGCAGATCTCACAGGACAAAAAAGGCCCGTCATGACCACTGAGGAAATGAGGTAATAGCTTTGACCTTCAGGAGAAGCAAGAAGCATATCTTATCTGAGAGCTTACCCCCCAGGGCTGGCCAGGGACACTACGGGAAGGATTCTGGAGGAAATGGTGACTGAGCCTACTTCAGAAAGATTAAAGGTTAAAGAAAGGAAAGGTGAGGAAACAGGAGAAAAAGCCTTCTAGGCATGAGACCATTAGGTTCAAAACAAGCTACCAAGCTTGCAGAACTAGCTGCAAGGTGAGTGTGCCAGAGGGCAGGGGCCAGCAGGAAGAGAGCCAGGAAGCTCGCGAGTCAAGCACGCCCTGCTCCCGGTTGAGGTTTCGACTGGATTGCCAATAGATTCTGCTCTGGGAAATGGCTCTTTACCTTTAGAGAAAGGGAAGGGCTGGCAAGATAGCGGATATATCTCAGTGCACAAATGTGCCAGCCGCCAAGTGTGCAGACTTGGGTTCTATCCCTCGGACTCACAACTCCCAAGCCTCCTCTCATGCATTATGACACATGTGCAATGCATATATGCGTAAACACACACATACACATGAGTTTGCACACATGTAAGTATATGCGCAAGCACACATCCCAAATAAAATATAAATAAACCTTGGCTTTAAAACAGACCAGAGGGTTTCTCAGGAAATTCGGGATCAACCTACCCCTGGATCCAGCAATACCACTCTTGGGAATATACCCAAGAGAGGCCCTATCATACAACAAAAGTATATGCTCAACTATGTTCATGGCAGCATAGTTTGTAATAGCCAGAACCTGGAAACAACCTAGATGCCCTTCAACGGAAGAATGGATGAAGAAAGTATGGAATATATACATATTAGAGTATTACTCAGCACTAAAAAACAAGGACTTCTTGAATTTTGCATACAAATGGATGGAAATAGAAAACACTATCCTGAGTGAGGTAAGCCAGACCCAAAAAGAGGAACATGGGATGTACTCACTCATATTTGGTTTCTAGCCATAAATAAAGGACATTGGGCTTATAATGCATGTTCCTAAAGAAGCTAAGTAAGAAGGTGAACCCAAAGACAAACACATAGGCATCCTCATGAATATTAACCTTCATCAGGCAATGAAAGGAGACAGAGACAGAGGAGCACGGGACAGAAATCTCAAGGTCCAAATCAGGAGCAGAAGGAGACGGAGCACGAGCAAGGAACTCAGGACCGCGAGGGGCGCACCCACACACTGAGACAATGGGGATGTTCTATCGGGAACTCACTAAGGCCAGCTGGCCTGGGTCTGAAAAAGCATGGGATAAATCCGGACTAGCTGAACATAGAGGACAATGAGGAATACTGAGAACTCAAGAACAATCACAGTGGGTTTTTGATCCTACTGCACGTACTGGCTTTGGGGGAGCCTAGGCAGTTTGGATGCTCACCTTTGGAGACCTGGATAGAGGTGGGCGGTCCTTGGGCTTCCCACAGGTCAGGGAACCCTGATTGCTCTTCGAGCAGATGAGGGAGGGTGACTTGATCGGGGGAGGGGGAGGGAAATGGGAGGCGGTTGCAGGGAGGAGGCAGAAATCCTTAATAAATAAATAAATTTAAAAAAAAAACAGACTAGAGGGAAAACATTAAAGATTAGGGCCACCAGTACAGCCATTCAATAGATGCAGGACATTATAAACACTCAATAAAACATTTACCTCTTGAAAAGGCTTGGAGATGTGGCCACAGATAGTATAATTGGTCCATCCTTTAGGTACAGCAATTCCACCACATCTTTCAGAATTACCGATATGTGTGCCTCTTTCCCCAGCAACTTCCCCTAAGGAATTTACCTTGCGTGTTATTTGTCTACATACAAAATGAAATGAAATTTGTGTGTGTTTGGTTGCTGCTGGTTACTTACATAAACAGGAGAATATAAATTATCATGATGTCCCTCGAGCCAGCCCGTACCACCTCCCTGCCGGTGTCTAATGTGGAGATTAAAGCGAAAATAATGAAGACTTTGGTGCACAGTTTTGAGAACGCCAAGATATTTCATTATTTTTTTAAATGGAGCTGGAGAGGTGGCTCTGTGGTTAACGGCATTGGCTGCTCTTATAGAAGACCCAGGTCCAGTTCCCAGCACCCACATGGCTGCTCACAACCACCCATAACTCCAGTTCTAAGGGATCCAGTGCCTCTGGCCTCGTCGGTGCACATACATATGCTCAAGCAAAACACTCAGACATGGAATAAAATGAGTGAATGCAGGCAGAATTTCTAACTGACCGTACTTGTGTAGGTTACCAAAACAGGGCACAAGAAAAGACATACGTGCCATTTTAGTGTGTATAGTATTGAAAGCAGACATGAGACATGACCCATTGAATTCCTCTGGAGAGGGAAAGTAGGCCATTAAGGACCGACTCAGAAGACTTTAACTGAATTTTGTCTTATCTATTCTCTAACAGGTTTTTTTTAATAAGCCCAGGGTAGCCTTGAACTCACTATGTAGCAGAAGATGACTGTGAACTCCTGTCTCTCCTGCCTCCGCCTCCTGAGATTGAGATTATAGTCATGTGGCATCATGTCCCACGTCATGCCTTCATGCCTGGCGTCGTGACAAAATAAATTTTCATAATAAATATTCACTAACTAAATGAATTGTAAAATTAATGTGCTTTTAAGATGCCTTCCAGGCAGCCTGCTCTTCTGCTGTTTAGAAAAGGGTTAGAGAGGTCTGGCTGTTGCCATAGCCCTTGTAGTGGATGGATCCCGTGAACACAGAAGCCTCGGGAGGAGAGGGTGCAGAGAGGGGGCGGAAACAGTTGTGCTCGTTACGGGCACCCTTTCCTCAAAAAGGCCTTTCTTTGGGGGTTATTTGGGGATTTTGTTTGTTTGTTTGTTTTTGAGACAGGATCTCGCTATTATTCCAAGCTGGCTTCAGACTCTGACTGACTTCACCGAGCCTCGGACTCTGGAATTAAAGATGTGCGACACTGGGCCAGATGTGGAGTCTTTGCCCTTGGAACCAGGCGGTTCTGGGGACCCACAGGAGCACAGCTGGAAAAGGCTCCAAATTTCTTTAATTAGGCTCCTTGCTGAAAAGTCTCTGAGACTGGATACTGGTGTCATGGTAACTGGTGTCTTGAGAGGCAATTCCCTCGCCACGGGGATCTATTATTATGAAATCTGGTGTTCTGGCCTGGCATGGTATTGTGTACAGGTTTGCAATCCCAGCACTTGGGAGGCTGAGGTAGTAAAATCACCATGAGTTTGAGGCCAGCCTGGACTATATACCAAGTTTATGATCAGCCTAGGCCACACAGGGAGTAACTGTCTCAAAAGGGGAGGGGACTGTGTCTTGCGTTTGTATTTGCCTGCATCATAAGATGCATCTGAAAACGGGCAGCTGCGGAAGAGGCTCCAGGGAAACGGGTTAAGGCGGAATGCCTTGCGCTCTGATTAAATTCCAATGGGAAGGAGCGCTGACAGCAAGGGCCACCGGTTTCACCACCTTGGTCTGATAAGGAAGATGAAAGGGAGACAGAAGCTGACCCCCAAAAGAAGTTCCCTGTTTTTCAGGGCTGCCTCTCTAAGCTCTCAGGAGGCAAAGCCATGGGGAGCTCTATCCTGGAGTCCCACTGGCAGGCCTGGGTTCCTGGGGGGCTGAGATGAGCGCAAGGCTGAGGGGAGGGGGCTCTGTGCTGTGATGGTTTCTCCACTGTGTGCCTCCCCTCCCCAACCCGTGCCATGCCACTGATGAGAAAACTGGGGATTTCCCTGAGAGTCCTAGCTGGCAAGGACCCAGGTTAGAGAGCAGGTCTCCTTTCTCCTGCTTTGGAGCACCTGGAATGGACTGGCAAGTACCCACTTCCCCTCCCGCCACTGTTGGAACGGAACCAGGGACCTTGTTATGTCTGGCAAACACTCTACCTCTGAGCTACACCCCAGCCCAGAAGTACCTACTTTTGAGTCAACAATAAATAGTTAACTCTTAAGTACTTTTTAATTATTATTTTCTTTTAAAATAATGTTTCTATGTGATCTTTAAAAACTTCATAAAATGCTTTGTGATCATGTTCATCTCCCTCCCCCAACTTCTCCCAGAACCCTCCTCTGCCTCCCCACCCACCCAGATCCTCCTCTACCTCCCTACCCACCCAACTTCATATTCTCTGTCTCTCTTTAAAAAATAAAAATAAAAAAATAAATAAAAACAAGCCGGGTGGTGGTGGTGCATGCCTTTAATTCTAGCACTTAGGAGGCAGAGGCAGGCAGATCTCTGTGAGTTTGTGGCCGGCCTGGTCTACAGTGTGAATTCCAGGACAACCAAGGCTACACAGAGAACCTGTCTCCAAATAATCAACAGGACAAAAAAAAAAGAAAAGAATGGCCCCATAGGCTCTTATATTTAAATGTTAGTCACCAGAAGGTGGAAATGTTGATTAGAAGGATTAGGAGGATTAGGAGGTGTGGCCTTGTTGGTGGAGGTGTGTCACTAGGGGTAGGCTTTAAGTTTCTAAAGTCCACACCAATCCCAGTCCATGTCCCCTAACCTACCCCACCCCTGTCTGCTGCCTACAGATCAGGATATAAAGCTCACTTCTCCAGCACTGTGCCTGCTTCCTGCTGCGATGATCGTGGACTAACACTAAAAGCAAGCTTCCAATTAAATGCTTTCTTTTTTAAGAATTTCCTGGTGATGATGTTTCTTCGCAGCAATAGAACAGTGACTAAGAACCAGGTATCACTCCATTGAAGAAAGCTTACTTTCCCTCTTCCAGGAGCAATCACATGCCACAAGTTTCCTAGCTAGGTGTGGGAATGCATGCTCACCTTCCCTCCTCGATGCTGGTCTCACGTGAGCCTATGTAGATCTTGTGTGTGCCGTCACGATCTCAGTGAGCCCATACGTGTATCTGCCCTGCTGTGTCCGGAAAACATTGTTTCTTTGAAGTTATCCACCACCTCTGCCTCTAACAGTCTTTCTGCTCCTGCCTCCACACAGTTCCCTGGATGTTGAGGGAAGGGATGTCGCCTAGACCCCCTTAGGGCTGAATATTCCAGTGTCTCTGATTCTCAGCACATTGACTAGTTGTGGGCTTCCGTTTTAATTGCCATATACTGCAAGAAGGAGCTTCTCTAATGAAGGGTGTGTGATGCATTGATCTATGTGGATAGCAATAAGTCATTAGGAGAGTGGTTTTTATTGCTTTAGTCAGAATAATAATAGTAGGTTTTTCCCTAATGCTTGTGACCTATCTTCCCACAGGTTCTTGGCCTCATTGACAGTGTTAGATATGGGTTCCATCTCATGGAGCAGGCTTTAGATCCAATTATTAAAAAGTGGTTGGTTATTCCAATGGCATCTGTGCCACTTTGACCAGTGGGTATGTCTTACCAGACAGGTTGTTACTGTAATTCACAGGGCTCATAGCTGAGTGAGACTGATGTCTACTTTTCTCCTCTTGGAGCATACATAGCACTTTCCAGGACTACGGGAGCCAATCAATAGGGAGGAAGCTCCCAGCTGAGTTCCAGCTAGACTTCTACATGTTCCATGACTCAAAACTGTGGTGTTTCCAGCAATGGGGTTTTACTATCAAGTCCTTTAGGGTAACCAATAGTACTAACAATAGCCTATCATGCTTTGGGGGTCTATGGGACTCCACTGGTCAATGAGCTCTGAGCTAACCCATTCCTAGTTCAGGAGGTTTTATTTTGCAGCATATAACATCTAGTTGTGGTATTGTCTCCTCTTTATGTGGTTACTCCATCAAAGATATATATATATATATATATATATATATATATATATATATATATATATATATATATTAGGAAGCTCCTACAGGCTCCCATTAGTGTAATTATTCCTCCCCGTCTTCCTTCCTCTACCTTGCCCTTCCACCCCCACCCTATTTAACCCTTCCTGTTCTTTCCCCCATTCCCATATACAACATCATATTCTGTTTCCCTTCTTTGAAAGATTCCCTTCTCCCCCATAGTCCCTTACTAGTTACCTAACCTCCATGGATATTCTAAACAGGCATTCTAAGTGGGTATTCTAAATGGATATTCTAAAAGGTACAGATGTCTAAAGCTTAAAAGCCAACATTCACATATGAGAGAAAACATTAAATGTTTGTCTTTATTTCCTTTAGTCCATGCTCTTTCCTTCCTTCTTGTTTGTTTGAGGCAGGATCTCTAATACCAGAGGATGCGCTTGTACTGCTGAAGCTCCTGTTGACCCTTCCTGAGCGCTGGAATTACAGCTTCCCCGCCACACCAGACCCATTTTCTCTGGAATACTGCATCCCACTATGCTGTTCGGCACCTGCAAATTATTTCTATCCTCTAAACAAAGAAGACAAAGTGTGCTGACCCCTGCACTTGGGAGGCTGAGGCAGAAAGATTGCCAGTTCCAGGCAAGCTTAAATAACAATGATGTGTCTTTCCATAGGAGGAAGTTCAGGTCCCTTTATCAGCCAACAAGACCAAAGGAAGGCCTGGAGCAACCTGCTGTGGTCCCCGTACCATCTCGAGGCTCTCTGGGCTGATAGAAGATCATTGTCTTATCTCAGTGTTTCAGGGGACATAGCTGACTTAAGAGCAGTGAGTGTGAGGTCCCTTGAGACTTGGTGACCAACTCAGATCTCAAAGTCACAAGTCTTAAGTAAGAGCCTTGGGTAGTTGGGCATGATGGCACACCATGGTGACACCTGCCATCCCAGGATTCAGGAGGCAGAGGCAGGAGGGTCATATATGAGTTCCAGGATAGTCTGGTCTCTACAATAAGTTCCTGGCAAGCCAGGGCTACATAAAAGATTTTTGTCCAACAAAAAGGAAAAATGAAATAAGAAAGTTTTTTATATTAAAGAAATTTAGACAAAAAAACCTTCCTGATTTCATCCCACATTTTGGTGGCTTTCTCTTCTGTTTCCGTTTCTCCACGAGGCAGGCTGCTTTTGCGGTTTTGTAGAAGATACCTTCACTACCCATCAGCTTTGTGAACTGCTCCTCAGGAACACCACATCACAAGCATCTCTCCTTCCACTGAAAACTGTTTTCAGGCTGGATTTTAACTCACAGAGATCCACCTACCTCTGCCTCTCCAGTGCTGGGATTAAAGGCATGCGTCATTACTGCCTGTATAAACAGCAAGCTCCAGGCTAGCCAAGGCTACATAGTGAGACCTTGTCTCAAAAAAAAAAAGCAAACATATTTTCAGGACTGGAGACATAACTCAGATGTTAAAAAGCACTTACCACCAAATCTGATGACCTAAGTTTGATTCCCAGGACCCACATGGTAGAATGACAGAATCAATTTCTTCAATTTGTTCTCTGACTTCCTTTTCTATACTGGGGCACGTGCATGCCCTCCAAAACGTAAGGGAGGGGGGTCTCTGCAAACACCACAGTGAGCAGAGTGCCATCCAGGGGAAGCAAGAAGGAAGTTCGGTTCAACATGACTCAGTAACCGGTGTCAGTTCAAACTTCAAGAGTCTGACACCAGGTAGTTTATTTCAGGTATATTTAAGCATAGCACGGTCTGGAAAAAAGTTTCCTGGTGACAATGAACTCAATCCTGTGTGCACAGCAAAGCTTAAGACATGATTACCTCGAAACTCTTGTAAAGTACAAGTGAAATCTTCCATAAAGATAAGCTCTATAGATTGACTAAGAAAGCAGGCTCCAGGCAAACAATGCTCATGCTAAGGGTCTGGGGGAGGATAGCACTATAGATTGAGATTAACAGGCACAAGAAAAGGGTCTGGGGGAGCCACTGTGGCCTGGTATACACATAGTACACCCAGTGCTACCTAGGAATACGGATAGTGCAAAGATCACCAGGCTATAAACCACCTTCATTCCCAGTCTTCTGGGTAGAAAACAGGTTATACTTCCCTCCCTTTGAGGAGACAACTCTGTATGTTTAATATTCCTGTTTTCTATAGTGTTCATCTGTAAACATAAGTACCTATATGCCTCCTACACCAAAATATATAACTAAATATGATTTAAAAATTAAGATTATGTTTAGCTGATCATGGTGGCAAATACCTGAGATATCAACATTTCAAAGGCCAAGGCAGGAGGACCTGGAGTTCAAAGCCAGCCTGGACTACACAGTAAGACTGTGTCTCCAAAAAACAAGAGCAAAAATCAAACAAACAGAAGAACCTTATGCCATTCAGTCACATGGTTACACTGAGGCCACCTTCATGAGTTTGTGTTGCTGGTGGGGGCGGGGTGTCGGCCTATAGCCAGGGGAGGCTTTAGACTCTTGCAGAATCCAATCAGCAAGTCCCATTCGAACACAGCTGTGCCGTGTGGACAAGCTGTTTCATCTGAGTTTGGGTTTTGTTGCATGTACAATGAAGATAATCACTTCTTGTTGTCTTGCATGGTTTCTCGAGGATCAGAATACCTTACCTGCAAAGCAATCTGATGGAGCCGTGAAGTGATATTTCATTTGTATTTTTAATAAATAAAGCTTGCCTGAAGATGAGAAAGTTAAACAGCCACACTGGTCAGCCAAACAGACCAGGCAGTGATAGCACACACCTTTAATTCCAGTGGCCACACTAGTGCACCATAGAAGTTTGGTGGTGGTGATGCATACCTTTCATCCCAGCGCTAGGGAGGTATATAAGATGGGAGGAGACAGCTCTCAGCCCAGTCTTATTCTAAGGATTCCTGGAGCCAGGATTGTCATTTCGGTCTGAGGTCGAGGTAAGAACCAGTGGCTGGCTGCTTTGCCACTGATCTTCAGGTTGAACCCCAATATATGTCTGTGGGTTTTTATTATTGGTGCTACAGAACAGGTGAGAAATCCATGAGGAAAGGGAAGAGCCCACAGGCGGGAATCCAAACCTATGCCCAGACTCGCAGAGCTGGACATAGCTTCTTTGGTACTGAAAACCCCTAGAAAACCAACAGCCTTTCCTGGGGAATGATATAGAGAGGGAGCCCGGCTTTGGTGTCACAGAGCACCAGCTTAAACCTCACAGCTAAGCGCTTGTCTAAACTCTCTGTGCCTCCTCTTTCTCGGCAGAGTGTATTTGAAGTCTCTGTGGAGACTCAGCCAAATGATCCATGTATGGAAATCCTCAACTCAGTGCTGTGACCGCTGCTTAAGGAGCCGCCCCTCCCTTGTGCAGGGAACTTGTAGAAACACAGGATGGTAATAGAGAAGTAAAACTACAGAAAGTTCTAAGGGAGGTGAAACACTCCATCCCGCAGGGAACCTATTTAAGACAGGAAGTAAACAACTCAAAAAGTTTGAGGAAGTCCCTGAAAGTGACCACATTCACCAGACTTCTCTCCAAGACTGTTTTACCATTAAAGCCTGCTGGGAGAGAGACATACATGGGAAGTAGAAAAAGACAAGATCTCCTGAGTAAATTGGGAGCATGGGAACCTTGGGAGAGGGTTGAAGGGAAGGGGAGAGGTAGTGAGGGGAGCAGAGAAAAATGTAGAGCTCAATAAAAATCTATTTAGAAACAAAAATAAAAAAATAAAAGCCAGAAACCAAAAAAGCCTGCTGGGAGTCTCAGATAAGACCAGTTGCCCAGAAGAAACAAAGGCAGCTGAGCTGCAGGAAGGGGCTCAGACCAGCTGAGTCACCGGGAAGGGATACTCTCCAGCCTGTTGAGCTGCCTGCAGGCTGTGCACCGTGCTCCAGGTTCCCAGCTCAGTGAGCTGTCACCCACACGAGGGTGGGCTCTGGAGATGCAGCTGTCATTACTGCCCCTGTAAATGATCCCTCATCCATATGCCTGCGAGTAACCCCAATAAAACTCATTGGTTCATCAGATTGGACTTGTGTGGTGTGTGTGCTCTGGTCTGTCACCAGTTCCCTCTCTGGAGCGGGTAGATGTCGGTTTACATCTCCCCGGGAATATTGTCCCACAGTGCCCGAACAGGGACCAACAGAACTAGAGGTGAGTTGGAAAGGAAGGCTTGGATGGTCCCAGTTGTGAGCAGCAAGGCAGGCAGCTGGCAGTGAAGCATCCGGAGGATTCCAGAAACACCACCTTTCCCTGTGTGGTATGGGATGGTGTTTCTTCTCACTGTCTCAGCAGTCGGGAGGCACCTACAATGGGTGCTGAGACGTCCAACCAAGGCCGAGCCCTCTACACAGATAAGATAGTCTGGGTGGAGAGCCCACAGAAGGAAGTCCTAGGAGAGTATCATGTATGAGACAGGAGTGTCAGCCGGCTGCCACGGAGGCTGTGTGGCCACTAATGTGTGAGGTAAAAAAGTTGTCTGTAGCAAGATGGCTGCTTAGTGACGTGCGCGTGCGCACCGTGTGTGTGTGTGTGTGTGTGTGTGTGTGTGTGTGTGTAAAAGAAGATGTAATAGAGATGCTGTCATGCTATTTCTTTTTCTTTCCTTTTATTTCATGTTCATTGGTGTTTTGCCTGCATGTATGTCTGTGTGAGGGTGTCAAAAGCCATGGGACTGGAGTTACAGACAGGTGGCAGCTGTCATGTGGGTGCTGAGAACTGAACTTGGGTCCTCTGCAAGAGCAGCCAGTGCTCTAAACTGCTGAGCCATCCCTCCAGCTCAGCTATGCCTTTCTTGTTTGTTTTTAGATTTATTTTACTTTCTGTGTAGGAATGCTTTGTCTGCATTTATCTATGTGCAACGCACATGTGTTTGATGCCCTTGTGGGTCTGAAGAGGGAACTGGATCCTCTTCATCTGGAGTTACAATAGTCGGGGGTCACTGTGCGGGTGCTGGGAGTCAAACCCAGGTTCCCTAGAAGAGCAGCCAGTGCTCTTGACCTCCGGGTCTTCTCAGATGTGCTATTTACAGTTATCGAGATACAAGGAAAAGGGAGTACAAGTTAGACCTATGCTAAAGAGTTTGGGAGCCCAGGGAAAGAGTCAGATTTTTAAAAGTAATCTTTGATACCCCATTTACCAGGCCAGCCAGGAAACTCTGCTCATCCGAGAGTAGAGGAAAAGGTCAACTTATCAGAGGCCTCGGGGCTGGGGTGGAGTTTGAGTGGTTTTGCTGAGTTCCACGGTAAGACGTAATCTCTGTAAAGCAAGAGCGGTTTCGTCAAACATACGCAACCAGTGTGTGAACCGGATCTGAAGGTACTAAAACAAGTAAAATCAAGGAAAAGAAAAAAAACCAAATAAATGGACCTTGCGTCACTTGGAGGATGTGACATATTAGAGGATGATTTACATCAAACCAGAGTCCCCAGGGGAAAGTCGATGGAAGCCCAAATGCGGTGTTGGTAAGGCTTTGAGAGGCCTTAGGCCTCACCAACAGTTTACCTCAGGGGTAAAAACACAGAAAAAAGAAAGGTACCAAGATCTTCAGAAGTGGAAACCTGCCAAGCCACTTGCCCACAGGAGTGGCAAGGGGCACCACTGGGTGAGGACCCTGCAGGTGACTGAAAGTCCCACAAAAACTGTGGGTTTCCTGGTCTTCTGTTAATGTTGAAAATAGTTCGGTTTTGGTGGACACTGGTGTGCCTTGGTTTCTGGCAGCTTCCAGAAGCATCAAAGACAACAAACATCAATAGGTGAACATGGATATAAAGCAATATGAGCTAAAGGGGTTAGGTTTGCCAGAAAAGCGGACAGCTGACTTCTCCCTGGGTGCAGAGATTAAGGTGGTGTGTGCAGGCAGAGCCCAGGATGTGAGTGACCGTTCCTCCACTAGCCCTGGGCTAGGTGGATCAGCCACAGCCAGCTCCATCAAGGTCATCGAGGCTGTGGGAAATGCGCAGAGGCCTTGTGTGAGCGTCCCAGGACGAGACGCCAGGAAATTCATATGAACGAGTAAAACCTTTCCATGCTGCCCCAAACCTGGATAACAGTTTACTTCACTGTCCCCTTGGATGAAAACTTCTGAGATCACCTGATTTTTGTCCAGAACAGAAGATGGTGGCTCTCCAGAGCGCTTCACTAAGGCTGCCTTAGGCAGGCAAGGTAAAACAGCAACACATCTTTACACAATTAAACAAATGCAACGCATCTTTGCACAGCTAAACAAATATTTTGCAGCAGACAGGGATGCGCTGTCCCCTCCCTGCTCTCTAGCTCACCTAGTGCCAATCAGCGCTACAGAGATTGCCAGAGTCCTGCTGACCTGTGGATGCTGCATGCTTCGGGTGTACGCGCCAGCCAGGCTGTAAGCTAGTGCAGTAGGAGCATAAGTAGTTATGGATAAAACTAGCTTTCTGATAGGACTGAAGGCCTGCTCCACCGGGGACTGTCACAGCCAGCACTGGGAGCCTAGACAAAACCCATGACCCAGGAAGTCATTGGCCCACTTAAAACTCAATTGCTATTGTGCTAGTAAATGAGCATAAAGTACTGGCTGATGTGCTTCCCGACACTTGCATTTATGGCCATAACACTACCGCTGTCAGTGTTCCTTGGGAAGTTTTCCTGATTTACATTCTCTGCCTTTTCCTCACTAGTGTTTGATAGTGAAAGAAAACACCACCAAGACTCACAACCAGCCGTGCTCTGGAAATGCAGACACCGATAAAAAGAAACAAAGAGTCAGTGCCCCGCTAGAGTTAAAAGGACAATATCCAGATGTACGTGTCACCCATCCAAGACTCTGAGCCATTGGGGAAGAGGGGCACAAAGAATTTAAGAGCCTGGGGCAAGGGTGGAGTGTTGTATAAGCTTTCTCAGAGATTGAAACCTTCCCCCTGAGAGGGAAGCTCATTAAAACGCAGGATCTTTACAGGACGACAAAACAACAGGATGGTCTAAAGCAGTGTTTCTCAACCTGGGGGATGAGACCTCCAGAAAACACGGGTTTGTGATGGTCTTAGGAACTGAGACACCACTCAGTAGCAAAATTACATTTACGAAGTAGCAACCAAAATAAACTTAGGGTGGGGGGGGGGGTTCCTGAGACCGTTGGAAATATGTGTTTCCCGATGGTCACACCCACAGTTTAAGAATCACTGTAGGGGAGATCAAACATTCCATCCTGTAGGGAAGCCCTGTAAAACAGTAAATAAATAACTTAAAAAAAAGTTTCAGGAAGTTCCTAAAACTGACCAGATTCACTAGGTCCCTCCCTCTCTCTCCACGAGTAAATAGTAAAGATTGCTGAGAGTCACTCTCAGACAAGCTAGGCTGGAAAGAAGACTCTCAGACAATCCCAGCTGCCCAGAAAGAAGCAGAGACCAGCCAGGCAGCACAGAAGAAACAAAGATGAGCGGCCAGAAGAGGCTCAGACCAAGGGAGGCCCCTGGAAAGGACGCTCTCCAACCCAAGGAGCTGCTCACAGGCTGTGCAGTGTGCTGTAGGTTTCCAGGGTTTGTGGACTGTCACCCACGTTAAGGTGGGTTTTGGTGACGCAGCTGTCTTTGAGTCATTTCCGGTAAATAACCCCTCACCCATATTCCTGTGAGTAACCTTAATAAAATTCTTTGGTTCACCAAGTTAGACTTCGGTGGTATTCCTCTGCTTTGCTGTAGCCAGTTCCCTATCTGCTGTGAGTGGACGTTAGTTCACGTCTTCTCAGGAATAGTGTTTCACAATATCCCCACCTCCCTCTGGCCTTTTCTGGCTTTTTCTAGTTCTTCCTGTGTTTGCCACATACTACCCCACTTGGCCTCTTGATGCTTCATTTTTCCTTGTTTGCACCGGGACCAAAACCCTCTGTTGCCTCTGTCTCCTTCACACAGAGATAGGCAATCAATGGCTGCAGGAAAGGGGCAAGGTGGCCTGGAAGACTCACCCAGCTAGGATTATTAGATAATTATGATCCTTTAGATAATTTCTCTGAGCCAGGTCCCCAACCAATGTGGAGCAGATGAGCAGGCTCAGCCCCTGATACCAAGGAGAGTAGAGTACAGCTGCTTCCCAGGACTTGACATGACCGTCACCGTTGTGATGAAAAATGGTGGTGGGGACTCATCAGAGACCTCAGCACGCAGTCGTGGCAATGACAGAAACAGCGATGTGACAGAGAGCTAGGTCATGGTAACTGGGATCAAGTTTCCTCAGAGAAGTGAGGAAGAGTCATAGACCCTCACCTGACTCCAAGATTCCACCTGCAGGTAATATTAGATTCGATGAAGATACGATAAGACCTTGCCTGGGGTGGGACCTTGCATAGCTGCCAGTGAGTCACCCGCACTCATAGTCCCTAGAATGCATTGATTGGTGAGTCAGTCGACTTTCTTTTGAGGGTGAACAGACTTTCCTTTTGTGTGCCCCCAGGTAAGTCGCAGGACAAAGGGACACTCTTGTGGTACTCAGCGTGTGGTTTCCTGTCCCAAGTCCATTTCCTCAGGTCTCCAGTAAAGTCTTTCATAATGAACGAACCTTTAGAGCGGTTCCTCTGAGAGGCTAAGGCCACCGCTGTGGTGCCCAGGGCTTCTTAAGAATGAAATTGCTCAGGCACTTAAAGAAAAGGATGGATTACAGGAAAGGAGCACACAAAAGAGTTAGGGATGTGGCTCACTTGGTAAAGTGCTTGCCTAGCACACATGAAGCCCCAGATTCCATCCTCAGTATCGCATAAACTGTACCCATTATCTGCCTGCTCCAACAGCCAGCCAGGGTTCCTGGAAGGGGACGCTGAGGCTAAAGAATTGTTAGATTGAGAGAAACTGAGGCAGAAAGCACAGGAGAGATTCAGGGGACTTACTCTGGACAGCCACGATTTTATTTCGGAGCCTGCTTATACACAAAAGCAGAACAAAGCACAGCCAATATTTAACCACAAGGCCATACCTGTCCTTGAGCAAGCAGTTTCTTTTATCTGGCTGTGACCTAAGGATTGGCATCAACAGTATTCTTCCTAGTAGATAGTGTGTTCTTTTCTCATGGGCAAAATGCTCCTTCCCATGGGCTTAATCAGAACTTTCTCACAGCCTTCAAGGATGCTGGCGCAAGCAGAGCAGGCTCAAATGACTTCTAAGTCAGAACTGACTCCAGATAGAAACTGAGTCATGTGTGGGTTCCCAGTTATCCCAGAAATTGGAAGGAGGAAGTAGGAGGACCAGAAATCCCAGGCTCTCAGCCGGGCGGTGGTGGCGCACGCCTTTAATCCCAGCACTTGGGAGGCAGGCAGAGACAGGTGGATCTCTGTGAGTTAGAGGCCAGCCTGTTCTACAGAGCTAGTTCAAACCCTGTCTCGAAAAACCAAAAAAAAAAAAAAAAAGAAAGAAAGAAAGAAAGAAATCCCAGGCTCTCTATAGGTACATGAGACCCTGTCTAAAAAAGAAAAAAATAAATAAACCCTATTAGAAAGCTGGATGGGCAGGAAACAATGGTGAGGCTGCAGCTACCAGCCTCCAGACTCAGACGCTGGCCCTCATGGCTGTAAGCAGCGAGGCTCAGGTGAAAAGGTATCCTGGCAGTCGGGAGCCAAGGAGTACCACAAGCATCACCATAAGTGTAGCAGCTGACTGCCCTGCTCCAGAGGAAGGTTTCCCCAGTGCAAGTGTAACAACTTTGCTCCAGCATGGGAGGGTCTCCCCAGTAAAATTGTTACAGCTCTGCTCTGCCAGCAGAGTTTCTCAGTGAAAGTATCACACCACACAACAAACCTCACTCAAGAGATTTATTAGGAATGGAGAATCCAGGAGGGTAGCTGACTCAGGTGAGAAACAGCTGAAAACTGAGCAAGATACAGAGCTTATATAGAATTTCTTGGAGGAGGGGACTGGGGAAAGGAGTCAGGCCATGGCAGGGTACATCCCGTTGGCTGCCTATGTTCTTCAGGGCCAGCTGGGGGTAGCGAAGTACAATCTGTTTTGAACCAGCCTGGAATGCTGATGAAAACAGCGGCTGAAGCAGGTAGGTAAAGGTAGGAGACCCAAGGAAATTACATCAGCATCGTCTGCTTTACCGATCACTGGGTAATGTTGTCCTCTCCGGCAAGGACCTGAATAGACGGGGACTGATCATTACTACAAGGATTGTAGAAATCAGTGGACCAAGCAGTCAGGCGCCCAAAGAAGACCAAAACGAGAGCTCTGGGAAAGAGTTGACCCCTGCAGACCGACCATAGGGTAGAGTTGCTGCCGCCCCATGCAAGTCTTTAAGCCCTTCTTGCACCTGGCCAGACTGGTGATTTACATCGGATTTTCAGCAAATCCAGGGATCCCTGATTCTGCAAGACCACCTGGGGCTGGCATGTTGTGGCTGTTTGGGTCCTAAAAGACTCCTGGATGGTGTCAGCTGAGTGGAAGTCGGCTGGGACAGGGGACGGAAGGGAAAGCTCAAGAGCGTAGGGGAAAACCTTTATCTTGGGTGTGTGATTAAAAAAAAAAAAACCCTAGGTAACTAATAGCTGTTTGACTCTGACCCCAGACTCTGGAAGGTAAGTTCCCAGTTAACCCTGACTCAGCCGTCCCCACTCAGAAATGGATAGTTGTGACCATCTGTTTGGGTGGTTTTTTGTTTTGTTTTTTTTTGGTTTTTGTTTGTTTGTTTGTTTTTGGTTTGGCTTCTGTAACCTGCTTGTGCAGATAGTCAAGGACTATTTTGAGATTGCCCTGACTACCTAACCTTAGTAGAACAGAACAGCTCCTGGCTTGCTTGTGCAGATGTTCAAGGCCTTCTTGTGGTTTTTGTCTTTAAACATCCTTCCCTCACCCACCCTTTGTAGGGCAGTCTCGTGTGTGTGTGTGTGTGTGTGTGCATGCACGTGCATGCATGTGTGTGCATGTGTGTACATGTGTTTGTGTGTATGTACGCGTGCATGCATGTGTGTACATGTGTTTGTGTGTACATGTGTTTGTGTGTGTGTGTGTGTGATGTTTTCAGCACAATTAGAAGCACTTTTAAGTCTATATTTAGAAATCAACCAAAGGAAATTTAAATTTTTGAGCCTGTGACTATTACGTAGCCAGTGTCTTAACAGGGCTAGATTAATAATTTATCAGAACTGTGTTGATTAATGTTTAAAACTCTGAATTTTTGATGTCTGGATATCATGTATCAGCTTTAAGTTTTGTCTTTCATGTACCTTAAATCACTTCCTTAGACCTTTGTAACTTGTGTTTATACACCTTAAATTACTTCCTTACACCCTTATAATTTACATAAACTTTAAAAGCTTTTTTCTATCTAGTTGTTTACCATAAGACATAGGTGGTTGATTATTGAGAACAGCCATAGAAACGCAAATCCTTTTAAGTAAAGGAATAGTACAAAGTAAACTTTTTTTTTCTTGAGAAAAGGTTTCTCTATGTAGCCCTGACTGTCCTGGAACTCGCTCTATAAGCCAAGCTGGCTTCAAACTCACAGAGATCCGCCTGCTTCTGCCTCCCAAGTGCTGGGATTAAAGGTGTGCGCCACTTTCGCCCGGCGACTATAGTTATTAATAGTAGGAGATAGCTAAGTTTGTTTTTCACACTGAAGTTTTGTGAGTTTCTCTCTTCCAGTGTGAAGCCTGTCCGGGGGTGAACCTGTCTATGAGTCTGCCTTTCTCATCAGGAGACCTAGCAGCTCTAGAAAAGCAAGGCCCGCTGATCTACGTATGAGACGGACTGGCCCAACAGCTGTAGATTTGGAAGAACTGGCAAAGGTCCGCTTGCCGCTGCTAAACTGAGAAAGCCAGGGCTAGCCGTCAACACCCTCTGAGATCTGAGAAGCAGAAAGTTGAGGGGAAAGTATAGTCCACTGGCCTATGTATCGGCTAAAATGACAGGGATTTATCACCCTGGGCTCTGCCATGGTGATCTCAGCTGGGGCAGAGTTCATCGATCTTCAGCTGCCACACGGGGCAGCATCAGCCTTTGCCTGCCAGACCCAGAGGGTCTGAGAGATTTTTCCTTGAAGAAGGAACCTGGGAAAACTGACCTACCTTAGAGAGGCAGAGTAGGGGAGTCCGCCCAACAGTGTCCACAGTTTGGTGGGGGGCCCTGCTGATGGTCATGGCATAGGGTAGCTCTTTGCCCAGTGGTCAACATTAACAATCCAGGCAGAGTTTATTACTGCCTGTCTTCTTTGGAGATAGCCTCAGCTGCTGCTACCAGAAACTGGCATTTTGTCCATCAGGGAAGCCTTTTCGTTAGACACCTTAAAGGCCACATTCAGCAGATCTCTCTTAAGGGGCTTGAAGGCCATCGTCTAATCTATGAAGTATACTTGATTTTAAACAAACTGTCCTTGTTTCTAGTTACTTGCTTCAGGCTTACCCGTGATGGAATATTACATTTACATTTAAAGCCGGCACTGCTAAGCATGCATGGGCAGCTGGTTTATGGTTCTCCAGTTGTTCCTGCATGGGCAGTCTGAGATGCTTGTGTTATTGTCACACCCAAGGTCCCACAGTCTTCCTTTATGCTGTCTGTCCAGATTTTTTGGGCCTTCCTCTTCGCCTTATCCCGTGCACTCCTCCAAGCAGTGCTGTCTTCGGATATCTGCCGTCATTCATTCTCATAACATGGCAGAAGTATCTCAAGCACCTGCAGTTTACTTCCTTCTGTAGATGAAGATGTTTCTTGATGTCATTCTTGCACAGCCTATCTCTTCCTGTGACGCCTAGAAAGAATACTTCTGAGATGTGAGCTCAATGGCGAGACTGGAAATGACCGGCTTCTAGGTCCTCTGGAAACCTGTGGAATTTAGTGTGTGGATGGAAAGAGGTCCAGCTGGTCGACTAGAGGCTACCACACGAAGAGACCTGGTTGGTCATCCTCATCAACAGACCGTGAAATCCAATGTGGAGCGTATCAAGAAGGCTAACTAGACCTTGTCCCTGTAAGTGAGTTACATCTGTTCTTAGCATGACTACCAGCCTAGTTCTGAGCACATTAAAGCATTTGACCACTTGTAAGGTGACTGACCATTAACTTGCTTGTCTTAATTATCTTTTACAGTTTACAAGTGAGTAGCTTTTATAAGATTATTATTTTACAGTTTTATCCTTGTTAAGTCTGAGCCTTAAAATTTTGAATTGATGATCCTTTAGCATCAAAATAAAAGTTTAAACCATGAATGCTGTCCACAGAGAGCCTGAAAGCCTTCCTTTCCTGATCCTTTCATGATGTCCCTGTACAGAATATCTGTTTCTTTTATAACTCAGTTTACCCAAATAGCTACAGGTTAACCAAGTTGATGGAGGGGGGCCAGCTTCACAGGTTCCTGAGGAACGCTGGCTTTTATTGAACTGCCAGAAATCCTCCATAGTCCAGATTGAGTCCATTTCTGGATATCTAACTGCCTTGGAGTTTGGAGAATTGGCGTGTCCTTTGGATCTAACAGCTGTAAGCTGCCGTACGTGGATCCTAGCCTTGGTCCTCTGCGAGAACAGTAGGTACTCTTAACGGCGGAGCTCTCTCCAGCCTTGTGCTATGCATCCATCATCAGACCTCCCCCAGCCTGAGCTCTGGCAACCATCATCTCCATCATCATAGTTTTGTCTTCTCAAGATGGTCACAGAAACGGGAACATTGCAGCGTAACCTTTTGAGCATGCTCCCTTTCACTCAGCATAATGCCTTTGGGCTCATCGAAGGTAACCCACGTGGCAATAGCTCCTTTTGATTGCAGAGTAGGATTCCACTGTTTGTGCTCCCTGAGGAGAATATTCTGATACCCCTGGATGTTTCTTAGGGAAATCTGAAGCAACTGGTTCAAAATCACAGGGTATATTTTTAAAGAATCCCTCTGCTTAATATTTGCTCAAGAGGGTGATTGATTCCCCCTGATAACCTCCCATCTAGGCATTTACCATGAGTGCTTCCCCCACGTGGGGCTCAGACAGTCTGCTGGCACTGGAATACAGTTTCTCTCATTCTTGTCTAAGGAAAATTCAGGACTCCATTTTCAGTCACAGATGCCAAAAAACCACCTCCATGCTGCCACCTGGTGGCCACAGCCATAGCTGCTCCCCTTAAGAGGGCCACCAACATCCCTAGTTTCACCGCCAAGAGCCCTTCACACCCCTCATTTCCCTGGTGGAGCCCTGGCGGACACAAAACGTGTTTCTCATCTCAAAGGGAATAAAAGATAGTTTATCCTTGAGCCAAACATAAGTGGCCATAGCCCAGGAGCACAGGTCACTCCAAATACCATGTTCCAACGTAGATGTGATGTTAGGAGATTGTTATAGTTGTAGAGAATAAAAGAAAGTCATGAACCAAGGCATTTTTCCAAATACATAGACAAAAAGATCAGGCAGGTAGGTGGCAGCAGAGCAGAGATGTCAACCCACGATGCTGTTTGATGACACCCTTAGCTTTGGGGTTGGTGGAAGTTAATACTAAGAGCACACACCAGGTATCTTACCCGATTGTGATGAGGACAGCAAATCAGACCCAGGGCTGGGCAATGAACGGCTATTAAGAGCCATTAAAAGATCAGATAATTATCCTGGCTCTTTAACACCCCAATCTCCATAAATTCTAACCAATCATCATCTTGATTGGAGAAACTTTAACATAGGAGTGGCGTTTCTTGTCTGGGAATGTCAGTTCATAGTTCCCTCTGTTGACTAAGTATCATGTTTTGTTCACACAGAAGGCAAATGTTTATGTCTCCATATGCTAGGAAGGCTGGTTCCTGTAGCTTAGGCAGCAGGAAGGTCAGTCATCCTCAGCTGGATAGAGGGGCTGGAAGACACGACTCTCTCAATAATACTGATGACTATAATCATAATATAGATTTGATTTGTCCTGTTTTCTTGGTTTTACAACAGATTCCAGTTTGGAGAGGTGATTTGATTACCACTTTATAAGGAAACCAAATGGCTACATAGGATCATTTTCACTTTCTTCCCCACAAAACCGCTGTTCTCTCTCTATCCAGGACTTACTGTGATGGGCGGAAAGAAGGCACCAAACTTAGGAGAAATCAAGATTTCAGAGGTGTTATGATTTTTTTTATTTTATGTGTTTTTCCTGTTTGTCTGTGTACCACCTGCATGAGGTACCCACAGAGGGTGTTGGGACAGACATAGAGGTGGATAATAAGTGGCCATTTTTGTTGTTACTACCTCTGTTTTGTTTTTTGAGACAGGCTCTCATCATATAGCTCAAGATGGCCTCAAACTCACCTTGAAGTTGATTTCCTTGACCTTCTGATCCTGTAGCCTCTGTCTCTCAATTGCTGGGAGACCAAGCATGTGCCACCGAGATAAAGAATGGCCATTATGGCAGCCGAAGATTGCCCGAGATAATTAGTCTCTGAATCTGCAACCTTCCAACTCTCCATAATCCCAGAAGTTCTGTCAGTCATGAGCCTTGTAGAATCCTTGAAGTAGGATTTCCCCCTCTGGAATCTGAGTTCACAGCCTCTGACTGACCAAGAAGCAAGAATGAATCCAGCAATCGCTATGAATGCAGCCAGCGTAGAGGCCTTCTCCTTCCCTACCTACGTATTTTATATAAAATAGCAAGGAACTGGGATAAGCCCTGATTGTATAGTACCTGAATAGGGCCCCATTCCTTCCCAATTATTAGCTTCAATTGCACAAACAAGAACAATTAACTTTTCCTTTGTTTACGGGGAAGTTGTTCTACCACTGTGCAGCCAGGATCTAGACCTTCACCTTACCAACTATAACCCTGTCACGTGCTCTCAGGAGCCACCTGTGAGCTTCTTAAGGTTTCTTAGCAACTGAAGATAACAGCCTGAAAACCCACCATGTCTCCATCTGTGACCACTGTAAAGGCCCCATCGTCTGTGACCACTGTAAAGGTCCCGTCTGCGACCTCTGTAAAGGTCCCGTCTGCGACCTCTGTAAAGGTCCCGTCTGTGACCTCTGTAAAGGTCCCGTTATCTGTGACCACTGTAAAGGCCCCATCGTCTGTGACCACTGTAAAGGCCCTGTCTGTGACCACTGTAAAGGCCCCATCATCTGTGACCTCTGTAAAGGCCCTGTCTGTGACCACTGTAAAGGCCCCATCATCTGTGACCTCTGTAAAGGCCCCGTCTGTGACCACTGTAAAGGCCCCATCATCTGTGACCTCTGTAAAGGCCCTGTCTGTGACCACTGTAAAGGCCCCATCATCTGTGACCTCTGTAAAGGCCCCATCATCTGTGACCTCTGTAAAGGCCCCGTCTGTGACCACTGTAAAGGCCCCATCATCTGTGACCTCTGTAAAGGCCCTGTCTGTGACCTCTGTAAAGGCCCTGTCTGTGACCACTGTAAAGGCCCCATCTGTGACCGCTGTAAACATGAAGTGACCCGGTGCGGCATGTATCAACTTGACACAGGCCAGGCTACATGAGAGAGGAGAGAGTAAATGTTGAGAAGACTGGCCTGGAGACAAGTCTGTGGCATTTTCTTGCTTAATAATTGATGCGGCCACTGTGGGCAATGTCACCCCAGGGCAGAATGGTTCTGGGGTGTACAAGAAAGCAGGCTGAGCAGGTCATGGGGAGCAGTAAACAGCTTTCGCTACTCTCTTCCCTGGTATCTATTTTCCCTTAACCTAAAATCTATGTTTAGAATGTCTTAATGAGCCGGGCGGTGGTGGTGCATGCCTTTAATCCCAGCACTCGGGAGGCAGAGGCAGGCAGACCTCTGTGAGTTTGAGGCCAGCCTGGTCTACAAGAGCTAGTTCCAGGACAGGCTCTAAAGCTACAGAGAAACCCTGTCTCGAAAAATAAAAAAAAAATGTCGTAATGATATGGCCACGGTAGTGTGTGCCTTAAGTGTCATCACTCTGGAGGCAGAGGCTGGTGATCTTTGAGTTCAAGGCCAG
Source organism: Microtus pennsylvanicus (assembly GCF_037038515.1). NCBI lineage: Eukaryota > Metazoa > Chordata > Mammalia > Rodentia > Cricetidae > Microtus > Microtus pennsylvanicus. The sequence goes on from NC_134589.1 coordinate 42,603,307, forward strand.
CCTGGTCTACAGAACAAATTCCAGGGCAGCTAGGGTTACACAGTGAAACCCTGTCTCAGGTAGGGACAGGGAGGAGTAGTCTTAATAAGTCCTAACTCAGCTTCATACTTGTTTATCCTGAAATTCTTTTCAGCTAAGAATTCTAGGTTCTGGGCTGGAGAGATGACTCAGAGGTTAAGAGCACTGCCTACTCTTCCAGAGGTCCTCAGTTCAGTTCCCAGCAACCACATGGTAGCTCATAACCATTTATAATGAGATCTGGTGCCGTCTCCTGGTGTGTGTGCAGGCATGCACGCTAAATAAATAAATATTTTTAAAAAAGAATTCTAGTTTTAGTAGGTCCCATTTATTCAATGTTGCCCTTAATGTCTGTGCTTCTGGGGTTATACCTAAGAAGCGATCGCCTGTGCCCATCTGTTGTAGGGTATTGCCCACTTTCTCTTCTATCAGGTTCAGTGTTTTCGGGCTGATATTGAGGTCTTTAATCCATTTGGACTTGAGTTTTGTGCACGGTGATAGATATGGGTCTATTTTCATTCTTCTACAGGTTGACATCCAGTTGTGCCAGCACCATTTGTTGAAGATGCTTTCTTTCTTCCAATGTAAACTTTTAGCTCCTTTATCGAAAATGAGGTGTTCATAGGTTTGTGGGATAAAGTCCGGGTCTTCTATACGATTCCATTGGTCGACTTCTCTGTTTTTATGCCAGTACCACCCTGTTTTCATTACTGTAGCTCGGTAATAGAGTTTGAAGTCAGGGATGGTAATGCCTCCAGAAGATCCTTTATTGTATAGGATTGTTTTGGCTATCCTGGGTTTTTTGTTTTTCCATATAAAGTTGATGATTGTCCTCTCCAGATCTGTGAAGAATTTTGATGGGATCTTGATGGGGATTGCATTGGGACCTACTAAAACTGAGAAGCTTCTGTAAAGCAAAGGACACTGTCACTAAGACACAAAGGCAACCTACTGACTGGGAGAAGATCTTCACCAACCCCGCAACAGACAAAGGTCTGATCTCCAAAATATATAGAGAACTCAAGAAACTAGACTTTAAAATGCTAATTAACCCAATTAAAAAATGGGGCGCTGAACTGAACAGAGAATTCTCAACAGAAGAAGTTCAAATGACCAAAAGACACTTAAGGTCATGCTCAACCTCCTTAGCGATCAGGGAAATGCAAATCAAAACAACTTTGAGATATCATCTTACACCTGTAAGATTGGCTAAAGTCAAAAACACCAAGGATAGCCTTTGCTGGAGAGGCTGTGGAGGAAGGGGTACCCTCATCCATTGCTGGTGGGAATGCAATCTTGTGCAACCACTGTGGAAGTCAGTGTTTCGGTTTCTCCGGAAATTCGGGATCAACCTACCCCTGGACCCAGCAATACCACTCTTGGGAATTTACCCAAGAGATGCTCTATCACATGTCAAAAGCATTTGTTCAACTATGTTCATAGCAGTATTATTTGTAATAGCCAGAACCTGGAAACAACCTAGATGCCCTTCAATGGAAGAATGGATGAAGAAAGTATGGAATATATACACACTAGAGTACTACGCTGCGGTAAAAAACAATGACTTCTCGAATTTTGCATGCAAATGGATGGAAATAGAAAACACTATCCTGAGTGAGGTATCCCAGGCCCAAAAAGACGAACATGGGATGTACTCACTCATAATTGGTTTCTAGCCATAAATAGGGTTCACGGAGTCTACAATAGGCGAATCTAAAGAAGCTAAGTAAGAAGGTGAACCCAAGGAAAAACATATAGTTATCCTCTTGGATAAGGGAAGTAGACAAAATTGCCGGGGGGAAAAGTGGGATCTTGGGGGTGGGGTGGGATGGGGGTTAGGGGAGATGGGGAGAGAAAAGGTAGAAGGGAAGGAGGGTGGACTTGGGGAAACAGGAGGATCGGGATAAAGGAAGGTTGGATAGGGGAGCACGGAACCACAATTCTTAGTTAAGGGACCCACTTTAGGGTGGGCAGGAGACTTGACCCTAGAGGGGCTCCCAGGTGCCCAAGCTGAGGTCCCCAGTTAGTTCCCTGGGCAGCTGAGGATAGGGAACCTGAAATGACCCTACCCTAGAGCAATACTGACGAATATATTGCATACCATCCTAGAACTTGCATCTGGCGATGGATGGAGATAGAGACAGAGACCCACACTGGAGCACTGGACTGAGCTCCCAAGGTCCCAATGAGGAGCAGAAGGAGTGAGAACATGAGCAAAGATGTCGGGACCACGAGGAGTGCACCCACCCACTGAGACAGTGGAGATGATCTACTGCGAGCTCACCAAGGCCAGCTGGACTGTTACCAGAAAAAGCATGGGATAAAACTGGACTCTCGGAACATGGCGAACAATGAGGGCTGATGAGACGCCAAGGACAATGGCACGCGGTTTTGATCCTATGCAATGTGCTGGCTTGGTGGGAGCCTAGCCAGTCTGGATGTTCACCTTCCTAGATATGGATGGAGGGGAGAGGACCTAGGACGTACCACAGGGCAGGGAACCCTGACAGCTCTTTGGACTGGAAAGGGAGGGGGAGAGGAGTGGGGGGAAGGAGAGAGGGGTGGGAGGAGGGGGAGAAGAGTGGGAGGAGGGGGAGAAGAGTGGGAGAAGGGGGAGGGAAATGGGAGGCTGGTGGGAGGAGGTGGAAATTTGTTTTTTTTCTTTTCTTTATTCTCCTTTTATCAATAAAAAAATTAAAAAAAAAAGAATTCTAGGTTTGCTTGAATGGAGCTTTCTGAAAAGAACTTGGGGGCTGCTGTGAGTGACAGCACGGAGCTATGTCTCTGTGCCTGCCATTGATGACATTTGTCTTTTCTTAGCCAGATGCAATGGTGTGCGCTGCTATCCCAGCTCTCCCAGATGTGGTGTGTACACTGCTATCCCTGCTCTCCCAGATGTGCATGCGCTGCTATCCCAGCTCTCCCAGATGTGGTATGTACACTGCTGTCCCTGCTCTCCCAGATGTGTGTGCGCTGCTATCCCAGCTCTCCCAGATGTGGTATGTGCACTGCTGTCCCAGCTCTCCCAGATGTGCGTGCACTGCTATCCCAGCTCTCCCAGATGTGGTATGTGCACTGCTGTCCCAGCTCTCCCAGATGTGGTGCGTACACTGCTATCCCAGCTCTCCCAGATGTGGTGCGTACACTGCTGTCCCAGCTCTCCCAGATGTGGTATGTGCACAGCTCTCCCAGCTCTCCCAGATGTGGTATGTGCACAGCTCTCCCAGCTCTCCCAGATGTGGTATGTGCACTGCTGTCCCAGCTCTCCCAGATGTGGTGCGTACACTGCTATCCCAGCTCTCCCAGATGTGGTGTGTACATTGCTGTCCCAGCTCTCCCAGATGTGGTGCGTACACTGCTATCCCAGCTCTCCCAGATGTGGTGTGTACATTGCTATCCCAGCTCTACCAGATGTGGTATGTGCACTGCTGTCCCAGCTCTACCAGATGTGGTATGTGCACTGCTGTCCCAGCTCTCCCAGATGTGCGTGCACTGCTATCCCAGCTCTCCCAGATGTGGTGTGTACATTGCTGTCCCAGCTCTCCCAGATGTGCGTACACTGCTATCCCAGCTCTCCCAGATGTGGTATGTGCACTGCTGTCCCAGCTCTCCCAGATGTGGTGCGTACACTGCTATCCCAGCTCTCCTGATGCAGTGGTGTACACTGCAATCCTAGCCCTCAGGTGTCTAAGGCTCAGGGATTCTAGATCAGCCTGAGACTCTCTCTCTTCTTTTAAGTCTTTTTTATTTTCTTTTAGTCCCCTGACTCTAAGATAGAGTAGATTCTCTTAGAGTTGAGATGGAGGAGCTCTTTTAGGGTTGCACTTCAGTGTTGCTTCCAAAATAATTACCTCAACCAGTGACTAAGGACTCACTAAAGCATCCTGTGTTTCTCTTCTCAAAATGGCTCACCTGCTTACTGTGTGTGGAAGGTGGCCAAAGTGGCCACTATCACCACCCCACCTCGGTATATGTGCCTTTCACTTCTCCCATTTCTTTTCCTGCAGCTATGTTAGTGCTGTGACTTCTTCTGACCAATGGAAAGAGGTAGGAATAGCTCCACCCCAGCCTTAGCCCTTCAGAGGACACAGAGGGCCCAAGAGGTGGATCAGCTGGAAGGCATTTGGTGCACTTCCAGAGGACCTGAGTTCAGAGCACCCACAACAAGCAGTCACACTGTCTGTAACACCAGCTTCAAGGGATCCAGTGCCCTCTCCCTGCTTCTCTGGGCATCTGCACACATATGGTGCACATACAGAAATGCGCACACAGACATATACATAAGTAAAAACGAACAGTAAGGTGTGGAAAGGTGGCATGCTGGTAAGAACACTGTCTGCTCCTCCAGACAACCAAGATCCCAGCATCCATGTGGTGGGTCACAATGACTATAACTCCACTTCCAGGAAATGATTCCCTCTTGACTTCTGTGGGTACCCATATGTATGTGGTACCCATACGCACCTGCAGGAACACACACAAACATATAAATTAATAAACAGATTTTTAAAAATCAGTCTTTAAAAAAAGGACAGGAAAACAAAAATTACGGCTCTCATTCTCCCTGAAGAAGTCAAGCAGATGCTAAATAAATGTGGGGAGACTTTCAAAGGACAGACCATGTGAGGAGACCAAGGCACCCTAAGTTCTACTATTTGGAGAGCTACCTCAAAAATAAATAATAAAGGGCTGGAGAGATGGCTCAGAGGTTAAGAGCATTGCCTGCTCTTCCAAAGGTCCTGAGTTCAATTCCCAGCAACCACATGGTGGCTCACAACCATCTGGAATGAGGTCTGGTGCCCTCTTCTGGCCTGCAGGCATACACACAGACAGAATATTGTATACATAATAAATAAATAAATATTTTTTTAAAAAAATAAATAAATAATAAAAAGACAGATATATGCTAGATATTGGTAAGGCAGACTGGTTTATTCAAGTCTGAGCTAGAGAAAAGTCCATCTTTTTGGGGGACCTAAATTTTCAGGGGGTTATAGAACAGGTAGGAAATCCTGAGCATGCTTCCTAGGAAGCATTCTTTTACTGAAGCTCAAGCTCCCCCTTTTTCTGTGAACATCTACTGGACTAGATCCTTTGAAGGTCAAGTTCAAGCTGGATATGCGGGTACGGTTCTGTCATCTCAGCAGCTGGGAGCCAGAGAAAGATGACCTTGCAAATTTGAGGGCGGCCCGATCTATGTAGTGAGTTCCAGGAATGCCAAGGTGCATAGCAAGACCTTGGATCAAAAAGGGGTGGGGTGGGGAGTGGGGAAATAGTTCAGCAGGTACGAGGTGTGTGCAGGCAAACTGTGCATGCATGAGGACTGCAGCTCAGGTCCCAGCATCCACTTCCTTAACAAGCCTGCTGTGGACCTGTGCAGGCCTTAAGGCCAGCACATAAGGGAATTGATAGAGGAGAGCTGGGCCTTGCTGGCTGCCAGCCTAGCTGAAAACATGAGCTGCAAGTTCAGGGAGAGAACTTGCTTCAGATGAATGAGGCAGACTGTGGTAGAGGGGGACACCTGGTGCCAGTGCCCCTCTTTTTCCCATTCCCTTTTGCACAATAAAAAAAATCCCTCCACGTGAGCCCTGTTGCATGGCATCTTTCTCGTGTGCTGTTTTTTTTTGGGGGGGGGGGTTGTTGTTTTTAGTTACAACAGCTTATTACCATTGGTTAATAAAGAAACTGATTTGGCCATATCCAGGTAGAATATAGCTAGGCAGAAAATCCAAGCAGAGATGGGGGGGGGGCGAGTGGAGTCAGAAAGATCCCAACTGTCACCAGGGAAGCAAGATATGAGGTAACAAGCCTTGAGCCTTGTGGTAAAATATAGACTAATAGAAATGGGTTAATTTAGTTGTAAGAGCTATTTAATAATAAGCCTGAGCCATTGGCCAAATAGTTTGTAATCAATATAAAGTCTCAGAGTGGTTATCTGGGAACTGGCAGGTGCACCTCCAGTTACAGGTGGAAATAACAGGCCTTTTCTTTTTCTTTTCCACTTTACATGACACATCAAAGTCAGTGGGTGAAAAACAAAACCATGTGTTTCTCGCAGCAAAGCACTGTGTAGACCACTCTATTTCTCATGAAGCCTCTAAGCATTAGGTAAATGTCACAAGCCATGGTTTGTGTTGCTGTTACTCACCCAGACCAGCCACCATCTCCACACAGCAGACAGATGGCAGAGCCTCCCTCAGCCACCTCTCCTGGATCCCTCACCCACAGGACAGGGAGCAGTCATACCTGGCTATGTTGAGCTACCAAATTTGAATTTGTTTCTGTTTTTATTAAATCCAGAAATGAACCATGGGAACCCCAGGAGACAAGTGTCAGGAGCCATTTCCCCAAAAAAGTATTGCAGGGACCATTGTCCTCCATTTCCCCCAAAAAGTATTGCAGGGACCATTGTCCTGGGGATGTTTGCAGAGAGCCCCACACCCCAACTGTATTGAGAACTGTTTGTTGGTCTAGCCTACCCCACATCTAACTATCTTGAGCTATCTGTTAGCGGAACCTGCCCCACATTCCAACTATCTAGAGAACTGTTTGTGGTTGGAATCACAAAAGGAACCATTCTGCTTGCATAGAGAACTAGGTGTGTCAACTCGTGACCTCCTGACCAAGGACTCGTGACCTGGAGACCGAGACCAGCTTGGACCAAGATCCCTTCCTGCCCTGGCCATGCCCCTGCCCCCATCCCAACCCAAATTCCTCATCCAGGGGTTATATAAGCCGCAACCATGACGCTAATAAACGGAGGGTTTGACAACAGGTCTTGCTTGGCCTCCTTCCTCTTTCTTGCCCATGTATTTTTCAGATAGCGCCTCTTCGGGACCCTGGAATAACTGACCTGCCAGGCGGGTTACAACCCCTAGACTAACTGACCCGCCAGGGTCGTTACAGACAAGGCCTCACATTTTTTTTCTTTTTTTTCTTTTTTTAAAGATATTTATTTATTATGTATACAATATTCTGTCTATGTGTATGCCTGAAAGCCAGAAGAGGGCACCAGACCTCATTACAGATGGTTGTGAGCCACCATGTGGTTGCTGGGAATTGAACTCAGGACCTTTGGAAGAGCAGGGAATGCTCTTAACCACTGAGCCATCTCTCCAGCCCAAGGCCTCACATTTTTAAGAGGCAGCCTTGTTTCTTCTCCGGGCTCAACTTGTCTCTGTGCCTCTCAGAAAAACTCAGTGCTCAGTGTGCTTATAGGATGACTACTCTGATCATTCAAGGTTAGCCTTGAATTCACTATGTAATTGAGGATAGCTCCGAACTTCCATTCCTCCTGCCTCTACCTCCCAAGCACTGGCTGGAATTATAGGAGCACAATAATAAGTTATTATTATTATTATTAAATATAACTTGAAAACAATAAATAAGGGCTGGAGAAATGACTCAGAAGTTAAGAGCACAGGCTTTTCTTGCAGAGGACCCAGGTATTGTTCCCAGCATCCACCATATGTAGTTCTGGTTTTGGGAGATCAAATACCATCTTCTGGCTGTGGCAAGCACTACACAAACACGGCACACTTAACAGACATGCAAGCAAAACACTCTTACATCTAACATAAAAAATAAATCTTGCCAGGTGGTAGTGGCACACACCTTTAATCCCAGCACTCACTTAGGAGGCAGAGGCAGGCAGATCTCTGAGTTCAAGGCCACCCTGGGTTACAGAGTGAGTTCCAGAACTGACTCCAAAGCTTTCGAGAGAAACTTTGTCTCGAAAAAAGAAAAGAAACCCTGTCTCCAAAAATCAAATAAATAAATAAATAAATAACAAATCTCTAAAAATAGAAATAAGCTTGCTACATATTAGCTTCTTTTATAGGAAATAACTGTTGGTTTTGAAATCGTATCCTCCTGCCTCAGCTTTCGGGTAGTCTTTTTGATGCTACATCGAAACTTTCTAAGTAGTGATAAAATAGCAACCTCTTGCAGGGACATGAGGTGAAGTTCACACACCCTTAATCTACCAAGCCCATTAACCATTGAGTTTCTCTCTCACTTATTAAACAATGTCCCTCACTTCCTTATGACTTATCACAGGGAAAACCCGAGCAGCTGCAGGACAATGTTATGATGACTACCCGGACAAACTGGCCATTGACCTGTCTTACACAGGAAAGTCCCACCACGAGGAAGAAAGTTCACAGAGCACCATACTCCTAACAAATCCCTGCCCCCTCCAACGGCCCGCTGACACCGTCTGCAGCGGCCTGGGTTTCCTCGGCCCCATTTCTAATTGAGCTTCTGCTTGGCAGTTCCTACTCTAGCCTCCGTTTTCATTTCTGTGCTCACTGGGACAAGTTCCCTGGCATTCCCTGGCATCTGGTGACGCCGGTGAGTTGGGGAGTGGATGCCAGCGCACGTGCGGTGCAATGCGCTGGACCTGGGGCCTCCAGACAGGAATCGGGCTGTAGCATCCCCTGCAGGAGAGGAGACATTCCGGAAACTTTAGTGCTCCCCCTTCACTTAGAATGTCTGCACAGTGGGCCCCAAAGAAACTCCCCCAGGAATCCAATGCTGCAAAGGCAAAGGCAGGTGCTCCATCTCTCCCTCCCCCCTTTCATCCCTCCGCCCCACTCCTCCCTTTCCCGCTTTCTAAATTCCAAAGTACATATAAGCTTTCTTGTCTTTCTTCTCAGCTGGGGAATTCCCAGGATACTTGGTCAGCTGGCTAGCGGTTGACACCTTCACTTATGGCCCTGAAGCCTGGTAGAGTTTCTATTTCTGGCTGAGTTGGAAGAGTGCACCCCACTTTTCCCTAGAATTCTTCTCTTTTCTTTCTTAATTCCCATTCAAGTTAGGACAAAAGATGCTGACCCATGGTGCTTGAGTTGGGGCACAGAACTTTGGACCCCTTTGAATCTTGGTATCAAATGTCCTAAGAGTAAAGATGCTATAGTCCTATTGTGGTCAAGCCAAGGGGCAGCAGGAGGCAGACCTCCCTAGGACTGGCCATCCTGGACTAAAAAAAGTCACTGGCAGGTGACTGAGGTGGCATGTCAAAGTCCCTTGGTGAGGTTTTTCTATTTCTTCCTTTCCACAATGGCTCCCATTTCTCTCATAAACTCTGAACAGCCTTTGCGAAAAGAATTCCTGATTGCTGTTAGGTCCAAAGTGGGACCCCAAAAGGGCAGTGTTAGTGTCGACATCAAAGTGGGACCCCAAAAGGCAGTGCTCATGACAACCTCCTAGAAGGACTTTGGCTGGTGAACACAAACCAAAACCAAAGGCAGGTTTCTGTCTACCAGGAACCTCCCTTAATACATTATCTCCCTTAATCTACTCCAAAGGTCAGCTACCAAGGCAAAGCCATCTAGTTCCGGGTCAGTCATGCCGGGATCAGCTCAAAAACCTCTCCCTTTGCTGACTGCCACATAAAATCTGCCTCCTCCTCCCAACATTTTGCTCTTCTCTGCCACCCCCCAAGACAGCCATGGCAGTTTGATCCCCACCAAACCTTTCTTTCTTCCCGCAGGGAGGTCTAGTTTGATGGTTTCACTGTGCCCTCAGTGGCCCGCCGCCCGGCTCCTGCACTTACTACATGCCCTCCCTTGCAGTCTTTGACCAATCCAGCTGAGCCCCGCCAGTGTGAGAGCCCCCTTCAGGACCCAGAATGCAATCTCTTGAAGCCAAGGCTCTCCACCTACTGCCTCTGCTTCTGAAACACATACTGAGGCTGGAGAGATGACTCAGAGATTAAGAGCACTGGCTGCTCTTACAGAGGACCAGGGTTCAGTTCGCAGTACCCATATAATGGCTCACAACAGTCTGTAACTCCAGTTCCAGTGAATCTGATGCCTTCTTCTGGCGTCTGTGGACACCAGGCATGCAGATGGTGCATAGGCAAACATTCACGCGTGAGATAAAGATGACTAAGTCATTGCAACACCTTGTACTACCTATTTGGTTGTTTCTTTTTGCTGTTGTCCATTGTTTTTAAGACAGAATCTCCTGTAGTCCAGGCTAGCCTTGAATTCCTTGACCTTCCTGTCATACTTTCCGAGACCATCCAAGGCCATCCCAAGACTGGACGCACAAGGAGGTCTGCAGGGAAGAAATGGAACTTTTCCTTGCTGTGTTATTGGGGGTCAGCCTCAACAAAATTACCTTTCTTCCAAAGTGGAGACATGGGAATTTAGAAATATAGTAAAGAATACAAAGACATAAACAAAAATAATAAAACGCAGAAACCATAGGATAGTATCGGGAGGGAATTTCAGTGAGTACTGAAAACTCGTCTGTGTTTAATTTCCATCAGCTTAATATCCCCCTGATTTCAAAGGGTAGGGGCAGAACAAAAGGACTACATTAACATATAAATTGAAAGTCAGGAAGTATATTGAACACTCATGCCCTAGACCAAATACTCTGTAGGCAAACCACTCCCTGGTGGAATCCCAAGTTATTTTTATAAAGGGAACTAGAACCTAGTTGGATCCTTAGACTCTTGTTTTAGGTAGGAACCAACTACTTCCCTATTTCAGAAACTAGCCACACCTGTTTACAGTAGTCTTGAGAGAGCAGAATTCTGATTTACAACTAGGTGGGACCTTTGAGTTAGAAGCACAATAATGTCAAATGAACTAAAAAGAAGTCCCAAACTCTCTGACCTTTGGCCTCTTCGGGCCTCCACACTGAGCAACTGGGTAGAAAGTAGAGCATAACTAGACCAGTAAATCATGGAAGATAGCATCCAAGTGATCACTTAGGGAAGAGACAAGAACCCAGCTATCTCTCCTTTTCAAAGACTGGGTTATTTTGTTTTTGTTCTTTTGGTGTGCATGCACGTGCCTGGCATGATGTGGGTGCTGGAACTGTTATTCTTATAATGATATGGTAGTGGGGACAGGTCCCAGGAGGGATTCAGGGGATCCCCAGGCCTTGGCGAGTCCCCTGAGGCCTTGGCGGCTGAGGGACAGATAGATACATCATGCAGAGAGAGTTTGGGTATAGAGTTTATTTAGTGGGTTATGGAAGGAAAAGGGGAGAGGGGGAAGAAGAGAGAGAGAGGAGGTGTGGGGGAGATGGTGGGAAGAGAGAGAACAGAAGTTACCTCTGGGGGGGGGGGAGTGCATGCTGGAGGAGGCAGGAAATCCACTTGCCTCTGCAGAAGGGGAGGGTTGGGAGTGGATGGGGCTTCTCTCTCTCTCTCTCTCTCTCTCTCTCTCTCTCTCGTTTTTCGAGACAAGGTTTCTCTGTAGCTTTGGAGCCTGTCCTGGAACTAGCTCTTGTAGACCAGGCTGGCCTCAAACTCACAGAGATCCACCTGCCTCTACCTCCCGAGTGCTGGGATTAAAGATGTGCAGGCAGTGGTGGCTGGGGCTTGTCTTTTAAAGAGACAGGAAACCCAGGTAACAGGACAGGCCTGTAGATCATAACAGGAACCAAACTCAGGTCCTCTGCAAGAGCAGCAAGTGCTCTTAACCACTGAGACAGCTCTCTAGTGCCTTTCCTTTTTCTGATTTTTGCTATGAATTTGGCTGTTTTAATTGGCTTCTGGAGGACAAGTAGTTGAACCTGTCTTCTTGAGGTAAAGCCTATAACCCCACGTTTACTAGCAAAAGCCTGGCATCTCTATTTTCATATGGTATCTGAACTTTGGAGGCAGAAAGGTCACCGACCTTAACCTTTCCTCTTGAACCATCTTGAGTTCCAGGAAGAGCAAACTTTTAAGCCAGATCATGCCCCCAGAAGAGGAAATGGCTGCGGGATCAATAATGAGAAGATGATTGACAGATTAACAACAACCTATTGGATCATCTTGCTAAGTCCTTGATGGGCTGGACCACACCTTGACTGGGACTGCTGAGTTATGCACATCTCTTATCCATCAAAGGGTAAACCTCATGTCAGCATCCTGAAGATGGACTTGAGGTCTTTGTGAGGAAGACAGGAAAAACTGTGAGGCCGTGGGAGAGCAAGAATAAGAAGAGAGTCTGGCTTGTCTGTCCTGCTGACAAGCTGAAAATTTTCAGCCACCACGGGTAAAGCCAAAACTGCTCCCAGAGACAACCTACAGTTTTCTGGGGACATCTTGTCAAGGATGTAAAAGGCGGGTCTTGTGCATGGCCTCTAGTGTGCTTTCCTTCTCACTGAGCCTGCATGGCACCTCACATTCGCCTCCCGACTTTGTTCACACAGGAAATTTGTTCTTTATTTTTTTTCACTTTGTTGCCCCTGCTATCCTGGATCTTGCTGTGTAGATCTGACCAACTCACAGAGGTCTGCCTGCCTCCTGAGTGTTGGGTTAGGTGTGCACGGCACCCTGCTGAAATTCTTTAAATTTTAGCCGTGTTGCAAGCTGCACTCTGAGCAATGTTAAAAGATGGGCTTCTCGGCAGCTTTAAAGATAACTCCAGAGCCACTGAAGTCCTCCATGTATCCCTCTGTGAAGAAGTGTTTCCGGAGCAGCCACTCGTCTATCAGGTTCTTTCTTTCTCCCTCTCACCCAGCACCGTCTCTCCTGCTTTTAATAAATCCAACTGTTTTGACATTTGGCTCACTCTGACATTAACTTCTCCGTCAAAGCCATGAGTTTTGCCTGGGTGGAGTCTCCAAAATGAACACGTCTGGTAGGTGTCTCCACTGTGACGTGGAGATGTGTCTCTTCGGCTGCTGATCACTAGGCCCCTCTATTTGTTCCCCTTCCCAACATGGCCACACAGCATAACCTTCCTCTGCTTTCACTATGACTTGCCTCTTTAATTGGCTTGTTTGGAAAAGGATTTCTAAGACTCCATGGTGGGGCTACAAGAGTCCAATCTTGGGCTGGAGAGATGGCTCAGTGGTTAAGAGCATTGCCTGCTCTTCCAAAGGTCCTGAGTTCAATTCCCGGCAACCACATGGTGGCTCACAACCATCTGGAATGAGGTCTGGTGCCCTCTTCTGGCCTGCAGACATACACAAAGACAGAATATTGTATACATAATAAATAAATAAATATTTTAAAAAAAGAGTCCAATCTTTTACCCGAAAATTTTCCATAACAAATGAGCAAGTCAAGCCAGCCTCAGTCATGCCCCAGCTTCAAGAAAGCCCTTTACACTCTATGTATACAAAAGACTAGGTTGGGCTTAGGGGGTCTTAAGTCCCTAAACTGGGACATATCTAGAGATAATGTCTCATTTTTCCAAACTACAAATGACCCAGGGCACAGGGGTGGGGGATGTGAGGGCAGGGACACGGCACTGTTCAAACACAGGAACTGCAACTATTCAGCTATTATAATGACAATGTTTCCTCCAGATTGAACACATCCGTCATCATTCTGAAGCAGAGTATTGGTGATGAACCTAATAGACCAGGGGTTCTCAACCTGTGGGTCGCGACCCCATAGGTACCACATACCTGATATCCTGTATAACCGATATTTACATTATGATTCATAACAGTTGCAAAATTACAGTTATGAAGTAGCAACAAAATAATTTTATGGTTGGGGGTCACCGGGTCACAGTGTTAGGAAGATTGGGAACCACTGCACAAGACCATCACAAGATGGGGCTTATCAATATTCCATCATGGAAAGAAGGGGGAAGTCACAACTGAGCCCCTGAAATTCCAATCACAACTGCTGGGAGTGAGGTCTCTCAGTGATTCACCTGCCCCACATCCTGTTAGACAGGTGGCTAAGGATGCTTGCCTACTTTTCTCTGAATTCTCCTTCCAAAGACACAGCTGCTTGCAGACCTCCGCTGACCTAATGTGACTACACCCCCTGCTAGTACAAATCCCTAAACAGGTGGCAATAACTCACTTCAAGGGACATCAGTGGGATGGATCCTAAGTCAGTCAAGGCGATGATGTGAAAAGCTTGGGCCAATGACATGGCTGAGTAGGTAAAGGCACTTGCCACCAAGCCTGATGACCTGAGTACTTTGGCACATAAACACACTCAATAAAAATAAATAAATGTTCCCTCCCCCCCAAAAAAAGCTTTAAAATTTGGAACAATTCAGAACTTTAGAAAAATGCAAAACTCAAGCCAGGCGGTGGTGGCGCACGCCTTTAATCCCAGCACTCGGGAGGCAGAGGCAGGTGGATCTCTGTGAGTTCGAGGCCAGCCTGGTCTACAAGAGCTAGTTCCAGGACAGGAACCAAAAAGCTACAGAGAAACCCTGTCTCAAAAATGAAAAAAAAAATGCAAAACTCATAGTCAATTCCTTGGGCAGCCACGTACATTTGTGACCATAGCCCCAGATGCCCTCACTCAGTCTAAATACCCAGCATTCCTCCTCAGAAGTATGTGCCAATCTCTCTGTGCTGAGGAAATGTTTAAACAACACTCATCTTCTGTGGTCCTTGTTCCTCAATGCTCAGCATCCTACAGAGCCCTGATTCTGCCCAGGAGCCACCCGAGTAGCCTTCTCAGGGTTGCATCTCTTGCGGAGTTCATACAAAACTTCAGATTGCCTTAGACTTGGGTACAATGATAACCAACACAACATAGGAGACTGCCCTGGGGGACACCTGGGCTACTGGTACAGTACTGGTACATGCCAGTATAAGCATGCTAGAAAACTAATTCCTGCCGGATGGTGGTGGCTCACGCCTTTAATCCCAGCACTTGGGAGGCAGAGGCAGGTCTACAGAACGAGTTCCAGGACAACCATGGCTACACAGCTAGCTTTTTAAAATAATTTCTTAAATTATGTGTTTGTATGTGGGTATGTGCACATGTGTGGAGTTGTGTGCAGAGGTCAGAGGTGCCAGATCCCCCAGAGCTAGAATTACAGGCAATTGTGAGCCACCAGATCCCCCAGAGCTAGAATTACAGGCAATTGTGAGCCACCAGATGTGGCTCTCACTCTGGTCAATGCCGGAGCAGTGGGTGCACTCAGCTACTGAGCCATGGTTTCAGCCCCATAATAATGTGTTTTAAGTTATTGGTTTTGTTTTTAAAATTATTACTGTGTGTGCATGATGTGTGAATATGAGCTTGAACGTGGTCAGAGGACAACCTTACGGAGTTGGCTTTCTCTTTGCTCCTTAACGCAGAATCAAGGGCTCAAACTCAAGTCGACAGGCTTGCACAGCAAGTGCGTTTACCTGCTACGCCATCTTGCCAGCCCCTAGGACATACCTTGATGGATAGCGTGGCTTAGTTCACCATTTGGTCACATTAAAATCTTTAACTAAAACCCTCAAAAACACTGGAGATGAACTAGCTGGCTTCCCACTGTCGCTAAATCCCATGGTCAGTACTGAAACAAAAAACAAGAGCATTCGATTTCTCATTAGCAGAACAAGGAGGGGGGTGTGTGCTCCTGAATGCCACCTGCTACGCTTCAGTCGAAGCCCAGGACAAGTAGAAGTTTCTATTAAAGAAGCAGAATGGCCATTACGAGATGATAAAGGCACCTACGGAAGGCTTGCACCAAATGCTGCTTCATTTGTACCTGGCTTCTGGCACTGACCATGGTTCAACTTTAGCAGTATGGTTAACATGTTGTAGAGGGGGGCTTCTCTACACCGTCATCTTCAAATCAAACTGATGTTGATACATGGTCCACCCACTGCAGACACAGCCTATGCCATGGATCTCATGCCCAAGCCATCAGGTGGGAACAGCAATTGCAAAGCAGCCCTGAAGCTGGCCCAGAAGTCAGAACTTCACATGCCACTGCTTTCTTAAGAACAAGAAGGAGGGCTGGAGAGATGGCTCAGAGGTTAAGAGCACTGCCTGTTCTTCCAAAGGTCCTGAGTTCAATTCCCAGCAACCACATGGTAGCTCAAAACCATCTGTAATAAGATCTGGTATCCTCTTCTGGCATGCGGGCATACATGCAGACAGAATACTGAACACATAAAGAAAAAAAAAGAACAAGAAGGAATGGCTGGGGGAAGACGGCTCAGATATGCAACCATTAAGACCTGAGTTCAGATCCCCCAGCACCCGCATAAAAGCTGGGCTCACCGGTACACACCCGAAACCCCACTACTGGCTGGTGGTGGTGTGTGTATGTGTGTGTGTGTGGCAGGAGGGGGGCATGAGTTAGATCCCCGGAATTTGCTGGCAGCCAGTCAGTAAAACAGTGAGCTCTCAGGTTCAGTGAGAGACCCTGTCTCAAAATAGAAAGTGGTGAGCAAGAGAGGAAGACAACATCAACCTCTGCCCTCCTTGTGCATGTGCACACACACACACACTCACACTCACAGACACAAACACAGGCACACACACACACACTCACACTCACAGGAACAAACACAGGCACACACACACACACTCACAGGCACAAACACAGGCACACACACATACACATGACTGGGATAAAATGACAGGGACACAGTCATGAGATTCACTTGTTTTTCTCCCTCGCTACCAATAAACGACATGTGCCTGTCCCTTATTCCTTATTTTATCAAAAGGGAACACCTCTCCAGATACAGGACGATGCCGTATGTCTCAGGGATAACCTGGACACTGATCTGTATCCTACACAGGAAAGTCCTCTTACAACTAAGGTACCTCCATATCCCTGTGAGTGGAGCCCCAGGTCCCCAAATCAGTGCTATTCCCTTTTCCAATTAAATTCTCTACGTAAGCCAAGTGTGGTGGTGCACGCCTTTAATCCCAGCACTTGGGAGGCAGAGCAGGCAGCTCTCTACGAGTTTGACGCCAGCCTGGCCTACAGAGAGAGTTCCAGGGCAGCCAAGGCTATACCAAGAAACCCTGTCTCAAAACAAACAAACAAAAAACCCCTTCTACCTAAGGTCAAGCATGGTGTCACACATGGCCACCCTGCTCCCATGATCACCAACAATAATGATTGGTCCTTGGGCTCAGAGGGGTTGGACAACAGCAATGGGGACAGAGGTGACTCAGCTCTGCTCTTACCCCTTTGCCTTGCCCTCATCTGAGAGGGCAGACCTGGCCGTGGCCACTGTCGTCCAGCAGGGGGCCAGCACCTGGTCATCTCTGAGGAATGATCCTCCTGGCAAGCGGAAATCTGACTTTCTCAGTCCTGAGCACTGTTTGACAGCATGCAGCAAAGGAACAATCCATGTTCAGAGACCAGCAGTCAAGAAGAAATAACGGGGCCCTGCAATAAAGTGCCAACTGCTCTCGCAGAAGACCCAGGTTTGGTTCCCAGCACCCTCATCAGGCAGCTCGTAGCTGTCTATAACTCAACGAAGTCAATGTCCTCTGGCCTCTGAGGGCACCTGAACATACATGGTACACATGAACGTATGCAGGCATACACACATAAATAAAATATATTAATCTTTTTTTAAAAAAAAAAAGTAATCAAGATGACTCAGCAGAGAAAGGCATTTGCCACCAAGCCTGATGACCTGAGCTCATTCTCTCAGACCCACACACCTGAAGAAACAAACGGACTCCTGCAAATTGTCTTCTGACTTCCATGTGTATGACATAAATGTTCCCATATGTCCACACATGTGAATGCACGCACACACACATACAAATAAATAAGTGTAAAAAAACTGGAGCTGGAGAGATGGCTCAGAGGTTAAAAGCATTGCCTGCTTTTCCAAAGGTCCTGAGTTCAATTCCCAGCAACCACATGGTGGCTCACAACCATCTGTAATGGGGTCTGGTGCCTTCTTCTGGCCTGCAGGCATACATGCAGACAGAATATTGTATACATAATAAATAAATATTTAAAAAATAATAAAATAACAAAATAATAAAAAATAAAAAAATAATAAAAAAACAATAAGCTGGGTGTTGGGGTACATCTATAATCTAAGCAGTTGGGAAGCAAAGGCAGGAGGATTGCTGAAAGTTCAAAAGTTCAAGGCCTGCCAGGGCTCCACAGTGAGATCCTGTCTAAGATAAATAAAGTGAAGGGGAGGAAACGTGAGCTTTCACAAACTGGCACAGGCGCTTCAGTGTTGTCAACCCCTTCTGCAAGGACAGAGGTCACTCCAACTCATATAACTGCAAGGACGCACGCAGGCACCAGCTCACCCTGCTGGCTGAATGTCCCAGTGTGGCTTCTCTAACCTCCACCCACTTGAGCTTCTTTTCCCGGACCTGTTTTCCTTGTCTCCTCCGCTGGGGGTCAAAGCCCAAGAGGGCCAGTGAGGACACACTGTGGAGTCACAGAAGCCTGGACCTGCTGGTGTCTACTCTGGCTGCTTGCATTTTTTTTCCCAGTCTCACGTGGTATACGTTTCACCACCTCGAGGGCCAGGACTTCTGCTCGGAGCATGTTGGAGGGGACAGTGACAGGAGGAGCAGCTCCTTAGCAGACTTCCAGACACCATAGAGCACAGCTGGAGGTGGTGGCACTTGAGATGGCACAGGACAAACAGTCACTGAGAGAGGATGTGACTATGGGAGACAGAGCTGGAGCTGGGGAAGGGCAGCTCAGCGGCTTCCTTCATCTCTGTGCACAAAGTCAGAGCACGGCACACAATCAACACATCACTGGCCCCTCAGCCAGGCTCAGCCAGGCTCAGCCAGGCAGCACCTGAAGCCGTGGATGCTGCCTGGGTCTCAAGCCCGATCTATTTTTTGTGTACAGGTGGTCGTCTGAAGGGACATCTGCTCTGGGGCTCTGAGAATGGTGCAGGGACCTCCAGAATAAATTAACTCCCTTCAGAGCAGCGTAAAAGAGCAGATAGACAAAAATAAGAAACACAGAGAAGAAGCAAAAAAACACCAAGTTCTCCCCAAATTGAATATCATTCCGGGCCAGAAGAGCAGACATAAAAGATGCTGGAAACATAGCTGCGGTGACAAGAGCCACCTGACCAAATGCCAGCTATAAGTTCTTGCTTTCAGCCAACAAGGTCAAAGAATATTCCAGAACTGCTGCTGCTGCTGCTGCCGAGCTCCAAAAGCAGAGGTGCTTCTCAGTTCCAAATGTCCCCAGGTCAGTCAAGCTGCGAGCTCCGGATTCTCAGTTTTGCTTTTTGTACTGCAAGAAAGTAGAGGAGGACTCTGGTCATGTCACACGATGTCCCCACCTCCCCGCAGGGGGTTCTGGGAGGTGGTAGAATCCATGGGGAGACCCTCCACTGTCACATCTCTGGTTGATGCCCAACCCCTTCTTCTCTAGTGGAAAAGGTGAGGGGCTCAAGGGAGAGAGACTGAGAGGCTGGAGGTTGGGACTAAGCATGGCACTCACCACGGTCCTCCTGAAGCTGAGTCTTGTCTGTGGGAGAAAATTCCCTGGCAGAGGAGGCCCAAAAGAAAACAGGGTTTTCTTTTTCTGTGTGTGGGTTGGTTTTTTGTTTGTTTGTTTTTCCTGTCAGGGATATGCCCAGTGCCTTGTGCAGTAGGCAAGCATCTCCCACTGAGCTGAATGCCCAATCTGAGTTTTCCAAATGGATTTTAAACCCCACATCTGGAGCATCTGGATTAGAAGGACAAGACTCTGGAGCTCCACTCCAACTTTCTGCATTTCTGACCGTCTTCCCCACCTGGAGTCCGGGTGGAGCTCCACTCCAGCGCCCCACATCAGACTTGGTGGAAGTCCTAGACATAGCCTAGTTTTTGTCAACTTCACATAAACTTGAGTCACCTGGGACAAGGCACCTTCAATTTAGGAACTGCTTCCATCTGATTGGCCTGTGTCTGTGTCTGTGGGGCATTTTCTTGATAAACGGTTAGTGTGGGAGAACCCAGCCTACTGTGGTCAGAGCCGCTGTTGGGCAGGTGGCCCTGGGGTGTGTACGATTAGCTGAGAAAGCCATGGGAAGCAGCCAGTTAGCAGCCTTCCTCTGTGGTGTCTGCTCCTGTTCCTGCCTCAGCTTCCCTTGATGGACGATATCCTGGAAGCCAAACAAACGCTTTCCTGCCCTAAGGTGGCCTCTGTCAGTGTTTTATCACAGTAAGAGAACTCAGGCAGCTTCCCTCCAAGCCAGACACAGCTATGCCACGGCAGACAGTAGAGCTGTCCTTCCAGGGGAACCTGCGCTCCTGTGCCCATGACAGCCCACTCCGCACTGCTAAGCAGTGATACGGCCTTCCAGGGTTAAGGGTGCTGAAAAAGACTGCAACCATATAAGATCATTTTTCTACCTGGGTGAACAGGTGGCGTGGACAGCCTGGTTTCAATTGTGATGCACAGGCGTCCCCTAGTGGCTGAGAAGGTTACAGCATCCCTGGAGCCAAGCAAGCACTGACCTTGTTCATGATCCAGTCGGCATCTTCAATGGCTCTTTTGATAATCTGCAGGATTCTCTCAGGGTTGTCTTCATCTGAGTGAACCCGGAAACCCTGTAAGGTTCACATAAAAGAACATGACCAAGTGAAATTCACAAGGTTGGTAAGTTCAGCGCACGTCCCAAGAGGCTGTGAGGTACGGTCACCTCTCAGCCCTGCTGAGTATGCTCGTCCTGCTCACCTGGAGATGACACGATGAAGCTTGGAGAGCCGACCCTGCTGCTCTTAGACAGCAGCGTTTGAGTGCTAGTCTACTTGACAGTACAAATGGTCGCGCAGCCAGCAGGGAGGATGAAAAGGAGGCCCACAGGTTACCGGGCAGCTGATCAGGGCTAAGGGGAGCTGCCAATCTCTGGTCTGATTTGTTCAGCAAAGGAATCTGCTTTGATCAAAGTGTGATGGGCAAGGACTGGCTTGCCCCCCTCCCCCGCCACACACACACACACACACACACACACACACACACACACACACCAGGTGCTGGTGCTGGGGAAGCAACAGAGAGGGGAAGGCAGGCATGGGGGACAACAGAGCCTGGGGAAATTCAACCAGGCTTGTGACCAGTGACCTGCGATCTGGGTTCGCTGGTGTGGTGAACCTGGGGGGTCTTCCAAGAGAATGAACTCCTCCCTCCCTTTCCTGTGTTCCCAACCCCCACATTCACCTACCATGCCAGGAGCCCACTCTGTGCCACCTCCAGGACGTCTTCCCTGACTCCCCCAAAGCTAACTACCCCCTTCTGTTTCCCACAGCCTTCCATTGCTACCACTGTTTCTCTTTTTAAGATGGGATCTCACTATGTAGTCCTGGCTGGCCTGGAACTCACTACGTTGACCAGGATGGCCTTGACCTTGGAGAGATCCTTCTGCCTCTGCCTCTTGAGTGCTGGGATTAAAGACGTGTGCCACCCCTGCATCTCAGTTGTTTTTCTTTTTTTTTTTAATATTTATTTATTTATTATGTATACAATATTCTGTCTGTGTGTATGTCTGCAGGCCAGGAGAGGGCACCAGACCTCATTCCAGATGGTTGTGAGCCACCATGTGGTTGCCGGGAATTGAACTCAGGACCTTTGGAAGAGCAGGCAATGCTCTTAACCACTGAGCCATCTCTCCAGCCCCTCTCAGTTGTTTTTCTTTCCTGTATCTGTATGGGGTTTACCATTTAGCTCTTTACATTTTTTATTATTTTGTTTGTGGTATGGGTGTTTTGCCTTGTATATCCTGCACCATGTGGCTGCAGTACCTGCAGAGGCCAGGAGAGGGCACTGGATCCCTGGAGCTGCTCCATGGGTGCAAAGACTAGACCCTGAACCCTCTGGAAGAGCTGCCAGTGCTCTTACCCTCTTGGCCATCTCCCAAGCCCAGGAAGTGATTTCTTATACGAAGGGAGCGTAAAATGCAAAGCACTGCCGACCAGACTTCCCAGTTAACACTCTCCCGCGCTGGCGTTATTGCCCTTCTCATACAGAAGCATCTAAAGAAGCTGCAGGCACTGTGCCTGTGTCCTCTGAAAACCTGAGTTTCCTAACAAAGGGACAGCAACCAAACTCAGAAAACTGGCATCAGATGTAGCCATTACCTAATCCACGGCCTGCACTCTAGTTCCCGTCTGCTACCTGTTTCTCTAGCGCAGGGTCTGGCATCGCCTTTCGCTTACCAATGACATCGCTTCAGTCACTGTTAATCTAGAGCTGCTTGCCTTTCCTGGTGGTCCAGAAAACTTTGTTTTGCTTTTATTTATTGTTATTTAAGATAGGTCTTCTTACTGGGACCTGGGGCTCGCTATCCTCCTGTCTCTGCCTCCCCAACGCTGGGATTACAAGTGCAGGCCACCGCCCAGCCCTCTCTGGGTGTTGGACTCTGGTCCTCTTGCTAGCATGGCAAGCACTTTGTCAACTGCGCTTCCTCGCCCACCTCTACCCAGTCTATTTTCATATCCTCTGAGCTGTCTCCTTCAGGGCTCAGCACAGTGCTGAGATGCCAGCTGACACAGCCACTGTGCCACAGACGGAAGCCAGAGGTCAGCTGTCCACTTTTGCAGTGCCTCTTACAAAATGTCTAGGCCCGTTCCATGGCAGCTGTGCCTCTGCCCCCCAGCAGACACCTCCCCCAGACCTGCTCCCACCTGCCTGACAGCATGCTTGTAGTGTTCCTGGATGCCCTTGGTTGGCAGCTGCTGGCAGCAACGCAACAAGTAACGGTACAGCTGCAGCGGTGTCTGGACAAGCTCTGCCCCCGGCAGTGGGGCCATCTGTGAGTCCCGGCCCTGAAAAACACAGAATATCACTTTCATAGATATCAGGCCAATTCCAGAGAACCTGGCCTCCCATCCCAGCCCTCTGTGACCCATTTGCACAGAGGCTAGGCCCCTTAGTGGCCCAATCCCAGAAGCCTACACCCTGGGCTGGGCGAGCCTTAGCATAGAGCAGGCCCACAAGCACCCCATGCAAGTGTGGAGGGAGATATGCCACCTCAGCCTACAGTCTTCTAAAGCTCAGGTGGGAGGAGGAAAGAGGAAATGGGCAGAAAACGCCAGGCAGCGATCAAGGCTGCCGACAGCACATATATCCTAGTTAGGGCATCAGGCAGGAGGGCGGGAAGCCCAAAGGTCCAAAGCTGCTAATCAAAGTATTGCCCCAAAGCCAGATGCACTGGCAAGACCAGAGTCTTCAGATTTCCTGGAGATGGAACGACAGACAGTGTTGAGCGGCCCGATGAGGATTCTGGAAACTGAACTTGGGTCCCCTGGAAGAATAGTCTGTTCTTGTAACCATTCTATCACGTGTTCTTAAAAAGATCCCACGAGTCAATATGAACTTTTTCTTTGTGTGTGTGTGTGTGTGTGTATAGTGTGTGTCATAATACCCGACCTGACACCCCATTGTTACTCCATTCTCTCCCACACTTGGGACCAAGTGAGCTCTGACCCACTGTTCCAGACGCATCCATGTCAGCCCCAGGAATTCTTTCCAGAAGTTCCAGACCACCAAGGACATCAGTTCTCTACAGCTCCACATGGCAGTGCTGCCTTGGCGGACCCCTCTCCCTCTGGGAACCTCTTTCTGACTGTCCTCCTGGGAGGGAGGGACTCGCTGCTGCCATGCAGGTGTCTCTCACCGCTGGGCTGTGCCCAAGCCTCGGCACTGTGCCTGGCCCTCAGCAGGCTTCACACTGGACGAACTGAACCAACTGACCCATTATCTCTTCAGTACAGGCTTGGGGTGGGGGTGCTCCCTGTGTGCCAGAGGAGGAGTCAAAGGTAGAGACTGGGTGACAGGAGTTAGTTTTAAAGAAGCAAGGGCGTAGGAGAATGCCCCAGACTCTAGCTCCGTCGGATACCCAGACAATAAAAGGGAACCGTGACAGGCTGAGTTCAGAGGCAACTACGTTCTATTTCAAGCATGTCTTTCTGAAAAATACACGCTCGTCTCCACAGCTACATTGGCCATTTCCTCACGTCTCTTCCGGCTCGTGCTCTGCCACTGGAGTGGTCCCCCACCATACATTCTCCCTCCTAGTAAATGCCAGTTTTGCAGAACTCAGGGTGCACACAGGTTCAACCTGCCTGGCCAACCAGACTCTGGGATTCACACACACAGGGATGGGACTGGAAAAGACCCTTCCCCAACCAGACTCCAGGATTCTCACACACGCGGGGATTAGATTGGAAAAGACCCCCCCCCCCAACCAGACTCCGGGATTCACACACACAGGGATGGGACTGGACAAGACCCCTCCCCAACCAGACTCAAAATCCTCAAAAGATGCCATCTTGCCTCCTCTTGGCTCCAAGCAGAAGGCAGAGCTGGAACTTGCCAGAACAAAGTCCAAAGACCTCATTTAAGCCTTAGAACGCTTCTCCCATAAAAAAGCCTGGACACCAGAACTCTCAATAGCCGGATCATTCACTCCGATTACCAAACCAGCCTGGAATGGTGGTTCTGTTACCTTTGACCCAAAGAATTCCCATAGATCTTGACTCCCTACTTCTACTTCCAAGGGTTGGGGGTGTGGCTCAGGTGGCAGAGCACCTGTCTAGCATGAAGGAAGTTCGGGGCTCAGTCTCCCACACTACAAACAGAAGGCATGATGGTACAGGCCTCTGGTCCCAGCATTACAGTGATGGAGGCAGTGAAGTCAAAGGTCAAGGTCATCCACCTCTTAGTGAGTTTAAGACAAGCTGAGCTACAGGTCTCAAAAAATAAAACTCTATAACCCACTTCAATGGTTCCGGCGGTAAGGATGTCTAAGCAGGACAGGCTCTTCAAGTCCCTGCTATCACCCTTCTGACTAGCCCTGGTTTGGCCTGGCCAGCAAAGGAGAACCCCATAAGCTGTCATGGGCAGGACCCTGAAGGGCAAGCACAGAGGACACACTGCAGTCCCCACACGACAGGCAGCTCGGCTGGCAGGCTTCCCCAGACTATATAAAGTGCTAATCAAATATTGTAAAATGCTAGTCCAGAACAGATGGTTACCATCTGCATCCTCAAACTTAACATTTGGAAAGAGAACAACTTGGCTTTGCTGCTTTAAAACCCAAGCAATACTTAGTAACCAACCCAGCAAGTATGGGCGGAAGATTATTTTCAGCTCAATTATATTACTTAGTCATTCTCAGTAATAACAAGTAGAGAATGCATGTGTGGGTCCACTGAGAGGAGCTGAACTAAAAATGTTTTAATTTAATTTAAAGTGTGGGTTTACTATTATTAAGGGGCCATGAACCTCCCAGCTCCATTAGCGCAGCTACAGTCAAGCCCTCTGACCCTGGGAATGCTCATTTCTCTCACTGTGCCCTTCAAGTGCCCAAGGACTTGACCTTAGCCTCACAGCCCAGCCCTGGGCCTCGGTTAGAGCTCCATCTCCCAGGCAACCACACTAAGATCACCACCTGCAACCCAACTACTCCCTTTCCTTCGATCCCTGAGCCCCTGGCTTGAAATCCCATTGAATTCCACCTCTCTGTGCCTCTTAGATTTATGGCCCCTTCTAGTCCAGATCCGTTCTGTCTCAGTTGACACAGTCTGGAGCTAACCTCTTTGCCCTCTCCCCATTCCCCTATCTGTTCTCCACCCCACAGCCTGACTGAACCTGAAACATGGATCTCAGGGTACTCAGTCCCCTCCAAACCCCCAGTATTCATTCCCATAACTTGTCATTCTGGCAACTTTCCTCAAAATGGGGAACAGCTACTTGAATTTATTTTAAGCAGCCTACGAATGGACATCTTTTCATCATAATGATGTAATATTTACCTACATAAGTAAGAAAAATTCAATTTCATAGATATTATGTTTAAAACAGTTTTGGTTTTGCTGTTGTTTTAAGGAATGGGCACAGAATTGTACCAAGCAAATCAAGATGCAGTCAAAATGAGGAGCTGGCAGAAACAGTGAGAGTGGGACTGAGGAGGGGATGGTGCCGGCCTGCAGAACACACCCAGGTTCCTTCCCACGGCCCAGGGAGTCCGGTGTCTGCCTCGCCCATCCCTCAAGCCAAGTTCAGGCAAAATGAGCTCTAGATGGGGCAGTGTGGGGCAGCTGTGTCTAGGGATGGTCTCCACACCGTGACAGGCGACAGAGGGCTTGACATGAAACAGACGTATTAGTCTTGTTCCTCAGAGAAGCAGAACCTTTAGAAGGTGAGTGTGTGTGTAAGGGGGTGACTGTGTGTTCGAGAGTATGTGTGAGTGTGGGCATGGGTGGGGGGTGTGAGTGGGGGGGGGTGAGTATGTGGGGGTGTCTGTGTATTATTGTGAAGAGCCACCAGGACCATGGTAACTCTTTTTTTTAATATTTATTTATTATGTAAACAATATTCTGTCTGCGTGTATGCCTGCAGGCCAGAAGAGAGCACCTGATCTCATTACAGATGGTTGTGAGCCACCATGTGGTTGCTGGGAATTGAACTCAGGACCTTTTGGAAGAGCAGGTAATGCTTTTAACCTCTGAGCCATCTCTCCAGCCCACCATGGTAACTCTTATAAAGGAAAACATTTAGTTGGGTGACTTACAGTTTCAGAGGTTTAGTCCATTATCATCATGGCAGGACATGGAGCTGGAGAAGGAACTGAGAGTGGAGAAGGAGCTACATCTTGATGTCACAGTCAACAGGAAGTGAACTGTCTCTCTAAGTGTAGCTTGGACATAGGAGACCTTAAAGCCCACCCCCACAGTGACAAACTTCCTCTAACAAGGCCACACCTCCTAATAGTGTCACTCCCTATAAGCTTATAGGGGCCAATTACATTCAAACTACCACACTGAGTGAGTATATGCGTGTATTACAAGGAATGTGTCATGTAATTCTGGAAACTGGCAAGCCCCAAATCTGCAAAGCTTGACTCTAACCCTAAGTGGGAAAGTTGCCAAGAAACCAGGAAGAGTCTGTCCCAGTTCAAAGGGCTCCAAGAGAAGAGAATTCTTTCCTATGTTGGAAAGGCTCAGGCTACTCAATCTACAACAGTTAACTTGTAAACATCTAACGCCCTCCAGATAGTACAGACATAGCAGCCACTGAGGCCAAGGACTACCCAGGACCACTGAACTGTGCAGCAGGGAACTCCACATCTTCTGACCTACATCTCTAACCGTAAGACTGCCACAGGCACAGGTAGAGAACAGGAAGAGAGAACGTGGCTTCAACTGTAAACAAATCCTTTTGGTTTCCTAAATTCTTTTACAATATCCTATAGTGGTCAGGCCTTTAGGGGACTAAATGAGACTGGAGATGTGGCTCGCCAGGATGACTGGAGTTCACAGAGCTCCACCTCCCTCTGCCTCCTGAGCACTGGGATTTAAAGGTGTGTGCCACCAAGCCAAGTCTAAACACGTGTTTTTAAAAAGACTGAATGGGGCCCATTTACATGAATGAAGACAGTCGGCTTGACTCAGTCTACTAATTTAAACCTAAAAACACTCTCCCGGAGACACCCAGAATAACACTTGCATCCATTCAAGCTGACACACAATGAAAACTTCCTAGTAGAAGTCTACAACCACTTGTTGGCAATCCTCTTCCCTCAGCCTGCAATGCCCCTGTGGCATCCAACCGCTGGCCTTACGCTTCCACACTCAGCTCTGGGTCCAGCACCTCCTGGAGGCCCTCACGAACACAGAACACTCCACACCGCCCTGCACCATGCTCAGGTCACCTGTGGTGACCACCCTGCTTCGCGCTAGCCCTGACTTCCAGCACCTGTGTACAAGGACAGCCCTGCCAGGCATTCTCCAAGGGAGGTTCATGTTTTATCAACCTCCCACCAAAACCTTCCGCAGCTGTGCACCAGCTGACACTGTCGAGCTGTCAAGCTGGTACGAGACTCTGCCAGCATTATGAGGATTGCTTGATACTGTGGTTGTGTAGTTCGCGCTTATCCGCAGATGATGCAGGTGCAAGCATTAAGAAGAAATACGTTACAGGCTCTGCAGCCATTCCCAAACAGTTCAACAAAAGCCAGTCCGCAGAGAGAAGGGGCAGACTAAGAAGAGACACAAATGTTAAGAGCGTTTCTACTCAAGGTCTGAGTTCTGTTCTGATCCAGCGAGTCCACCACCCACATCTAACTCTCGAGGTCTCTTTGTCATCCTCTTTCCAGCACAGGGTGAAGACATTGCCATCTCCCCAAGGTCCTGCCCCAGTCTGTACTTCTGATGCTTCCACATCCTTCCCCCTCGCCCCTCCACTCTCAAGCACACGGCCCGCGTGTGAGAAACAGGTTGACTGTTCTGACGTGTTCCGTGAGCACTGACTCTGTCAACTCCCTATGACCTGAGAATTCAAGGAATGCAGCCCAGACTGCATTCTCTGCTCAGACCCTAGGACCCTGGCATCCACTTCAAAGCACCTTTCCCCATGAACTGTTACTAAGTCTGTCTCCCCATCTTGTACTGCCTTAGACAATCACAGTCGGTCGCACAGTCTTTGGGGTGCCTGACTGTTCATTAAGTCATCTGGATACAATGAAAGCACGAAACAATCACACACACGGACAAAGAGAATTAGTCTGGTCTGCCATCAGCACAGCTCGTCCATGCAATGTCTCTCCAAGCAGCTGAGTTTGCAGTCTTCAGGAAACCACTGAAAAGACCTGCTTATCCAGAATCTTCCGAAAAGCTGCTGTCGTAATTGATCACCTTCCCACAAAGAGGCTAATTAGCCCCTAGCAATTGTGACAGTTTTTCACGTACTACCTCACTAAGTACAGCAATACTAGAGGGTAGGTCTTGTTGCCCCCATTTTATAGATAAGAAAACCAAGGCTCAGCGAAGCTATGGTTTGTCAGTGGCCACATAGTTGTGCAGTCGGGAAGGGAACTAACCCTAAGCCTATTTGATTCTGAAGCCTCTTTGCCATCTGCTAAAATGCGTATAAGAACATTACAGAAGGCTGGAGGGTAACCCAGTGGACTGCCTAGCATGTGCAAGGCCCTGAGTTCAGTCCCCAGCACTAAAAAAGAAAAAAGTGCTGGCCAGATCATGACCAAGGTCCCCACCCATAAAGAACTCTCCTGGGCTTATGCAAGAGCGGGCTCAGTCACTGACACACACACTTGTCTGGACTATTAATTCACAACTCAGCTGCAAATCCTTGCTCTCCCTGCCTTTCTGGAACACACGTGCCTTACAGCACCCTCTCTCACAGAGACTGAAAAAATTCAGACTAATGTCAATTACACAGGGAAAAAAAGAAAGGAATACTTTGAAAACAAATCTTAAGGTGGGCATTAGTGGAACACGCCTTTAACCCCAGCACTGGGGAGGCAGAGACATGTAGGGCTCTGTGAGTTCAAAGCTAGCCTGGTCTAGAGATTGGGTTCCAGGACAGCCAGGGCTACACAGAGGAAAAAACAAAACAAAACAAACAAAAAAACCTCACTGAATGGTAGGATGACTTAGACACAGGCCTTACAACCTGAGTCCAAAACCCTGGATCCCACAAGGTGGCAGGAGAGAACCAGTTCCCAAAGGCAGTCCTCTGACCTCCGCCTGTGACATCACACACAATTTACAAAAACGAATGGACCTGGTGGCAAACCGCTGTAATCCAATTCTCAGGAGGTAGAGGCAAGAGACTTGGGAGTTCAAGGTCCAGCCCCGGGCCACAGAGCAGGCTCGAGGCCAGCCTGGGCTATCCAAGATCCTATTTTAAAACAAAACCAATTTACAAAACTCAAAAAAGACCATGATCTATTACAGGAAAGGGGGGCGGTGGCACAAGGGGACTTCCTGGGTGCCAAGTGGTACTGCTGGCACAGCAGGCGAAGAAGAAAGGACCCAGCCCTTGTAAGGTCACTGCCCTTTTTCCTCACCTGTGTCCTAGCACAGGGCATCTAAAAATAATTCAAAAAAGAGTCATACATTTAAAAAGATAATGGAACTGCAGAAAATAACCTGAGATCATGCCCGATTGAGCACTGATAAAAGCTAAATTAAGCCTGCACCAGCCATTTTTTAAAATATGCAATTAATCTTCTTGATGGAGGAAAGTTGAAAAATAGGAATGGTGTGCTCCCTGCCCCCGCCCACCCCAGGGCTCCATCTGGCATATTTATGTTCTGCCAGCCGGCCTGCCTCCCCTAGCCCTCTACCACAGAACGAAGGTCAGCCCAGCCTCCCCTCATTCCCACTGGCA
This sequence comes from Microtus pennsylvanicus, assembly GCF_037038515.1. Taxonomy (NCBI): domain Eukaryota; kingdom Metazoa; phylum Chordata; class Mammalia; order Rodentia; family Cricetidae; genus Microtus; species Microtus pennsylvanicus. The sequence goes on from NC_134589.1 coordinate 42,633,120, forward strand.
CAAGCTTAGGGTATAGCTCTATGCTCATCCCTGTGGGAGGTGAGGATTTTGGAGATGAATCCTGGGGGATGACCACGCCAGGCAATCTTTTACCACGGGGCTGTTCCTAGCTCCTGATTAGCAGGTAACTAAGCAGTCTCTTCCTTTTTGGCCAGTTCTCACGTGCCACCCAAGGACATTTCACACTTTAGCCTTCCTTTTCATTGCCCCCCCTCACCTTATACCCAGAGGACAGGCATGTGATAGTTAAGACTTCAAATGAGTCCCAACAGCCATTACAGGGAGAATGGCGAGATAAAACCTGATCCAGGCAGACCTTGGAAAAACATTCTATAATAAAAAGAATGAAGTGCTGATTTATGCTACCGCGTGTGAACCTTGAAATAGGCGTGCGAGATGCAGGAAACCAAAAACGGGGCTACATAACGTATGATTGATTCTGAACATTTTATGAAGTGTTCAGAATTTGGCAAATCTATGGAAAGTGGAGATGTGGTTGCCTAGCGCAGAAAAAAAGGAAAGGGACTGGGGAAGGGCGTTGCCTGAAAACGGAGCTAGGTTTTTTTGTTTTTTCGAGACAGGGTTTTTGTTGTCGTTTAGGCACAATAAATATTCTAAAATCCAGAGTGGTGGCAGATGTACAACTGCCACCTGCGCATCTAAAGGTTATTAAACATGTGCATTTTAGATGGGCACTGGCCGATAATCCCAGTAAACGTGGGAGGCTGAGGCAGGAGGATTACGAATTCAAGACCAGCCTGGGCTAAATATTGCAGAAACCAAAATGATCCCAGTTACTCCTGATAACAAAGTGTTCTCATAGACCAACTGAGAGAAGAGGGGCGCGTCTCCTCTTTGAAAATCAAAGATCGAAGCTGCTCCATTCGAGTGCGGATCCCAGCAGCACATGGCGGAGACTAGCTCCCTGCATCCTCCCAGCCCGCATCCCGGCCTCCCACGCTCCTCCACGGCGCCGGGACTAGGCCTGCGACAGGTGCCGCCGTCTCTCGGGGAAGCCCGGAGCACCCGCAGATCGCCCCCAGGGCTTCCACAGATCCCGGCCCTGCAGACAGCCTCGGTAATCCCCAGCCCGCCCACGCCGCCCGAGTCCCCGCCCTGGGCCCACGCAGCGGGGCTCACCCGCCTTCCGGGCGGACGCCAACTCGAGACAGCGCGAGCGACGAGTGCGCCTGCGCAGCGGAAGCCAGCGCAGCCCCGCCCCCGCCCGGTGCCTGAGCGCCCTCTGCCGGCCGCCAGCGGGACTCGGTGTCCTACTGGGTGCGGGGATCCTGATCCGACCCCGCCCAGTTGACCTTACCCACAGCCTTCTTTTCCTCGTCTTCCTTACTTAACCTTGGATACAAGCCCTGGAAGCCAGCTCTTCCTTATATTCCCAAGAGTGGATTGTGCTAGAATATTAGGGGTGCTCAAGATCTTTGTAAAGGCTTCTTGGAGGACTTGTCCCGAACCTCTAGTGTTGATGACCAGAATTATGTTTGGAAGGGAGTCTGCATTTTGAGTCGCTTCATCAAATTACAGTCCCACAACACCTGTCAGAAGAATACATATGACAGTAATAGGCATGCTTCTTTTCAGACTCAGCTATAATTATAATTGAGGGAAAGAATACAGAATCTCAACTCACAGCTACTGCCAGGATCATTCTTTGAAAACGAAATAATGCTGATTCATTAAATGGGCTCTTCCCACTTGCGCATGTTTAAAGGCAGAATGCTTCTCTGAATTGACTTAAATGCAAGTTTTATATCCTGAAAGAAATAAAGATGAGTCTTTATCGGGAGACAAACGCCCTGTTCAATGAAGCTGCAAGCTTCTCGGGGCTGCTGTCTGAAAGGCAGTGATGGGACCAGTGGATAACATTGCTTCTCTTCACATGTCTCTCTTCTCTGAGGCTTTTTAATCCTGTCTGTATGAAAAGCCCGATTTCCTTACACACACACTCCTTGTGTAGTTGCTTTAACAAGACAGTTTCTTATAATGTCTCTTTTTCTTCATTTTTAAAAAAGAAAACATGGCTATCTAGCAGCACCCAGAAATCTATTTTCCTTCCTCTTAGGAAGCAGGGGTTATTTGTTAACAGAACTTTTTCTTTTCCCCGTTCCTTCTCTGTAGTCCCACTCCACCCCCCCTACCAGCACCCCTCTTTTTCTCTTTACCTAACACACTACACTGTCTCCAAACCAGTATGGGAAGATTCCGCCCCTGGAATACCCAGATAATTACCTTCATTTATTTTCAATATGTAGACGTGGACCAAATATATCTGAAAGATCCAATCGGGCCCTCATAAATCAGCCCTCTTATTTATCTATGCATAATCAGGGCACATCATTAGCACAGATCCAATCAATAAATCATTATACTTTTAGAGCCCTCACTAGGAACACTCTGCAGCAACACCATTCCACTCCCGAGTTCAACATTAGGAGCCTTTCACGTTTTTCAGCAATATCACAGTCTGTTCTCTCATCCCTGCTCTTTTGTTCCTAGATCTCTGTGTTCCTGCTTCAGAAGCCTCATCCTAATACCTAGGGCTCATAAAATATTCAAGAAGCAAGCTGTTAGCTCTACCGCCAAAAGCTCCACCTTCGTGGCTCTTGTGTTACTCCTGTCTTTATAGAGTGCAGCATTTATTGTTCGAAGGAGAAGGAGAAGAAGAAGAAGAAGAAGAAGAAGAAGAAGAAGAAGAAGAAGAAGAAGAAGAAGAAGAAGAAGAAGAAGAAAGAAAGAAAGAAGAATTACCACAAGGAAAGGTGTAGGCAGCACTCCCTTTATTCTACCAAGTCACAGTAGAAGTTTGGTTTTAAGAATAGTCCAATTTAAATAAATAAATAAATAAATAGAATAGTCCAATTGTGATTCTTTTCAACTTGACAGGAACTTTAGATTTCATTTCAATAAAAACTAAAGAATTCTTTTTTTTTTTTTTTTTTGGTGTTTTTCAAGACAGGTATCTTTGGCTGTCCTGGGACTCACTTTGTAGACCAGGCAGATCTGCCTGCCTCCGCCTCCCGAGTGCTGAGATTAAAGGTGCGCCACCACCACCCGGCTGTAAAACTAAAAAAATCCTTACCAGTCCCAAAATTCACTAAAAAGACAGCAGGCCCACAACCTAATGAAAACTCAACCATTCTTATGCCATTTTCTTCTACACTGAAATTTCAGCAGCTGTGTGCCCTCATGTCAGGTTGTGTGATATTTACAGGTAAACAGAACTTTAAAGACCTTTTGCTTAAGAAACCTATCACTCAAGGGTTTGCTGTATATACAGGAGATTCTTCTCACTGAGGAATTCATCAACTTCCCTAAGAAATACATGGCCACCTTCTCTTGCTTTCTGAGATGTATTTTAGCCTGACAGAACCAAATTTGTAACACCCTGTAGAGAAAGGGGCAAGAGGCCTGGGGCTTTCAGTTTTAATTGACCTCTGAATTTTAAAAATCACGTTTATTTGCTCATTATTATGTGTGTACGTGCCGTAGAGTGTGTACGTGCTGTGGTGTACGTGCTGTGGTGTGTGTACGTGCTGTGGTGTGTACATGCTGTGGTGTGTATACGTGCTGTGGTGTGTATACGTGCTGTGGTGTGTGTACGTGCTGTGGTGTGTACATGCTGTGGTGTGTATACGTACTGTGGTGTGTATACGTGCTGTAGTGTGTATACGTGCTGTGGTGTGTACGTTCTGTGGTGTGTATACGTGCTGTGGTGTGTGTACGTGCTGTGGTGTGTGTACGTGCTGTGGTGTGTATACGTGCTGTGGTGTGTATACGTGCTGTAGTGTGTATACGTGCTGTGGTGTGTACGTGCTGTGGTGTGTATACGTGCTGTGGTGTGTATACGTGCTGTAGTGTGTATACGTGCTGTAGTGTGTATACGTGCTGTAGTGTGTATACGTGCTGTGGTGTGTGTACGTGCTGTGGTGTGTGTACGTGCTGTGGTGTGTGTACGTGCTGTGGTGTGTGTACGTGCTGTGGTGTGTATACGTGCTGTGGTGTGTGTACGTGCTGTGGTGTGTATACGTGCTGTGGTGTGTGTACGTGCTGTGGTGTGTACATGCTGTGGTGTGTATACGTGCTGTGGTGTGTGTATGTGCTGTGGTGTGTGTACATGCTGTGGTGTGTGTACGTGCTGTGGTGTGTGTACATGCTGTAGTGTGTGTACATGCTGTGGTGTGTGTACATGCTGTAGTGTGTGTACATGCTGTAGTGTGTGTATGTGCCGTAATGTATGTACATGCTGTGGTGTGTATACGTGCTGTGGTGTGTATACGTGCTGTAGTGTGTATACGTGCTGTAGTGTGTATACGTGCTGTGGTGTGTGTACGTGCTGTGGTGTGTATACGTGCTGTGGTGTGTGTACATGCTGTGGTGTGTGTACGTGCTGTGGTGTGTGTACATGCTGTAGTGTGTACATGCTGTAGTGTGTGTACATGCTGTGGTGTGTATACGTGCTGTGGTGTGTGTACGTGCCGTAGTGTATGTACATGCTGTAGTGTGTGTTCATGCCATAGAGTGTGTACATGCTGTAGTGTGTATACGTGCTGTGGTGTGTGTACGTGCTGTGGTGTGTGTACGTGCTGTGGTGTGTATACGTGCTGTGGTGTGTGTACGTGCTGTGGTGTGTGTACGTGCTGTGGTGTGTGTACATGCTGTGGTGTGTGTACATGCCGTAGTGTATGTACATGCTGTAGTGTGTGTATGTGCCGTAATGTATGTACATGCTGTGGTGTGTACGTGCCGTAGTGTGTACGTACTGTGGTGTGTATACGTGCTGTAGTGTGTACGTGCTGTTGTGTGTGTACATGCTGTGGTGTGTGTACATGCTGTGGTGTGTATACGTGCTGTGGTGTGTATACGTGCTGTGGTGTGTATACTGCTGTAGTGTGTACGTGCTGTTGTTTGTGTGTGTGCTGTAGTGTGTACGTGCTGTTGTGTGTGTACGTGCTGTGGTGTGGGGTCAGAAGACAACCAAGGGAGTCCGTTGTCTTCCACCATGTGGGTCCAGAAAGTCAAACTCAGGTCATCAGACTTGACAGCAAGTTCCTTTACCCACTGAGCCAGATCCCTAGCCCCATTTCCAGATTTCAAAGAGAAATGATACATTTGCATGCTTTGATTAAATCATGTTATTGTCTCAAAGGTTGACCGTGTAAATAATTCAAATTAATTCATAAATATACAATGTGTTTAATAAGCATGATAAAGACTTAGAAGAAAATACTTAGGGCCTTCAATCTGCCCTTGCTCCCAGTCCCCCCAGCTCAGATTTCTCTGAGCACAAAGGATGAAGACTACCTTGGTGTTCTCTTCTATTCAAAATATGCAAAGTTGCTATTTACCAGTTTGCAATTTGCATGACTCAAATTCTGCCAGAACACGGGGTGAGGGGCACAGGATGACAGGTGAGTATGCCAAAAGAGATCACCAAGGCAAAAATGGAAAAATCCAGTGTATGGATCTTTGCCACCCTGGGTGTTGCAGAACACAGCCCTGGCTGACAAGAGAGGTTTGTTAGTAAGACAATGGAAACATTGGGTGTGAAAGGTTACATGAGTGCTCACACGCAGAGTGTCTTTTCTTCTGTAATTACTGGGTGGGAAAGGGGGGGGGGGATGAGCAGAGATGCAGGATTTTTATAAAAAGGAGTATAAAAGAGAAAGGCAGAGCCATGACTAGTCCCAGAATACTCTACAGGATGGAGTCTAATCTTTCAGGACTTTGGTCTTGTGTTACTTTCTACAGCACCATAAATCCAACCTGCCTGGCTAAAACACATCATTCTCCACCTCTCTGGTGTGTTCTCTAGTAATTTATTGACAGTAGCTGCATGTGAAACCACATAGATAATTAGACACAAGCCATCTCTGGAGTTGAGTCTCCACTTTTTTGTCTGTTGAAAACATGTCTCACAATTTAAGACTGTAATTAACATATACACCCATATCCACAATTTTCATATAAATCACATTTGCAATGGAACTTTTCATAAAAAGATTAAGTGTAGCCAGACATGGAGATGCGTGACTACGAAGCCAGCACTAGGGTGGGGTGAAACAGAATCATGAGTTTGAGACAATCCTAGACTAAACAGCAAGACTTCACTAAAACTACTGGTCCAGCCATGATGGTACACACCTTTACTCCCAGAACTCAGAAGGCAGAAGCAGGAGGATCTCTGTGAGCTCAAGAGCAGCTTGGTTCAGTTCGAGTTGCAGGACATGAAGAATCTTAAAATGGCCACAGATAAGAATTCAATGCCAGGGGCCTGGAGAGATGACTCAGCAGTTAAGAGCTCTGGCTACTCTTCCAAAAGACTTGGGGTTCAATTCCCAGCACCCACACGGCGGCTCACAACTGTCTGTAACTCCAGTGCCAGGGGATTCAACACCCTCACACAGACATACATGCAGGCAAAACACCAATGCACATAAACAAAAATAAAAATAGGGCTGGAGAGATGGCTCAGCCGTTAAAATCTAGGCTCACAACCAAAATAAAAATAAATAAATCATTTAAAAAGAATAAAAAGAGTTCAATGCCACAGCTCACCGAAATGAAGGAAATAATTATTAAATAAGATTAGTTGGAGAAAGAAGGAAAGAGGAAGACAAGAAGGAGGAGGAGAGGAGAGACCTAGGGGCAGGAGAAGGGAGGTAACCTTGTCAATACTGTCCCTAAGAGAAAGGGCTGGTCAAGTTAAGTACAGTTGCCAAGGGAAAGGGGGGGGTCATTAATGAGAGGAAACCATTCTTTTGTATAGACAGAAAACAGGGTGCTCTGGTCAATCAAGTGTGTAGTTAAATAGTTAACTGTCCACATTGGCAAACACATGCTGATACCCTTTTCAGGCAAACTATCATTAGAGCCCAGCTCATCACAGAGACAACTGCATCCCTTTCATCTGGGCTCTCTTCTGTTCCCCGCTGCCGCTCCACCCCCATCTTGTTGTTTGAGGCAGCTCAAGTCTTGTTTTTGTCCTGTGATAGACCCTTTACTGGGTCCTCAGGAATTCTCTGAAAACAGAGGTCAAACTCCTGACTGTGTCCCCCAAGGCCCTGCAGGGTTTGAACTTCAAACTTTCACTTCCTCTTTCTGGCCCCTTGCCACAGCCCTGTGACTTTTCAGACTTTCAAATGTACCCTGACCCTTCTGCCATTCAGCCTATTTCCCTCTCCACAAATGTATCTTCCTCCCCTTCCCTGACATCCACACTCCCACGCTGGAGCAGAGAAACTAGCCTGTCCCTGCCTCCATGGCAGGCGGCAGACTTCATGACGATACACAGGTCAGTGTGGAATCTCCCAGAAATCGTTGACACAAGGATGTGAGGACACACAGCTTATCTAGACAGGGATCTAGAAAACACTCAGTAAGGGAGTGGAGACACGAGCTTAGGCGGAAACAGTCCATACAGGGTTCCGCCAAGCAAGGCAACACCACGCCAGACTTCACTCCTCCCTCTGGGAGTCAAAGTGGGTGGTGCCCTGAAGCATTTATAGGACCGTCCCTTTTAGTTACTGGTTGGATGATGCTCTCAGGGTGCTGACTCCCTGGTAGAGTTAGCCTGCCATGTTCTCAAGCAGAGACGTAGCTGCTTGGGGCAGCGGGAAATCCGTCAAATATGGTAGAAGGTAAGGTTCAGAGGATGGGGCGAGGTCACTGGTAATTCTGCTAGTTACAACAGTCATAAGTGTACATGCATAAGTCTGTCCATTTATGTACCTGTACAGATTTAGTGCATGCATGTGTACACAGATGTGTGTTTGTGTGACTATATCGGGTCATATCCACCTCCCGACTGCAGCTCTGTGAAAACAGAGCTGAGCAGCAGGGTCCCAGTGTCATGCCACACTGAACGCTCCCTCCCCACATCCTCAGCCCTCTGCCTCACTCTGATTGAATCTATCCTCCTCCTCCAATCTGCCTCAAGCAGATTAATGTTGAGAAAATTACACAACGGAGCTGATGGGTCTGACTTTAAATGCATCCTGGATACTTCCCGGGAAGAAAATGACTGCTTTTCAGAGCTCCCACACGCCACCTCCACCCTCACACCCCGCTAACTGCCCGTGGGAAAGGTCAACACCACCAGATGAGAGCATCCCTCAGAGTTCTCAGCCTGTCTCCTCTCCCCATTACAATGAGGCATATTGCTGTGTGCCTTTGACGACTCATCCCCCTGTGCTTCTCTGGGCTCTCTCCCTGGAGAGTTGCGGAAGTCTCTGCTGCTAGTTACTTCTGCTTCATCCCTAATTCATCTCCACACCTCCGCTTGCTCATCCTAAGCAACACTCTGAAGAGGTCTAGAGCTTTACTTCTCAAAGAGTGACCTGTGGAGCAGCGGTGTGAGCCTCGCCTGGGAGCCTGTTGGAGATGCGGGCTCTCCACCCAGACAGCAGTGGAATCCGAGCCCACATTTAACAAGATCCCCAATGATGCTCACCAGGCTTGTGAATGTTGAATGCGTACTAAACCAGGGGCTCATTCAAACACAAATGAACCAAACGTCAGACAACTTTCTGTGGTCCTGTTCCCCACCATACTGACTACTTTCTCTACTCTCCCCTGGAGCCATTCAAAACATGTATATAGAGGCCCTGGCAGATACCAACCTGTCTTCTAGGTTCTGAGGAGGCAGAGTAAATAAAGCATATGTGGGGGGCTGGAGAGATGACTCAGTGATTAAGAGCACCTGCTCTTCTTACTGAGGACCAGAGTTCAGTACCCAGAACCCACTTTGGGCAGCTCCCAACTGCTCCAGGGAACCCAATGCCCTCTTCTGGCCTGCAAGAGCAAATGCATCCACCAAAAACATACATCAACACAGACACACATACATACACATAATTAAAAAAAACCTTTTAAGAATGAAAAATAGGGGCTAAAGAGTTGGCTTGACGGCTAAGAGCACTTGCTGCTCTTCCCGAGGACCAGGGTTCCATTCCAAGCATCCACACGGCAGCTCACCACCATCTGTAACTCCAGTCCCAGGGATCTGATGCCCTCTTCCGACCTTCACAGGCACCAGATATGCACGTGGTCCATATGCATGCATGAAGGCAAAACACTAAAATATAAAAAATAAAACAAACATTAAAAAATACAATTAATAAATAAAGCATATGATCAATTTGTATGTTGTGTTCCAGGGGCCCAGAAAATGAGAGAGGAAGAAAGAATATGAGTGATAACTGATCTACAGTCAGATAAAAGATGGCAGTGTGGGTGAGAGAGACAACTCAGAGGGTAAAGGCACTTGTTACTGAAAAAGTGATTATCATCCAATAGCTACTGTACCATTCTAAGTATTGTGACACTTAGACAGAGACCTAAATGACAAGCAACCACTCCACCCAGAGATGAAGAGCTAGCTCAGGGGGTACAGAGGACCTGAACTGGATCCCAAGCACCCACATTAGAGTTGGAAGAAACAGCCCGGACTTGCTGTTCCAGCACAGGCAGGCCGAGACAGGATGTAATCTGGGGCTTGCTGGTTCACCAGTTTAGCCAAATTGGTGAGCTCTAGGTTCAATGACAGAGCCAAATTCAAGAAGCAGGGTAAAGACTGATTGAAGAAGATACCCAGCGCCAGCCTCTAGCTTTGACATGCGCACATATGTACACACACATGCACACGCACACACAAACACACTGCACACACATGTGCACACATGCACATATAAATACACTCACACACAAGCACACACACACAGACACACTCACACGCACTGTTACAGCTGTTCACGCCAGCTTACCCTGCAGTCAATACCTGTCTCCTGCTCTGAACAAGACTTCCAGTGGCTTCTGTGGTATTGTAGGTCAAGGCCCCCTTTCTGCCCTTAACTTCCTAGACTTTTCAGTAGCCCCTGGGTCATCTGACCAGACTTTCCTTCTAATTGGAAACTAAGTCACCTACTTAACCCTTTCCTTGCCCCTCTCTGACTAAAATGAAATTCGGGGACTTTCCTGGATAAAAGAGGAGAAAGCAGAGACAATCCGGGGAAGGAAATTTTATTCAAACATAAAAATGCCATTCCATTTTCTTAAAAATATATTTTAGTTTCTGTCTTTTGGGTTTTTGTTTGTTTCAGTTTGAGTTCGTTTGGTTTTTTGAGACAGGGTCTCATATAGTCAAGGGTGGTCCTAAACTTAGTATACACTCCTGAGCCTCCTGCCTCCACCTCCCTGGTGCTGGGATTGTAAGCTTTTATCTTGTTTCTTGTTTTATTTTATTTTTTAATTCCTGTATTGGCTCTGGTGTGTCTGGAAGTGGGAGCGATTTCTCTGATCCAGGCACAAAGGGCAAAGCTGGCCCCACCTTTTTCTCTCTGCTCAGCTGGGCTTCCTAAGATGGAACTCAGAGTAGCCGAGCAGGAAGGAAAGCCTGAGGGAGCTAGCTGGCCTCCCACAGCTCAGCAGTAAGAATCCAACTCCCACTTTCCCTTTTCCCTGAAGGGCAGGCTACGCAGCAAGAGCTGTGGGGAGAGCAAAATGACATTTGCTGGAAACCGCAGAACCATCTAGGGGAGAAGGATGGATGGAGGTTATTATTAGCCAGCTTCTGCTCAGAAAGTCCCAATTCAGACCAGGGAGGTCTTTCAGGATATCAGTATAAATCCCACCACAGCGTGGGCTTCTTGGCTTCCTCAGTGCAGAAGACGGCATGTCCCTTTGGCCTAGAAGAACGGTTAGAACACTTGGGTATTTCTTTTTCATTTGTAAATATTATTAGGGTTCAACAAGAGCATATGCCCTACCCACCCACTGAAGCCTCCTGACTACACGCTGAAGCTTGATCCCAGCACCCAGCAGTGATGGAGCCATGACTGCCAGCGCCCATACACAGTGTCATGACCACTTGACACATAGACCATGGAGGTCTCTGGCCCACCGGGTTCCCTCCCAGTCAGCAACCGGCAATCTGAAGCTCCTGCCTATTTCCATAGCCAAAGACAATAGAAGCATCGGGAGATCTTTGTGATATGTGAAAATCACGTGAACTTCACAGCTCAGCGGTCAGCAAGTTTTACCGGAACACAACCAGGCCCATTTACTTCCACGTTGTCTATGGCGGCCTTCGTGCTTCCGCGGTGGAGAGGAGCTGCTGTGACGGAGACAACACAGTCTGCAAAGCCATTTACTTATTACCGGGCCCTTTATAAATGTTAAGTCATCGATCCTTAGTCTACAGAGAGTGCTGCAATGTTTCAGCCTCACAGCTGGGGCTCAGCAAAGACCAGGGTGAGCCCTGCCCCACCCTCACAGCCCTGAGGACAGATTTACCTCAGCCCACTCACCTAACACCCTATAAACATCCTGTTCCCTCATTTAAATTTCCTGCTGTCCCACCTCTGTGGTTTCTCCCGGTGTTCCTCTCCTCTGTAAACCACACCAAAGGTCTCCTTGTACTTTTATGACAATTTCCCCCAACCTTCAAGCAGGCTGTCCTGAATCTCTCAACTAGAATTTGTTTACCCGCTCTCCTCTCTCTCTCTCTCTCTCTCTCTCTCTCTCTCTCTCTCTCTCTCTGCCATAATTCTTTCAGCTCTGTCTCAGGACACACCAGTTTCCTACTTTGCATTCTAATTATTTATGCACATGTTTTATTCCCCCTCTAGACTATAAACTCCTTGAAAAATGCATTGGCTCATTACAAAATTAGCATTCTGAGAGCCCTTATTTGCATCACACATAAGATCTCTTGTCTTCGGCAAAAAGGAGTCTACTTATGACACGTATAATTGTCACTTATCACACAAATCAATGATAATGGGGAACCAGGGCAAGGTGGCTAATTAAAACCCACGGCAAATTCTTCAAAAACTCATCTTCATCCCCCTTCTGTTTCCACCAATACAATACAACCGGTTTACGTTAAATTCATTCGCCTTCTTTTTTTACTTGCTTTGTAGCTGTGCCACTGCAATGACCATCAGGCAGTTCGTCGGAGCAAAAGTATTGAGAGAGAATAACCCGAAAACTGAAGCCATCGTCAATCTAATGGTAGGAAACTTTTGTAGCATTCTTCCCAAGGAAGCTACAGCTCCTATTCCCAAGAAAGATTGATGCGTATACCATCTGGGTTTTTATAATTATTATTATTGTTTGTTTTCCCCAATACTGAGATCGGAACCCAGAGCCTTAGGCCTCCCAGCTGTCTATCACCAAGCGACACTCCCAGTTCTCTGCACGCATTTGGAACTTGGAACAGAAGACGATAAATCTTTAATATGTCCCTGATATTCTGAGTAATAGGTGAATTTAAAGTAATTTTTTCCAGTTCTCTGCACATATGCTTTCTGAGGCAGGTCCTATATAGTCTATGGCCAATATTAATTCCATAAAAAATGATAAGGAAATAAAATAAATATGAAGAACCTTGTTTGCCAAGGCAACATATGTGCTTGGGATGAGCCTTTGTACCCATGACTAGGGCACGCAAATACCGTGCTGGGCCCCCTTTCTTAATAGCCTCGTTTCTCACGTGCTCCTCAGAGGGAAAAATGTGACGCTAATTTAAGATGACTTATCCTGCTAAGCGCATAAATAAAAAACAGTTCAGAATCCAGAACACGACAGAGCTCCCCTTTCACGTCTAATTAAGTACTTTTAATTGGCAATTCAATTGGCAGACTGCATATTTGGGGCTGGAGAGATGAAGGCAGAGTAGACCCCTAGTAAGATACAAATGAGGAGATGTGGGGCGTATACAATCGTTTTATCGCACGTGATGCAGAAATGCCACGTTGGGGGGGGGCAACTCTAATTCTGAGAAGAAGGGATCAGCAGTGAGCGGGGCCTGTGCTAGAGGGTCTGACAGTGATTATAAAATGTCATTTAGAACGATATTTACATTGTTAATTAGGAAATGAAGCTGATAACTGCTACTCTGTAAATTGTGCTAATTACCCCAGTGCCTCAGAAGGCTTTCTAATCAGCCAGATCAATGGGCTCCAGGTTTTATGCTAACAATGCAGCCTCATCTTCCTCGGGAAGGGCCTCCTTGCAGCCCCCAGTCTGAGCCCAGTTCAGCCCCCACCCACCATCACATGCAGCGTTTGTCTGTCCAGTGGTAAAACTGACTCCGGTTCCCCCTCAAGGCCCACAGTCAAGGAACCAGGTTTAACCACGTGCTTTATTTCCAGCTGTTGTTCAGGAAAGAGGCCCAAGCCTTTGTGGGCATGAAATTCTCCTGTAGCCACAGTCCTCTTGCTTCTGACAGAAAGAATCACCAATCCCTGGCCTTGGACCATAAGGGAGCCTGATACGCACCTTTGCACTGACTTGGAGAAAGGCACACCGCTTGCTTCGGTGGGCTTGTATGTCCGTCAAGACAGAGTACCAGTTTGACTATCTGGGTGAACTTGGGTTTATTTTCAGTTAGCCAGCTGGTCATCAGTATACATTAGTCTTCTCTGTCAAAAGAAACACATTTTTGTCTCCAAGCATTGGTCAACCTCTCTGGTGCTGGACATCATGGAAAAGGATCTGGGGTCAGGGAGATAGCTTAGAAGGCAAATTACTTCCCTGGAAAGCATGGGGACCTTAGCTGGGCCCCAGCATCCATATAAAAAGCTGGGTGTGGCAGTGCATGCTTATAATCTCAGTACTGGGGAAACAAAAATGGGTGGGTCTTGGGCTCAGTGGCCAACTAGTATAGACTACTTGTTGAGTTTGGGGCCAGTGAGTGACCCAGTCTCAAAAACCAAGGTGGAGCCCAGTGATGGTAGTGATGCACACCTTTAATACCAACGTTCAGAAAACAGAGGCAGGCAGATGTCTGTGAGTCTGAGGCTAGCCTGGTTTACAGAGTGGGTTCCAGGATAGCCAAGGCTACACAGAGAAACCCTGTCTCAAAATACCGAAAGAAAGAAAGAAAGAAAGAAAGAAAGAAAGAAAGAAAGAAAGAAAGAAAGAAAGAAAAGGAAAAGAAATAAAAAGGTGGATGGCAAAGAACAATGCCGAAGATATACATATGGCCTCTGCTTGCACACACACACGTACTTGCTCACACTCATATTTGCACATGCGCACACACACCCGTGCTCTCACACCTTGACAATAAGAGCTCTGTTGTAAGAAGTCACGAAGACAGTCTAATGGAGAGTTTAGCTGCCTCTTGGTCAGCCACAGGAACAAGAAAGCATATGTTGGGGAGACCCAGCCATAGTTCATCTATCTACCTCGCTGCAGCCTATAATTTCTTTCTTGGTGGTTTTTTTTGGGGGGGTGGGGGGTGTTGTTTTTGGTTTGAGTTTGGTTTGGTTTTGAGAGTATCTCGATGTCTAGCCCCAGGCTGGCCGCGAATTTACAATCCTCCTGCCTCAATCTTCTGAGTGTTAGGATAACAAGCGTGCAACACTACATCATCTGGCACAACCTAGAATTCCTATCCCCTTCTTCCTCCAGCAACAAAGAAATCAGCGACTGGTAGCACGATCATTTGATTTGTCTTTCTCACTCCCTGATAGGTGTCCTGAAAGAGGGACGCCCTCACTCGAAGGTAGAAGGGTGACTCGCAGAGTGTAGAATCAGTCTGCAAGTGATGGAGAGTTGACTACAGGCAAAGGCCCATCCATGGCTAGGGGCAAGCTGGAAGTGAAAAGCCACAGTGGGCATGAGAAAGGGCACGGTTAGGGCTGCAAGCTGCGGGACTCCACCTCTGAGGAGCAGAGTGCCTTCAGTGCTGCTGCAAGGGGCTCCAGACCTTCATTGCTGGCTGCCCAGCCCCAGCAGGCAAAGCCTGGGAGTTCAAGGCCAGCTCCTGGGGGGCCGTGGGGGGAGCTTTGGGATGGGGCCAATTTGTAGAGTTGTTCCAGTGCTTTGATGTGTAAACTAATCATCCTTCATTGTGCTCTAATTAAACCTAAGTGGAGCGATGGATTTACTGTCACAGAGGCCAGGGCCCCTCCTGGATGGGGGAGGGGGCAGCATCTGTTGAGAGCCACCAAGCCCCAGGAGTACAGAGAGGGAGGAAATGCCAGGCTTGAATAGGAAATGAAAGGAGTTGGAAGCCCTGTCCGAGTCCAGGATGCTGGAGAAAATGAGACAAACTAACAACCTGAGGAGTCAGGGACTCTCTTCCAGGGTGTGGTCATCCTCAGCATGGAAGTCTAGACGTAACAAGCTTGGGTCAAGTGAGCAAACACAAGGTGACCTTACTGTTTGCCATGGCAACATATCTCTCAGTCCAGCTGGCCTGTCACCAACAAAATGTAACCCAGTTTCCCAAGGCAGAATGCAGGATTTTTATCTCTACATCAAATGACCAGAATGTACAGGAGGGCAGTGTCCAGAATCTAAAAACTGTTGGTCTTTGAGATTGCTTTTTTCTCCCTCTGTCGGCTATCGGTCTCTTTAAACTACAGCTTGTCTAGAAACATGAAGGGAAGAGTGGTCTTCACGGAAGGAAAGGCAGGGAAACAGCAGAGGTAAATCCATCCTTGTGACTTGTGTCCTGGGCAGTTTCTGGCCCCAGGTCCTGCTCTTTCCCGGCTCCAAAGCCCAGGGTTGAGGATGTAGACCCACACTGTGCCATCTTTTGGGATCTCAACCTGAGAATACAGACCGATTTATCTGTGGCCTCAAGGTCATTGATACAGCCCACTCTATAGAAAGAGAGTCAGAATATAACGAACAAGGAAGACTCTCCTCTTCTCCACCGCTGAGCTCACTCCACAACTGCAGCTTGAACACTAGGTGAGAGGCGTGCCAGGAGAGCAAGGCTGTGTGAGTTACACCCTCTACCGTGGAAGAACACATAGTGGCAGAGGAAAGTTGAACATGTGTGATTTTTCTGATTGCACACATGGCTTTCTTTGTGATCATAGACGCCAAAAATCTGTGGATGCTCCAATCCTTCATATAAAATGACACAGAATTTCCATATAACCCGCACATCTCCTCTAGAATGCCTTAAGTCATCTCTAGATTGCTTGTAATACCCAGAACAGTGTAAATGCTATGTAAATACCTAATATTATTAGGCAATAGTGTCGAGAGAAATGTGCCCTTCAGCACGGATGTCATTTTTGTTTGAATATTTTCAATCTGTGGTTGGTTGAACTCGAGGATGTGAGCCTGCAGATACAGAGGAGCAACTATAATTCAATAATAGATATACCTCAGAAAGAGAAGAATAGGTCAAGCGTATCATGAGGAACTGTCTAGACGCCTACCATGTGGCAGTATAGCAAAAGGATGCTAATATTTATTAACAGTTTTCTAAATGCCAGGCATGATGTACAGGCATTATCTTGGTCAATGCTCACAACCACTCCATAAAGTGAGCATTATTATGCCTCTTTTTTATAAATGACCAAAATGAGATCAAAGTGTCCCTAATAAATAACATATAAAAGTGAGGCAGACATTTCATTTCTGTCTCTGCCATCCCCGTGCCCCATTATCTTCACTCTCTTTCTCTGGTAATAGAAAATTGAGCCTGGGCTTGTTGCCTAGACATACAGCCCTTTCCCAGTTTGGCTTCAGCTTTTGGGGTCACACGCCTAGGGCTTGGTAATGGATTGCCATAGATGTGATTGGGGCAGTTCCCATACGCGCGCGCGTGCGTGTGCACGCGCGCACACGCACACACACACACACACACACACACACACACACACACACACACACACACACCGGTTTTTTGAAACAGGGTTTCTCTGTGTATCCTTGGCTGTCCTGGAACTCATTCAGTAGACCAGGCTAGCCTGGAACCAGCACTCCCATCCTCTTTGAAAAAGGGTCTAATGTGCCCTCTGTCCTCAGAGGATAATTTTGAACTCTTGATCCTCCTGCCTCTGCTCTCCTGGTTCTGGGATCATGGGAAGGCAGTGCCACACCCTACTGTTTTTACCACTCTTTGGTGGCAGCAATGCACTATTTGGTTACATCACTGAAACAGTGACTTTTGGTGTGTCGGGCATAAGAGTCAACCAATAAAGAGGACACAGCCAAGTAACAGAAGACTCCCTAGGGGATGAGGGTAGGAGATGTGGGCCTGGAGAGCCAGTTCAGATTTTTTGTTTTGTTTTGGTTTTTGAGACAGGATTTCTCTGTGTAACAACCCTAGCTGTCCTGGAACTCACTCTGTAGACCAGGATGGCCTCAGACTCACAGAGATCCACCTGTCTCTGCCTCCGAGTGCTGGGATTAAAGACATGCACCACCACCACCCTGATGACAGTTCAGATTTTAATGGTGCAGAGGGAGGTGAGCAGAGGCTGTGCCTTTACCTTACTGGGTCTGGTTTTGCAACTGGGCTCTCTCTTCTCTTCAAGTCCTAGCCATTCTTATTTATGTCTATATGTGTTTATTTATGCATACATTTGTTTGTTTATGTGCGCAGGTGCATCTGCTGGTGCCATCATTCAAAGACGAGAATAGGGCATGTTGTGCTCTTCTGCACTCTCTTCCTATTCCTTAGAGTCAAGGTCTCTCCCTGAACTGATGTTGACCCAGGAGATGCAGATAGAAAAACTTGCTGGTCATTTCCGGACTCACGTACAGAGCTGGCTACTTATTGTGCCAGTCGGACTGACCAGAGTCAGGCTTTAGAGGAAAGATGGCTGTCAGCACTTCAAACTGAGAAAACAGACAACCTGAGTACCTCCCAATTGCATTTGCCTGGCTTGGCCATGTTTCTCTTGTTTTAAATATTCTAGTTGTGTACAAAATAATGGGTTTCATTATAACATTTTCATAATGCTTATCTTTGTACCTTGCTCAGATCTGTCTTCCACTACCCTTTCGGGTCCCTTCTTTGTCCCTCAATGGTCTTCCTCCTCAGCTCTAAATGGTCTTCCTTCTGTCTTCCTCTCTCTCTCTCTCTCTCTCTCACACACACACACACACACACACGCACACACACATACCCTCACACATTTTCATACTCACCCACCCACATGAATGTTCTCACACTCACTCACAAGTGTTCCTTTTCCCTGAAAGCATGTTCTTATGCTTGTCCTCCCTGTGGTGCTAAATGGCACCATGGCACGCAGTTACCAAAACTGAAGACCCAGGGTACAGCCTCCAGTATCTCCTTCCCTTACACCGCGTTCCGGTAACTCCTGTCCGCTCTCTCCTCAGCCTAGCTCTGAATCCAGTCTCTTCTCCCCATCCCACCACCAACCTATTCCAAGCCACCCTAGCCTTCATCTTGCTTACTCCTTGGAGTGGCTGGGGTCTCCGCCAGCTTCATCATCACTGGAGAGCTGGCTAAAAATGCAAAAGCTCAGGCTTGGTCCAGCCTTCCAGGTAGGTGAGTCAGAATTTGGCTTTTAACAAGATAACCAACTACCTGTGTGCACACTGATGTTCTAGAACAGGGCCTGGAGGGGTAGCTCAGTAAGTGCTTGCCTAGCACACATGAAGCCCTGGGTTAGACCACACCCCACTCCCCAGGGGAAAAACCAGGTTTGGTAGCACGGAAAAACCAGGTGTTGTAGTATGCTACAATCTCAGAACTGGGGAGGTAGAGTTGGGAGATCAGAAGTTCAAGGTCACATAGTGAGTTTGAGGCCAGTCTGAGGTACACAAGCGTTCTAGAATATAGTAATGCCCTGCCCTCCCCCCCCCCCCCCCCCGCTCCATTGCCCAATAAACCAGTTTCCCTCTCCGGTGTTAGTTTGTTCCATTATAGTGGTCTGATCTAAGAATTCTACAACCCTGAAAATGTGTGATTTTTTTTTCATGTTAAACTTTATTCTTGCCCACTATACAGAACTATAGTTCTGCTTGTTTAGAGATTTATTTTTCCCACAAGACAAAGAGAACATTTGTTCTCTCCATGAGTTGGTAAAAGAGAATATTCTGGGCTACCTCCCTGGATATGAGAGATCATTTTCAGGGTCCTGCATTGGGGAAAGAACCCCTGCTCCAAGTCCTGCTTTCAGGCAGACCCAGGCCCTGTGTGCCCTCACCATGCCCTGCCCTAGACAGTCATGAAAACACCTGGCCAGGCCACAGCTGTATTCTGGAAAAGTCTCACAGTCCCCATCTCGAGTCTGATCAGCAATAGAAGCTGTGAGGTCTTGCTTGGCCTTATTAATCCCTTTTCTAGCAAACTCAAACATATAGCTCTGTTCAATCTAGTTTTGTTAAGCTTTCTGATTTTAATATGAAAGTCATGTCTGTATGTTTGTGGTAGAGCAGAGGTATGTAAAAGCAAAGAAGGCCCACTGGACCAACTTACCTTGTTTCTGGACATCATTAAAACCTGAAGTAGGGCAAAGTGTAGTTCAGCAGCAGGGGGCTTGTCTAAACCTGCTCAAGGTCTTGGGTTGGGTTTCCAGCAGAGCGAAACCAAAGAAGGGCTGTAAGAGTCTATCCCAACCTCCTCCCCTCTGCACATTTGGGACAAACTCCCAAGCCCAGAGTCCCATGGCCCCAACTCCTTAGATCAAAGCCTCCAGCCTGCACCATCAGCAGCCTGTGAGGAGAACTAGGCCCCTGTCTTCACAACCCTTCTTTGGTCCTTCAATCTGGCTCAAATGTCTCCGCACCTGACCCCCTTCCCAAGAGCCCTCAAGTCACTCTGTCACCTGGTGTCTTTTCTGGTTTATTCCACCTGGAAGGATCTTGTTTATTGGTTCTATTGTGTTCTCCTTCCTTGAATGCAGACTCCTGGTAGTGAAATAAATAACCAATGAGTCTCTTTTATCAAAAACTGTGAAACTTGTGTTTAGGACAAGGGATTAAATCCTTTTATGTTTGAATCCTCCACACCCAGGAAAACCTTTGTTTACACAAAAGTCACAATTCTAGTCTAGGAATTTGATAGCCTGGAGCAGGGACCCTTGACCCCTTCCTGCTTCATTTCTAAGGCGCCAATTCTTTCCAGACTAGCCAATCATACAAGACTGTGAGGTTGACTCCTAGCCAATAGAGAAAAAGGTAAAACTGTCATGTGAATTACAATAAAAAACAAATCCCTCCCTGGCTCAGAAGAGTGAGTACACTCAAGTTTGCCTTGTCCAGACAGTCAGTTGGAATGGTGGTCTCTTTCTTTGAGACCCTTATATCTATCTATCTATCTATCTATCTATCTATCTATCTATCTATCTATCTATCTATTTCAATTTGAGACACAGTTTCTCTGTGTAGCCCTGGCTGTCTTAGCTCTCTCTATAGACCAGGCTAGCCTTGATTTCAAAGCGCCACCTGCCTCTGCCTCCCAAGTGCTGGGATTGAAGGCGTGCACCACCACCATCCATTTTACCCCATAATTATTTCTAATGACAGCACAGACCTTGGGACCTCAGGAGTCTTCTTGTTTGAGTAATAAAGTCATTGTACCCAGGGCTTTGTGCATGCTAGGTGTTCCATCTACCAAGCTATAGTCTCAGCCCACAAGTTCTATTTCTATCAGAAACTGCCTGGAAGCTAAAGCAATAGTAGGCATTCCTTGGATTCATTTCTGCTTGCTCTGGGAAGCCCAGTGATCTGGGAAGTGATTCATTCAGCACTGAGTGAAAGCTGGGCTCATTCCTGCCTGTGTTGAGGGTTGGGCGATCTCACTGGGGAAAAACAAACAGCCCAGATCTGGCTTTGTTCTTAATGCTATTCCTCAACGCTGATGACTCCCCTGCTGGTCCAGCCTCAGGGGAAACAGTGGGAAGCTGATTGACAGCCATTAAGAAAATGGAACTGAGTGCCACACTTCAGACGTCAAGGAGGAATCTGAAGCCCAGCATCAGCCCCCAGGAGCTTTCCAGCTAGAGAAAGTCTTGCCTAGTGGACATACACTAGCTGCCGGGCTAGGACGTCTTCATCCTCTTCAGTGCTCCAGGATGCAGATGGTAAATGGGTATTACTGCGGACCGCTTGTCGTCAAGCTCCACATTCTCCAGTTTCTTCACACGTAAGGCCGGGGTAACAACTGCTCCCGCCCCCACCAGACTGTCGTGAAGGGGAGATAGGCGCATACAAAATACTTAGAACAGTGCCCAGTCTGCGATGTTGGATGGAGATCCATGGTTATTACCAACAACTATTTATATGTCATGCAGAAACATTTGTATAAAATCAGCCTTTTGGCTGGGCAGTGGTGGCTCACGCCTTTAATCCCAGCATTTGGGAGGCAGGCAGTAGAAGGTGAGTTCAAGGCCAACCTGAACTACAGTCTACAGAGTGAGTTCTAAGACAGCCAGGGCTACACAGAGAAATCCTTTCTCAAAAAGCAAAACAAACAAATACATTAAAAGTCTTTCCCTACAGCCAAGAAATCTTAAACCGAGAGATGCACTTCACAACACCTCTAAAATTCTAAGGGCCATTTGTGGGTTTTAGTTATGAGTACATTCTAAATCACTTTCCAGATGAAATCCAATCTAAGAATCCAATCCTACCACCTATAGTGGTAATTTGTTACTGTGGCTATCAAACATCCACTTCTATTCCTAATAACCCGTCTCCATCTTCCTCTTATTGGTCTTATTCTCAGAGCACTGTCCCCTGTGGTCTGCCCAGCCCCAGCAGTGGTCCCCCCCTCCCCCGCCAATCCTTACCTTGGTGTGTAACCTCTGTGGTTAAAGAAACCCAAACTCCACGAATAGAATCTTCACCTCTCTTTTCTCCCCTGCACCCCACTCCCGTCTTGTCCTCCAAATGCTATTAATAGAGCGAGCAGACTCCACAACTGAGAGAATCTCACTTCTCTGAAAATAGAAAGCAAACTAGGCGTGGTGATGAACGCCTTTAAATCCAGGCCCTTGGGAGGGAGGAAGAGGCAGGAGGATCTCTGTGAGAACAGGTACTCTAGACAATAGGACCCCGACTGGGGGGGGGCAGGAAGGAAGGAAGGAAGGAAAGACTGAAGGAAGGAAGGAAGGAAGGAAGGAAGGAAGGAAGGAAGGAAGGAAGGAAGGAAGGAAGGAAAAAGGCAATCATGGTTTATAAACAGACTGAAATCGGGATTCCTTCAGCTGGTAACGTGATCAGAAACCGTCTCCTACAGTGGGATTCTGCAGTGAGAGTTCAGACCCTGCGGAATTCCGCCGAAGGACGTGCAGAGTTCCCCAATTTCCTTGACCTTCAGTTTCTTCATATATACACATACAAATGCATACATGTGTATATCCACATATATATCATTTTTCTAAATCAGAGCCTCACTCCATAGACCAGGCTAACCTCAAAACTCACAATCCTCCTGCCTCCTAACTCAGCCTCCTAAGGAGCAAGACTTACGGATATGCATATATATATTACACTCATACATGTGTGTGTGGCCTGGGTGTCTCTCTGTGTATGTCTCTTTTTTTTTTTAAAATGTGTAGCCCAGGCTGGCCTCGAACTCGTGATCCTCCTGCCTCTGCCTCCTTCAGCAAATCCTATCGGCCTGCGTCACCACAACCGGCTCTGTGTATGTCTCTGTGTGTGTGTTTGTCTCTGCATCTGCGTCAGTGTGTATGTGTGAGTGTGTATATGTGTACTAAAAGACACTTAAGGAATCAGTTTACAGGATGATGGGGTTGGTAAATCTGAAAACTTTTATTTAACACACCCACAAAATATTTGGACAATCACTCCTGGATTAGTGTGTGGTTACGTAACTGGATACAAATAAATTCAGCCATTGGAGAGAGCATAGAATGACTTTACATCCTTAGGGTTAAATGATTTCAACATGTCCAACCTGTGTAGGCTGAGTAGATAGCTGGTGGACTCTATCAGAGAGGCAGGGAAGGACACTGGCACAAAGCCCGGGCTCTATTCTCGACACTCTGTAAAAGCTAAATGGTGTCATTTAGTCCTAAGAATGAGGTAATATGATTTACATGATGAACTAGAGAGATTACATAATTGCGCACTATTATGGTTTGAATATGAAATGCCCACACCTCACCCCACACCCAACCCCCTCAGGCTCCTGTGCTGAACCCCTGGTCTCCAGCTGGCAGTACTATTTTGAGGGTTATGAGGCAAGGCCACACTGGAGGAACTAGGTCCCAGTGCGTGGGCCTTTGAATGCTACTTGGATTCCTGGGTCTCTCTCTTCCTCATTCTTTGCTTCCAGCCTGCTCGCAACAGCCTAGTCACCCACTCGCTCACACTCTGGACTGAAAACACTGGGGAAATAAATCCTTCCTCCATCTAGCTGTTTTGTCCCAGCGATGAGAAAAGTAACTTATACGACCAAGGTCACTCAGCAAGCACGGAGTGAGCTAGGATCCGCTAGCAGTCCCCTTCTTAACCAGATGGCACCTGAAAGGTCTCCACAGGACACCTTCCAGTACCCTTGACAGCTAGCGCCTTAGATACAAGGTGCCCGGCTTTGTCACTTTAAGGAAAATTCCACCCGATCCGCACAAACACAGCCAG
The DNA here is from genome assembly GCF_037038515.1 of Microtus pennsylvanicus. Taxonomy (NCBI): domain Eukaryota; kingdom Metazoa; phylum Chordata; class Mammalia; order Rodentia; family Cricetidae; genus Microtus; species Microtus pennsylvanicus. Next base: position 42,656,469 of record NC_134589.1, read on the forward strand.
ATTTAGCTACCGGCATATTTCAGAAAAAAATATTTTAGGGTAGAATATCACACCCCCTCCACACTCTGCCCTCCTCTGCCACCGTCTCCCCGGGGTGACAAGAAGCCAACACCTTTCCATCTAAGAAAACTTGGCAGAGGTTCCCTCCCCATATCAGAAAGGCTCTGTTCTGCCCACTGCCACCAGTGAACTTTCCAAAAAAAGGAATGAAGTCGCGCGTCATTGGTTGTGGCTTTCCTGCAGTGGGTGATTGTGTAACGTCTTAATCCAAAAGTTAGAACCCACTTTCTATTTAAATAAAGACATGTTAGAAAAAAGGTTAGGGGCTAGTAAGGTGGCTCAGCAGTTAAGAGCACTGACTTCTGTTACAGAGGACCCAGGTTCAATTCCCCGCACCCATGTGGCAGTTCACAACTACCTGTAACTCCAGTTCCAGGGGACTCAACATCCTCACACAGACATGCATGCAGGCAAAATAGCAATGCACATAAAAATAAATTTTTTGGAACTAGCTCTTGTAGACCAGGCTGGTCTCGAACTCACAAAGATCCGCCTGCCTCTGCCTCCTGAGTGCTGGGATTAAAGGCATGCGCCACCACCGCCCGGCAAAAATAATTTTTTTTTTAAAAAAAAAGAATAAAAATTAGAGGGCTGGGTTATGGCTCCATTGGCCCAGTGTTTGACTCACACACACAATGGCCTGAGTTTGATTCCCAGCACTCATAGCCAGGCCGTGGTTGTGCAAACGTGTAATGCCCAGCATTTGGGAGTTAGAGGCAAGACAGGAAGGCTAGAAATTCAAGGTCAGCTCAGCTACGTAAGACTGTTCCTGGGGGCAGACTTGGGGTTGAGGAAGAGTTAGGCCTAAAAGGAGGCTCCGAGGGCCCTGGGCACTTCTCCTGTCTGGAGGTTCCTCCTCCCTTCTGTGTGCTTCTCTCTAGGCCCCACTATTACAGAGAAGAGCAAGCATCCAACACGTCACAAGCGGCCATACTTTGGTCAGGCTAGGCTATAAGGAAGCTTCCTGGTGTCCAGACTCTGATGAGGGTGGGTTGGGGGTAAGGACAAGGCATGTATGAGAGATGGGCGGGGGTGGGGGGTGGGGAATTCTGCTTCCATTATGAACTCAGGGTGTGCAGGCAGCTTCCAGACCAATTTTGCAGTTTGCTGGAGTTCTCCTTTGTGGTGGGTATTTTTCTTTTTCAGGAATGTGTTGGAAATCAGGAGTGGGAGGTGTAGGTCGGCAACAGAAGAACACTTGTTAGCACGCAGGCTAGGGGTCACATGCTCTGGGTTGGAGCCCTGACAGGAAGAGGAAGAAGGGAGAGGAGACCAGCAGGTGGGGGCAGGGGAACTGCAGAAAAACCAAAGGCTAGAGAGTTTTAGTTGTGATTGCTTTCATTTGGGTAGAAGACAATGCCAATGCAGCAAGTGCTTCTGGGCACTTCTCCTTGGGGCTCAGGAGGAGCCCGCGGGCCCACGCAAGGGAAAATTAAGCAGAACTTGGTGAAGCTTCACACTTTCCTATCTTTTCTTTTTTAAAGTCATTTTAAAAAAAGATTTACCTCATTTTATGTGCATGAGCATTTTGCTTGCGTGTGTGTACAAAGGTGTAACGTGTTTGACTGCTGCCTTTGGAGGTCAGAAGAGGACATCGGATCCTCTGGAATTATAGAGAGTTGTGAGTCACCATGTGGGTGCTGGGAACTGAACCCAGGTCCCTTGCAAGAGCAACAAGTGCTCTTAACCCCTGAGCCATCTCTCCAGCCCCTTGCTCCTCCATGGTATCAGTTTGTTTCCTCTTTTCCTCAGACACTGAACTCTGGAAGCCACAGACCTAATGTTTAGGATCTCCTGGATGAACAAACGACTCCTCTGTGTGGAGATTCCTAAAGCCAGGGTCTACTTCCAGATCAGGGGGTGGCGATTCTTATTCAAGGCAGGCCTGAACCCAGCTCCCGAGGGTTCACTTAATAGAATGCTGCTAGAAAGCGAAGGAACGGCACCTTCTGGTCCCACCCTGGGGCTTGGCTGCCTCTCTTGTCATTATCTGTCAATGTCAGCATCAAATTGGGGAGAGAAACAAAAGAGGACAAGCCAAGGGCAGGCTTTTCCGGGAGTTGTGCCAAGCTGGTGAGATGAGGCAGCCAGTGCCACGTGCTGGCTGGAGGTCAGGGTTGGGACAAGTGATAGAAGAGGGTGTGGGCAGTGGCAGAGATGACACTCTGAGTCCAGGAAACGGGGTCAGTTGAAGGCAGAGGTCAGAGTTGAAGAGGTAAGTTAGAGCCGGCAGAGCAATCTGTGAGCTGTGGAGGCAGGCCAGTCACAGGGAGACACCGAGCCTGTGCTGAACTTCCACCAGGAGCCAGGGGACTAACGGTAGGTGTGGTTACCAAACTTCTCTGTTCTCCATCCCTGGAACCTACTTCAGAGGCCTCTGCATCCTCCTCATGCTTGCTGTGGCTGTGTTCTGAATGACCAGTTAAGATACTGCCTGCTCCGTCTTCGTTACTTTTCTATTGCTGTGATAAGACCATTGCCAAAGCAACTTAGAAAGTGTTTACTTCATTTTATGCCTCCTTCTAACTCCTGTGCATAGAACAGTGCTCAGTGCATTGCAGGCTCTTGGTAAATATGTGTGAGATGAGGAAAGGGAAAGGGGAAAGGAGGTGAAAAGAAAGGAAGAAGACAGGGGAAGAGAAGGAAGGAACCTAGCTGCGTGAAGAGTGAAAGCCGTAATCTCGTGGAGACTGTAGCGAGAAATGAAGGCAAGAAGTCCCCTCGGGCCAGCAAGATGGCTCCTCAAGTAAAGGTGCCGGGAAACTGGTGGTCTGAAGTTAATCCTCTGAACCCACGTGGTAGAAAGAGAGAACTTCAACAAGTTGTCCTCTGACGTACACACAAGAGCCACAGTGCACACACACATACACACACACATAAATAAATAATATAAAGAAGTAATAGCAATAAAAAAGGGTGCCCCCATCTAAAGATATGTATATTAAGCCCTGTCTAAACACTATGGCACCAAGCTAAGCTAAGCCAGTCTTGTATGAGCTGCCAATTGGAGACAGCTAATGAGGAAATTCGGCTCACCCCAAGAGCACCACTGTTAAAGGGACTCCAGCTGAGTGAAGAAATGGGGGAGTCAGGGAGAGGCAGCAGGAAGCCAGGAGAAAGTGGAGGCAGCAGGAAACCCGGAGAAAGTGGGGTACACAGGACATGGAAAAGCAGTCAGCATCAAATGCCATTGTCACCGTAGGTCAAGTGCAGGGACTCCAAAGTGCAGGGTTCTTCTCTGATGGCTTGAGTAGAGACACTTTGACAGGAAGTGGGGCAAGGGCAGAAGCAAAGGAAGATGAATGAGGAAAAGTGGAGGGGGAGGGCGTGGCAACAGTGGAGGTGATCGTCCTTCCAGGAAGCTCAGGCATGAAGGACAGAAGATACTGAGTTCTAGTGACTTTACACCTGGGTCCCCAAAAGAAATGAGTGTCGATGTGCATTCCTGTGCTTACACATAAAAAGGATAGAAAACCGTTTATCAGAAAATCTCCACAGAAGCTGAGAATCAAAACTACCTGCCTAGTCAATAACAGTAGGGTAGATAAACCAGGTGTGTACAGTCACACATGGTGTGTAGATACATTAGAGTCTTTCCTTTCTCTGGATAGCCCTGGTTGTCCTGGAACTCACTCTGTAGACCAGGCTGACCTTAAACTCATGGAGATCCACCTGTGTCTATCCCCTAAGTGCCGGGATTAAAGGTGTGCACCACCACTGCCTGGCATTATATTAGAATCTTTTGCTACATGAAGTTCAAGAAAAGCAAGATTCATCTGGGGCTATGGCACTCAAAGTGATGATTGCCAAAAGAACTGAGAAGAGGCCCGAGGAACTCAGCCAGGGAATCAAAGAGAGTCTAAACTTTGGCATTGGGTGGTGCTCTGTTGACTTAGACATATGTGAAAAGTGTGTGTGTGTGTGTGTGTGTGTGTGTGTGTGTGTGCATAAATTACAGATCAAAGCTGGAGACTGGGAATGGAACCCACTGCAAGGATGCTTGCTTGTTTTGCATGCACGAGGCTATATTCTATTCCAGCACTGCCAAAACCCAAACAAACTAGAATGGTCAAATAGCACAGCTGTTGGCCGACAGCCACCCAGCTAACAGAAGTTGAGTCTGTTCGGTAGTTAGGGCCACTGAGCTTGGCTCAAAGACAGAGTCTGAGCTGAGAGTATAGCCAAGTGTCCTCCTCTGCTGCCCTTTACTGGGTCCCGGTGGGGATTGTGACCATTTACTGCCCCCTCTGTATATGAGTTAATATCTTTGTTATAATTATGTAAATCCTTTGGGATGTACAGACACTTAACTTCCACCAACCAAAAGATTAAGAATGGCAACAGGTAATATCTGAGATTTTCCCACTTTCTGTGACTCACCTACCTAATGTTTCTATTAGTGTATCTGCAAAATGCTTAGATTCATGGCTTTCTTTGTTATGTCTCTATAAAATCCTCATCAAACTGTTGCTACTTTGGTAGATGGAATTTAGAATGACATAAATCTATGTTCCTGGCCTGTGGTCACTCATATTTGGTTCCAGAATCAATCATCTCTTATCCCCTTTGGAATCAGAGTTCATTCAACATAATCAAGTGAATTCCAGAGTCAATGAGGCTACAATTACTCTGAACGGTCACCAACAAAACTCTTGCCTAAGTCACTCCAGCCTGGGTACAAGCTGAGACCACAGCTAGCGCTGACCCCCAGATGGGCCTGGATGCTTCAGGAAGCAAGGTCCCTGACCCAGAAGCAAGAGCCTTAGCAGAGGGCCCTGGCAGCCATGATGTCCATATGACAAGCACCACTCATGTCAGTAGGAAACAGCGCTAATAAGTACAGTAGTCTAGGAGTGTGGAGATGGTGAGGATGCAGTCAGACTCACGGATCATCGTCAGAATTCACCATCACGATGTGAAAGGGAAGAGCCAGAGGCTGGACCTCTCACGATGGGGAAGAAGGTAAAAGGGGCACTGGTGTTTGTTAGGGGACTCGTATTTGACTTATTGCCTAAGGAGACTGGAGGACACTCAGAGATCTGATGCACACAAGATGTGAGCCAGACAGTAGACAGATCCAAGCACCTTATCCTGAGGTTTCTTGCTCTAAGAAAGGTGAGGGTTGTGTTTATTTCATAATAGTCTCCAATTAGGTCTTTGCAGATGACCTTGCATGGAGAAGGTCCCTAAGCATTGGGAAACCACACCCTCGTTGTATGACTGTGTGAACCTCAGATGCACTTGGCCACTGCTGTGCTCTCAGACACGGAGAATGCACCCGCCAGAGGATCCCCGCAGAAAACTCCTGTTTTCTGCTGCTGGGTGTGTTTTGTTTGTTTGTTTGAGACTAGGTGTTATATATGTAAGCCAGTCTAGTCTAGAACTTGTTATATAGCAGATGATGACTTTGAACTTCTGTTCTTCTCGCCTCTATCTCCTGAGCTCTAGGATTACAGAAGTGCACTACCATCTGGTTTAAGTGATGCTTTAGGTTGAAGCCAAGGCTTCACCGTTGCTAGGCAGACACTGTGTTGACTGAGCCACATCCCTCGTTCTGGTTAGTCTCATTGTTTGCTTGGTCCTGAGACAGAAATGTGAATAAGGAGGCACAGATCCAAGCATTCCCCAAGATCTTGGTATATTCATTTTTCTGGGCTTGTATTTGCTTACCCACAAAAATAAAGGGGCTTAGGGCAGAAGAGATGGCTCAGTCACTGGAAGAGCTTGCTTTTCCAATGTGATTCTGAAGTTAGAATCCCAGTATCCATATCCCAAGCCCACAACTGCTTGTAACTTCAGTTCCAAGGGATCCAATGCCCTTTTCTGGTTTCTGTGGGAACCCATCTATATGGAACACACACACATCCATATACACACATGCACACACACACACACACATACACACACACACAAATAAATCTTAAAGAAAAGAAACAAGTCTGTGACAAGGCCCAACCCAGGCCTGAAATTTTAGATTTGTACATACATTATCAGCCATCTCTATAAGCCTGAGATCCTGTTTAACCTCAACATCTTCCTGGGTTTCTGCCATTTCTGTCCACTGTTAAAATCTACCAAAAGCTCTCTGCAAGTCCTTGTTGTATCCTTCAAGATTTAAAAAAAAAAAACGTACCAGTCATTAAAGCTCAAGAAACAGGGAAGAAAATGATGTTTTAAGATCCAAGAAATAAGTCCAAATATTCAGTTCCGAGTCACCAGGGTGGGCAGTAGAGTCAGTGTCTCTCTTTTCATCATTCATCTGCAGGTGCTCTGTGCTCCCAGAAGTCAGACTTGCAAGTGACAGACACCACCTTGTTCCAGGCTGTGTCTATGCATTTGGTAGAAGAAACATTCTAGATTATTCTTGTGTATGTGCGCATGTTCGTGGGTGGATGCATGTGCAAGCACAGGTGGAGACCAAAGGTCTCAAGGTTTTTATTTATAATTTTTAACTTATATATTATTGGTGTCGGAGAGAAGGCTCAGAAGGGATTTCAACTGCCCAGCACACCCCAATATCCTTTCTTTGTCTCTCCCATAGTAACAGAACTTTCAGCTTAGATACATGGCCTTTCAGAATAAAGACTACATTTCCCAGGCTTCCTTGCACCTCAACGTAATCATGTTTAGACTGAAAAGGATGACAGATGTTAGATTCTGGAAAATTCCTATTCAAGATACCTCATCACTTCTATTTACCTTCTTTCTTTTTCTTTCCTCTCTCCTACGCTCCGGAACATAGAAGTTGCCTTGAACCACAAGGGTGATGACTATCCCTAGGTGTCTGTAGGGCAGTTAATTGAAGAAGGCCTTGGCAGTTGAGGAGCTGACTCAGCACACAAAGTGACTGCAGTGCAAGTGGGAGAGACTGAGTTCAAATCCCCAGAATCCACGAAAGCCTGGTGCCTGGTATGCGCTGGGAGATGGAAATAGACTGTGGGGGCGGGGGGGGGGGGAGACAGGCAGAGCCTGTGGGCTTGCTGGCTAGACCATCTAGCCAAATGACAAGCCTCGGGTTCAGTGACAGAGCCTGTCTCAAAAAACAAGATGGAAACTGGTCATAGAGGTGCACGCCTTTAACCCTAGCACTCAGGAGGCAGAGACAGGCCAATCTCCATGAGTTCGAGGCCAGCCTGGTCTACAAGAGCTAGTTCCAGCACAGTCAAGACTGTTAAACAAAGAAACCCTGCCTCAAAGATAGGTAGGTAGATAGATAGATAGATAGATAGATAGATAGATAGATAGATAGATAGCGAGTGATAGAGTGTTAGAGATGAGATGGGGGTCACAAATTAACAGACCACCAACTCAAAAATAGGTGTCTCAGCAAGGAAAACACACTTTTTTTGCAGAAAGGCGCATAGCCACAACAAGCCAGAGAGCAGGTATACGTGGCTACAACAGCTTCTGTCTTTTATCCCTAAGGGAAAGGGAAAGTTGTCTGCTCCTCATTGGCTGAGTGATTTCTGCCAGAGACAGGTGGGAGACACTCATGACTGCCAGCACAGAGCCCTCAGTAAGGGGCTGTGCTGGGGAATGTCAAAAGGAAGGAGCTTTTTACATGCAAGGCCTAGTGGCCAGCAGTTGGCTTGTCCATTTTGTTTGTTTGAGGCAGGCTCTCACGTAGCCCAGGTTGGCCTCCAATTCACTGTGTAGCAGAGAATGAACACCTGATCCTTCTGCCTCCACCTCTTAAGTGCTAGAATTATAGGCGCAGACTTGGTGATACTCAGCTCTTACAGGCTGAGCTCCAAGCTAGTGACAAACCAAGTGCCTGGCTTTAAGACCATCTGAAAGGGAGACACCAGCTGAGTTCCAGCTCTGAGCACGCAGCTAAATACGCGGTGCTACAGTCTGTGAATGAAGTGTACTCCATAGGCTCATGTGTTTGAACGCTCGGAACCAAGATGGTGGCACTGCCTTCAGAGCCGTGAAACCTTTAGGCAGGGACCCAGGAAACAAATTCTGGCAGGCCATGAACACCCTCTCGCCAGTCATGTCAAGAGGACCACCGCATGTCTGAGGTGTGGAGACCTGGTGCAGAGCGCCGTGGGGCCCGAGAATTCATAGCCTCTAAGTATGCATCACGCTAAGCTCTTCTCTGGAGTAGACTATGGGCTTCCTCCCCTTCACAGCCTTCCTGTCACTTTCAGCAAACCTCTAGCTCAAAGAAGCCTTCTGGTACTTCACAGACTCTGGGCCAGGGGCCCCATGCCTGTCAGAGGCAAAATACTGGGGCCAGAAGATGGCTGGGTGGGAAAGTGCCTACCAAACGAGCATGAGAGGCTGAGTTCGAATCCCCAGAACCCATGTGAAAACTCGGGTGTGGTGGGAAAGCCTGTAATTACACTGCTGCGGAGGAGGGTAGAGGGGGCTCCTTGGTGCTTGCCGCTCAGCTGGTATTGCTAAATGGGTGACCTGCAGGTTCAGTGAAGAGTGTTGGAGGAAGGCCTCCGGCATCAATCCCTCGTCTCCACACCGATACATGTGCACTCACCCCATGCAGGTTTACATACAGAAATATGAACACGTACATACGTCACACTGCCTGTACACATACACACACACACAGGCAAAATCCCACCTTGTTGTAATAATTGGAGCAGCGGGCTGCGTTCCCAGCACCCCTGCCGCCTGGCTAGCTTATACCCCGAAATAATTACACGGACACTGTATTCTTTTAAACACTGCTTGGCCCATTTCTATCTAGCCTCTTCTAGGCTAATTCTCGCACTTGGACTAGCCCATTTCTATCTATCTATGTAGCCCAGCTAGGTGTGCTTACCAGGAAGATTCTAGCCTACGTCCATCCTGGGTCAGAGCTTCATCGCGTGTGTCTCGGAGAGCAGAGCTATCGCATCCGCCCTGGAGAGGGGAGCATGGTGTCTCTGCTCCAGAGAGCAGAGCTGTCGAGTCTGAGCTCACTTCCTCTTCCTCCCAGCATTCTGTTCTGTTTACTCCTCCCACCTATGTTTTAACCTATAAGGGCCAAGCAGTTTCTTTATTGCTTAACCAATGAAATCAACAGATTGATATATGACACTCCCACATCACCACCTTACAGAGAATTGTTGTAATAAGGCCAACCTCCATCAGCATGCAGTGCCCACCCTGGTTCACGTTTGTCTCTGCTGTGAGTGGACATATGTATTCATTAGGAATCTTTCATTTCATAAGTCAGTGATGGAAATTCAAAGCAGATCCACCACCAAAGGGACTTGTTTTTGTTTACCCACTGTGTGTCAAGCAACTGGAGAGTTTAGAGGTGCTGTTTGCTTCAGGCAAAGCTCTTTCCAGCAACTTGTAGCTTCACCAATGACTCTGTTTCCCTGCTTTGCCTTCCAATGATGGGTTCCTCCTTCAGCTCTGCACAGGGGCTCTTCCTCTCTCACTTCTCTACCCTGCAGGCATCTTCCTGACAGCCTCACTGGCCTGGGGAGAAGGGAGTTTCTCTTTCAGGAGTTCCTTCAGGAAGATCAACTTTCTGTGGCCATTTGCCTGCCCCCAGCCAATCTGGGTGGCTGATAGTGAGGTCTGAAGACCAGCAGAAGCTAAGAGCAACATTTCCCACACACACACCCAGGAGGGCAACACCCTCTCCCAACCAACTACAGAAGTGAGTTCCTCAGAGAAGAACAGGATGCCAGGCAGGGGAGGGGTAAGGGAATATGGGAGAAGCATGCAGCAAAGTCAACATCCCCTCATTGTTTCAGCTACGCCACCACCACACCCGCAGGAGCCCCCCAAAGTGACTGAAACCACAGGGGGAGCCAGCTTGGCTGCCTTTGGATTCTAGGTGTACCAAGATCTGTTAAGCCCTGCGACTTCATACACTTGTTCAATCTCTCTGTGCCGTGGTGTTCATATTTGTTGGTGTGGCAAGGGTGATTAAGCCAGGAGCAAGCTTTCATTCCAGGTATTTCATCTTCCAGGGCTGGAGGAAGCTGGCAACTAAGCAATTACGGCGCCCAATGTATTCATGCCTACCAGGGCAGGAGGCATCGTGAGAGCCTTAATCAAATGCTCAACCGAGGGTCCCGAGGCCAGTGACGCTGCTACAGGTGCCATGGTGGTCTGTGCTATTTAGGACCGTGCTATCCGAGCCGGTGACTTTTCACGCTTCTCAAGCCGTATAAAAATGAAACGTCATTGGCAATCTATACATAGAAAGTTCCCGTTTCCGAGCTCGCGCAAAGAGGGTGGGTGTGCTGAGACATTTACAGAAAGCTGATGGATGTGGAAAGGCTGGGGGGCTGGGGGGAGCGTGTTTGCTTGTTGTTTGAGGGGCTGCTGGGTCCTCCCAGAAGCAGAGCTAGGAAAGACATGAGAATAAGAATAACTGAGATAAACTAGGAAAGGACCACAGCTTTTCCAAAGGAAGAAGGAGGCAGTCGTTCCAAAATAGCAATGCTCCAGTCTGTAAGAACCATCAGGTTTTCAGAAAAAAAATGAAACAGCACAATAAAGCTGGCCTCCAGGTGGGCTTCGAGGACCAGAGACGGGCATGTGGGATCCGCCTTTCCTAGCTGCCCCCTCGCTGCCCTTTCCCTGTATTGTGGGTATAGGGAGACTGCCGGTCTATGTTCTCTGTGCAGGGATATTTAGACATGCAAATGAGCGAGCCTGTTAATGAGCTGAGGGTGATTAGGCTGCAGGGAACTGCCTGCCTGAGCGAACAATAGGTGAAAGGACCAGGTGCCTAAAAAGGCAATCTCCAACCTTCAGCTCCAGCCCCCTGCCTCAGCATCTCGAACAGGCAGGGCAAGCTATGCCGGTGTCTGAATCTACTTGGGTGGGGTGAGAAACAGCAGCTTCAGAGAAGATCTGGGTCTGGTCAGGGACCTGCCACAGTCTTTTGATTTTTCCAGCGCCCCAAAAGGGCTGTTGGGGAGCCATTGCAGCACATAGCTTCCCCAGTGGGTGGTATTGGGCAAACGCCCTGCAACCGGGACAGAAGTGGGACCCTATGGAGGGTTCAGGTCCCCTCCCCAACCTTTCTAGGCAGTGATTGGGAACTTCAGGAATTGGAAATCCAGCGGAAGGATCTATGAGGGAAAGCAGAAGGTAGTGGTATCTGCTTTTTTGTTTGTTTGTATTTTCAAGAAAGGGTTTCTCTGTGTAGCCATAGCCACCCTGGAACTCACTCTGTAGACCAGTCTGGCCTCAAACTCACCAGAGATCCCCCTGCCTCTGGCTCTTGAGTACTGGGATTAAAGGCATCTGTGGTTGTAGGAAGAGAAACACCGTATTACTAGAAAAGGCACAGACCTTTGATTTTACAGACCTGAGTTTATTGAGCCAGATCTATCAGATGCCTTGTGTCCCTGAAAGCTAGTTGATGGGGTGCCCACTGCCGTGCCAGCCTTCCCCTTTTGCTAGATTATGAGACTTGGCCCGTGGCGTATTACTTTCTCATCCACTCGAGGGTTACCTGCCACAGGAAGTCCTTACAACAGACTCGCTACCAGTCTAAACCAGATTGGGAAAGTACTCTCTGAGTTGTTCCGAGGTAGTACAAAGCAACCCCAGGCTTTTTCCTTTTCCCACTCTTCTCTTCCCACCCATTACCTGGTCTTTGGGACGTCTAGATGAAAAGCATGACTTTGGGGATAGGGAGGTAGTTCAGACAGTGGAGAGTCTGCCAAGTGTGAACCAAGGTCCATCTCAGCATGGCATAAAGTGGGCGTGGTAGAGCATGTTAAACAAATGGGGAGGGCACAGCAGGTTGGTGCTGAAGGAGCTGGTGTACATTACCTTCCAGGAAGAAGCTTTATTAGGAGAAAGAGCCCTGAGGCCGTAATCAAGCTCTGTTGAGAGAACCTTAGAAAGGGACAGAGCCTTGTACCAGAGGCAACATGACAAGTCTTAAAGGGAAGGAGAGGCTGCCCTTTCAAGCCCGGAGGGACGCATCATTAAGAGGGATAGCTGAAAGTAAGGGCAAGAAAGATTTAGAGCCGAGGGCCAGGTGGTCGGGGAAGGACCAGAGAGAAATCCCACAGAGGAACATGTGTGACTTTTCTATCTTTCCAGGAGGTGGCAGAAAGTTTCTCGCCGTGTGATTTAGCCTGAGGCTGATGTGGCAAGGAGTATGCAGGAGACAGGTATTGACTCGGACCCTAAATTTGAGGCTGCGAGGCCTCAGCATGGTATTTTCATTTCGGGGGAGGGGGGTGTGGTCCAATTTTTTTTAAGCCTTGAGATCTGGCCTCTTAGAATGAGCAGCGCCTGAGAGAGGCAGTTCTATGATCTGAGCACACGCCTGTGCTCTTAGCTCTTAGACGTCAAAAGATGAAAAAAGATCGAGGTTGGGGCTGGCAAGATGGCTTGGTGACTCAGAGCTCTTAATGCTCTTTCAGAGGACCTGGACTCAGTTCCCAGCACCACACAGTGGCTCATAACTGTCTGGAACTCCAGTTCCAGGAGTCCCTACGTCTATTCATGACCTTTGACGGTGCTGCACGCATGATTGCACGAAAGTGTACTCAGACATGCACTCATATAAAAAAAATTAAGAGTTGGAGGTATCTTTGGCTACATAGTGAACTTGAGGCCAGCATGAGCTACATGAGACTTTGTCACATGTACAACAGAAACAATGACAAAAATCCCACACCCCCTCACAAAAAAAAAGTGAGCCGGACGGTGGTGGCGCACGCCTTTAATCCCAGCACTCGGGAGGCAGAGGCAGGTGGATCTCTGAGTTCGAGACCAGCCTGGTCTACAGAGCTAGTTCCAGGACAGGCTCCAAAGCCACAGAGAAACCCCGTCTCAAAAAACCAAAAAAAAAAAAAAAAGTGAGCCATCTTTTCTGTTTGCATATGTATGGATTCCATGAAAAGCTTAAAAGTCTTAAAAGACCATAAATCTGTATCAAGTCCCCTCAAGTCCCCCATGGTTTGTGGCCGGACCACTTCAGACTCAGGTCGTGGACTCTGCACTGTGTCACCTGGCATCATCCAGTCTGCCCATAAATAATGATGCCATGCTAACGAGATTTGGTGCTAATTTAGCAGCAGAGGAGTGCGGGTGTGTGTGTGCAGATCACACACAGATAGAACGGTATTGAAAAGCAGGAGTAATAATTAGAGTTCAATAAATGGTAATTTGCTCCTTGCCACTACGTGTGTCGGGAGCTGGGGAGTGTAATAAAGGGGTCCCTTCAGGAAGGGGGAAGGCAGCACGTTTGCCATGATGGCTTCATTTTCATCCTCTGACTTCTCAGGATTGAAATTAATTCTCATCTACCTACGGACCCTCTTTTCGGAGGATAACTCCTGAGGAATGTCAAAAGACACCGTCTGATAAGAATTATTAGAATTATCGAGCACTGGGACCAACTTTTATCTGGAGTTACAGGATGAACAAGTCCCAGCTCCAGGGAGACAAAATGAGGTAAAGAGTACAAACAATTATCTGGGTCGTTCAAGGGAAGAATCGCTCTTGCTCGAGTGAGTGTTTGACTCATTCGAATAATTGTTCTCTTGGTTTAGGTCTGGTGGTGAGGCCCCAGGCAGGAGATCTGTCAGCAAAGAATGGAAGGTGAGCATGTGCGGAGACAGGACAGAAAGGCTGCAGAAGCGTCCCCTCCACAGGTGTAGGGTGGCAGGCATAGGCTGGTCAGGCACAAACAAGGGTTGAGGGAATTACCCTTGGAGACCCAAGAGACCAAGCAATGCTAACAAACACAGAAAACTGAGGCCCATGGAGCCAGAGATACAATCTGAAAACTGCCGAGCTCTGGTGAGTGGAGCTGGGAAGGTGGAAGAAGAATCAAGCCAAGAAGAAGGAAAAGGTGTGTGCACATGCTCGTGTGTGCACATTTGGTATGTAGTATGGAAATGGAAGCTCCCCTCACCCCGCCCTCTCACCCCCCCTTCCTCCTAAGCTCCAGCTCACAACCACCTGCAAGTCCAGCTCCAGAGAGAATCTGAAGCTCCTGGCCTCTGTGGGCACCTGCACTACCTCCCACCCACACATAATTAAAAAGATTTTCTTTTTAAAGACAGTTGCTTTAGGACTGGGCTGTAGTCTGACTAGTAGAATGCTTGCTTAGTAACCATAAAGCTTAGTAACCACAAAGCGTTGGGTCCCAGCACTACAGAAGCCAGATGTGGTGGTGGATGGTAGAGGCAAGACAATCAGAAGTTCAAGGTTGTCTTTGGCGTTATTAATTAATGGGTGCATTCATTTTTTTAGATAAAATTTCTCTTGGAGGATATTATGGATTTCATATGAAATGCCCCCCACAAAGTCTCATGTATTGAAGGCTTAGTACACAGGAACACCAGCTCCAAGTCCCAGTTCTATTTTCTAAGCTGTGTTTCTTTAAAGGAAATTCCTTCAGTCTTCTGAATCTTCATTTTCTCCTTTTGAATCAAGGACAACATCTTCCTATCGTAAGACTCGTATGACTCTCTCTCTCTCTCTCTCTCTCTCTCTCTCTCTCTCTCTCTCTCTTTTTTTTTTTTTGGTTTTTCGAGACAGGGTTTTTCCATAGCTTTTGGTTCCTGTCCCAGAACTAGCTCTTGTAGACCAGGCTGGTCTCGAACTCACAGAGATCCGCCTGCCTCTGCCTCCCAAGTGCTGGGATTAAAGGTGTATGACTCTTATACAATACAACTCATACACATGAGCAGGAGCTGTTGCTCAGTGTAGAGTACCTGCCTAGGAGTCACAAGGCCCTGAGTTAGAGTCCCAGCACCGCCCAAATCCACCAATCCAGACCCCTGTAGTTCAAGTGTACATCTCCAGTCTCAGCACTTGAGAACAAGCGGCAGAAGGATTACTAGGAGCTCAAGGACAGCCTGGGTTACATAGACCCTGTCTCGAAAAACACCAACACTCAGGCAAGGTTGTGGAAGAGGGACCAGAACGAAGATAAGGACCAGAGGATGGGGCAGAGTGCTGTGAATCCCTGTCTGTGGGATGCATGGCTGCTGTGTGCATGAACTCATAGCAGCCGTGGCCAGCATAAGGTTACATCAACATTCCGTTTTGCATGGCAGGCTGGGGGGCAGGGAAGGGACACCTCAAGACTCATGAGCCCCCCCACATCCCTGGGGAAAAACAGGCAGTTATTGGTTGCTGAGGGAGAGAGTCATGCTCAGTGTTAGAGCCACTGCTAAGTCACCTTTGCTCAAGAAAATAACCCTAATCCATGTGTACGTAGGCAACTTTAACTAAACGCAGCAGGCTAGGCATAAACAAGAGATGTAAAAGAGGAAGAGACTTGTGGGAGGGAGAAGGTAATAGGAGATCATGGGGAGGCTGGGGAGATGACTCAGTGAGTTGGGGTGCTTGCCACCAAGCCTGGCAACCTGAGTTGGATCCTCAGGACCCATGTGGTTAGAAAGAGAACTAATGCCTGAAAGTTGTATTCACACCTTCACATGTGTGCCATCTCACACACACACACACACACTAAATAAGTAACTAAATAAAAATTTAAGTGCTGGGACTATGATCAAACTATATTTCATGTTTATGAAATTATGAGAGAATATATAAATTAACAACAGCACCAGCAAGGACAATAAGAACAAACCACTGTAGTATAAAGCAGGGGCTCAGATACACAAATGTTCACTGAGGAATGAATGAGAGAAGCCTGGCTGTCTCTTGCAGATGAATGGCCCAGAGCTAAGAGGCCTTGAGCACACGGTACAGGGACAAGACAGACTGTCGCAAACTGGGGGTTGTCAGTGGAGCACAGCCTGCTGCCTTATTTATGCGCCAGGTTTTCATCATTCGCTCTCTACACTTAGGGGATTAATTCCCGGGACATGCAGTCAGTAACACACCAGCCAGCCAGGCAACAGATAAGAGCAGCCAGGGTTGTAATTCCCGCCCCATTGACAGGCCTTCAACACACAGAGGAAGAATGGAGCAGCTGAAAGCTTCTTTCAAAGTCAGTAACAATGTTACAAGTGACTGTGTGTGTGTGTGTGTGTGTGTGTGTGTGTGTGTGTGTGTGTAAAGGACAGGGAGCGAGGTGGGCAGGAAAGGGTGGGCGGTCAGCCCTGCTCTTTGTGCCAGCAGAGACCACAGGGCCCGATAGCTGGCCGGCTAAGCGCCTGCTTAGATTTTTGGGAAATGATGAAAGTTTTTCAGTTTCGAAAACAAGAATAAAAGAGCCTCTATGCCCCCTTTGTGTACAAAGCCTTCTTTAGAACCTTTCCATTTTTAAGGTGAACATGATCAAGGTATATTATATGCACATATGGAAATGAGGCCCATTACTTTGTGCAATTAATATATGCTTTAAAAAAAAGATTCCTTCATTACAGAAATAGCAATTTTATTGATGAATATAATTACAGAGGAACACTGGAATCTGAAAGGACATGAAATGCTAAAATGAGCCTCAGCCTGATTCACCAACTCACCCCAAACCTTCCCTTCTGCCTCTTTTTGTTCTTATACCCGTAAAAATCTCTCTGTGATTTCTGAATAATTAAATAGGGTAGATCCAGGCAGTGTTGTGTTGTGGCAAATGGTGACTGCCCCTCTCTTGTTCTCTTTGAGGGCACTCAATGAACATAAAATACAAGAGAATTGTTGTTGTGGATGGGCTGGGGAAATGGCTCAGCTGGTAGAGTATTTGCCTTGTACGTACAAGGACCTGGGTTCGAATCCTCAGGGTCCATGTAAAAGCCAGGCACAGTAACCACCCTTTCAGTGCTCCTGCCAGGAAATGGGTGGCAGAGACAAGAGAAACCCCCCAAACTGAAGGGCTAGCGAGCCAGGAGTACACTGCGGTGAGAAGAGAGACTCTTCCTTAAACAGGGAGGTCGTGCTCTGACCTGCACGCCCATGCCCATGTGTATACACACAAGCGTGTGCACACATGTACATCTTATTTATTCTAATTCCACTACTTAGGTATATTCCCAAAAGAACTGAAAACCAGCCTTAAGCCATTCCATGCACAGGGATACAGGGATATTTATTACACCATTATTCTCTCTCTCTCTCTCTCTCTCTCTCTCTCTCTCTCTCTCTCTCTCTCTCTCTCTCTCTTCAAGACACGGTTTCTCTGTAGCCTGCCCTGGAACTAGCTCTTGTAGCCCAGGCTGGCCTCGAACTCACAGAGATCCACCTGCCTCTGCCTCCTGAGTGCTGGGATTAAAGGTGTGCGCCACCACCGCCCGGCCTGCACCATTATTCTCTACCCTAAATGGATATATGCAAATGAATAAACAAATTGTGGTATAGCTATACTGTGGGATATTATTCTGCCATAAAAATGAAGGGTATACTGGTACCTGCTGCCACATGTGTGCACCTTGAAGAGACGATACTGAGAGAACCCAGACACAAAGGTTATATGTGGTGTGTGATTCCTTTTACACGGAATAACCCAGGATAGGTTAATTCGTAGGCACAGAGTGAAGATTGTGCCAGGGCTGGAGAGAAAAGGAAAGTTTCATATTGAGTACAAGGTTTCATTTTGGGACCACAGACGTGTTTTGGAACTAAGTAGGAGTGGCGGGTGTACACCATTCTATCTAGGACACACTCTGGAGTCATCCACTTTAAGATACCCCTTTCACTAGCTGTGTGGCTCAGTGGTAAAGACCTTGCAGGGTATCCCCAATGCAAAACAACAAACGAAAAAGTGGTTGTGTTTTGTTTTAAAGTCAGGGCTTACTATGTAGCTCTGACTGGAACTCACTATGTAGACCAGGCTGGCCTCAAACTTACAGATATCCCCCTGCCTCTGCTTCCCAAGTGCTGGGACTAAAGGCATGAGTCATGCCTGGATCAAAAAAAAATATTTAAGGTTAATTTTATAATGTGAATTCTACATTGATATATTATCTTTAAAATTGTGTTAATTGGAGCCAGCAATATGGCTTCGAAGGCACCTGCTGCCAAGCCTGATAATCTGAGTTCAAATCCCGGGACTCACATATTGGAAGAAGAGAACCTACTCCCCCAGGTTGTCTTTTGACCTTCTTACAAGCATCATGGCACACACACATGAACATAAAATAAGTTTATGTTTAAAAAAGATGTTTAACTGTGTTAATATAATTATTTCAGTACAATAAAAATGAAAAAGAAAATTCCAATCCCATAGCTGGAGACTCCTCTTTTTTTTTTTTTTTTATTGAGGAGACTCCTCTTTTAGCTGATGCTTAGTTTTCCTCATAGGCAATCATTAGAAAATCTGTGTATTTCTTCAGAGAGAATTTAGTCTATGATACATATGTACATATGTGTTTCTACATATATTAAGTAGAAGCATAGATGCACAATGTTCTTCCACAGAGAATGTTTCTCATGGCTCAGGCAGGTCTTGCACTACTGACCCACCTCCTAAGTATTAGGATCATCAGCATGCCCCACTATGCCCAGTTTATCCCATGCTGGGGCTGGAACCCAGGGCTGTGCATGAGCAAGCAGTCTGCCCTGAGCTACAGCCTCCTCTCTGATGTTTTAAAACTACAGTTTTGTGCCCTCACCCAGATCTGTTTGATCAGAACTTTGGGGGCGGGGCCCAGGAATCTGTTCTGAGGCTTACCCAGGACTGTGCATGGGCAAGCAAGTGGTTGGCATGGAATGGGTTGCCCAGTGGCTGGTGGTTTCCCACGTTCCTGAGTTCCCCGGACCTCCTGCCTCCTCCTGGTTGGTGTTCAGGGTCTTCTCAGAGCTCCCAGGTCTCTTCAAATACTCCTCTGACCCCATCCTCCACTCAGGTCACCTCCAGCGCCTTCAGGTAACCATCCCATGCCCAGAATCTCTGACCACCTTAGCCTGCCCGTCCAGACTCCCACAGCGACGAGCCTAGCCCTTGCCTGATTGTTTTTAAAGCATTCCTAGAGGGGTTTTTTGAACCTAGATTTCAAGAACCTGGTAGAATTCTTACTTTGACCCTTGTTACCTGGTGCTGCGTAATCAACTCACAAAAATCTGATTGCCAACTGGGTGGTGATGGTGCATGCCTTTAATCCCAGCACTCAGGAGGCAGAGACAGACGGATCTCTGTGAGTTTGAGGCCAGCCTAGTCTACAGTGTGAGTTCCAAGACAGGTTCCATAGCTACTGAGAACCCCTGTCTCAAAAAAAAAAAAAAAAAAAGCAAGTAACAACAACAACCCTCACCATAAAAAAAAAAATCTGATTGACAAGCTTTCTACATCGATATGTCTTAAAATATCTACTCCTAAAGCCAGGTATGGTGGTGCATGCCTGTAATCCCAGCATTTAAGAGGCAGAGGAGGGTCTTAGGTTCCAGGGTAGCCTGGGCTACACAGCAAGACCCTGCATTTAAAAAAAATCTAGCTGTTGTTGAGCCTTGCTGTGCACCAGGTACTTGGTTATATTCCCTGAAGAATTGCACTAGCCTCGTATTAAACCCCGTCTTGCAGGGCTTGAAGGTAACAAATCTTAATGGGATGGAAGAATGGGCCAACTCATGAATGCAGAAAAACTGACTGGAAAAGCCAGACTCTTCACCACATTGCCACATGGTCCAAAACTTGTCACGCGTGAGAAATGTTAGCAATAAGGCTGTGTGCACCTGCTGGCAAGTCCCTGGGAAACTACATCTGGTCTGAAGATGAGAAAGGACACAAGCAGAGGGAACGGCACATCCTAAACACTCAGTGCCCACATCAGGACTCCACTGGCCTTGACCTGTAGCAGAACCCTGCTGCCTCCTAATGTGAGGCTCTCCTCGCTTCTCAAGACCTGCTCTTGTGGAGGCTGTGTCAGCTGTGTAAGTTTTCTGTCTTGCCCCTTCTCTATTGGGGTACCTACTCACACCATCAGTGTATTAGATTTGGGAATCCGTGGAACTCAGTTCGAATCCCAGGATTTCCTCCTATTAAAGCTGAGGTTTCAGACTTGAGAAGCATCATTTCTGTGCCCCAAATATTTGTGGCCCTCTCGGCTCAGAGCTCAGTCCCTGCAGGTTCCCTCCTTCCCTCCTGCCAGGCAACAAGCAGTCTGTTCCGGTCACATTCCGGGTCTCAGGGTTATCTCCGGTCACAGTTCTGGACCTGGGGTGACTTCAACCTTTCTCTCCTCAGGGCCTCCATCCCCTCTGCCCTCAATCCACATAGGCATATGATCGGGTCCTGGCCCCAGACACAGGGTGGCTATGAAAAGGACATTGTATCTGAGCCCAGAGCTCCAGGGGTCAGATTTCTACCTCCCACAAATACTAATCAGGTCTGCAGAGTCACATGAGGTCCCGTGACCCCAGCCCAGATGGTCTCGTGTCTCCCTGCAGGTTGGACAAAGCTGGGGCACACTTCTGACTACCAGTTTCAGGCTCCATCTGCTCCCCAGAGTGACGGTCCCTGAACAAGTTGGGAAGTACATGAATGCATGGATCAAATCTTCTTACCCCAATCATGCGTATCATTTCAGAGACTCTTTTTCCCCTGTTTATAGTCTCAGACAGGGTCCCCTTCTACTGTGGAGTTGAGCTGGTCTTGCTAGAGCATGCACAATGCGCTAAGTGGATTATATATGAGCAGCCTTGTTTCATACCGACAGTCTTGGGAGGTGAGTGTTGTTTCTAACCCCATACTGCAGACCGCAGCAACAATGACCATTGGTAGACAGAACGGGGTAGATGCTATTCTCCATGCCTAGGGTCATTGGTTCATTTTTCTGTCACCATGCCTTCCATGGTGCAGATGTTCCCATCATTGCCCACTAAATGAGACTCAGAAATGTAGGGAAAGTGGCCCAGGTCACCGAGACAGCAAATGACAGAAGTTAGTATTTCAGTCTGGCCATTCTGGCTCCTGGGACTCCCGGCCGTACTGCTCCACAGTCCCTTGTGTTTCTTGAGGCAGTCTCCGGTGTCACCTTAGCACACACAGCTTGTATTACAAATCAATGAGTTGTGAGCCAGAAGGGCCCTGGCTCCGCCATGGAGGTCCCCAAGTGCTGAAGGACGGACCATGATGATTGATTTCTAGGCTGAGCCTTTAAATGTCAGAGTGTGCGTGACCACATCAAACCTTGGGTCCAGAAATAAAATGCGGAGGGAAAGGACATTCTAGTGTGTGAGAAGAGGAGGAGGAAGAGGCAGTCAGAACAACGACGTGGGCTGCACACGTGCGTGCGTGCAGAATGTATGGATTTCCTGGGAAGGCAGTGGGGGATGGGAGCAGGGTGAGAACAGCACACCTGACCTTGAGCAGCTGTGAAGCCATTCAGGGTTTGACATTGGCCAGGGAGAGAAGGGTGGTAACCTGATTAGGTCTCTGTCTGTATTGATTGGTCCTGTTCGGATCAGCTCATTAGATCAGCCTGACTACTGAGCCCCTCTCAGAGCTCTCAGAGCTCACCCAGACCCCCTCCTGCATGGCTCCATGGGCCTGCCCACTCCAGTCATTATGTGTCCTAGGAGCTAGGATACCCATGATAGACAGAAATTTCCTCCTATCACGTAGTCTAGAAGGAGGTTGACAGGATAAGGGAGGACACGAGAGATAGACCTAAGGGGAATTACAGATGTAGTGTGTGCAGTAAGGCCAGAAAATGAGATCATGGGAGAGACTTGTAGGGAGGGCGTGAGGGAAGGAAGCCCAGGAGGGCATCTCCGAGGACATGACATTTTAGAAGCTTTCTCAGTAATGGGGAAAAGGGACTGATCTGTCTGAGAATTGAGGGGACAGCTTTCAAGACGGCACAGCAGCCACAAGGGCCCTGTGCTCTGAACAGGCTCGGCCTCTGGGACTGTAAGAAGGGCTATGTGGCTCAACAGAGAAGAGGAGATGCAATGGGCCCCTCACCACTGTCCCCCTGGGGTGGCTGTCCTGAATGAACAGCCCAGGTTGACCAACAGGATTTGACATTGGTCTGTCTTTTCCCCCTATCCCTCTCACAATTCTAGACCCAGCTTTGGGTTATGCTTCCATGCCCCCACAGTCTAAGTAGAAGGTTCAAACTGTGTAACTCTTACCCAGCCATGCCTTGGAAGCAGAGACAGGGTGGAAGATTAGGGCAAGACCCTGGAGGCTGGAGGCACTTTCTGATCCTCAGAAATCATCCACCCCACCTTTCTCCTCTAGCCTACCTCAAGTTCACCTCTACCCCAGCCCACCATGAGCTTGACCCACTCTGCCCTGGATTCAGCCCTGGGCCTCCACTCTAGCTGATCTAACACTGGCAATGGTCTCATGCCTTCACTTAGGGAAATCTTCCCATTTGCTCAGTGCAGAGGATCCCAGCTTGGGGAAGACACTCCTGAACCCTGATCCTGCTCATCATAAAGACGTTCCTAAAGGTTTTGAGTCTAGATTCTAGAACCTGCTGGAATGGACTGCCAGTTAGTTTGGTTGGTTTTGTGTGGTTTTTGAGACGTGGTCTTGTGCAGCCCAGGTTGGCCTCAAACTCATTGTGCAGCCGGCCAAGAATGACTTGAACTCCTGCTCCTCTCGTCCCCATCTCCCAACTGGGGGATTATTGGTGTTTGCCATCACACTTGGCTTTGTCTAAGGTTTTGGGGTGGCATTTCTTTGTTTTTTTATTTAAGACAGGACCTCCCTGTAACTCAGGGATGTCTAGAATTCACTGTGTACCCCTGGTTGGCCCCAAACACATGGCAATCTTCTTGCTCAGCCTCTTGAGTGCACTGGGTTTATGGGAGTGAGCTATCGTGCCTGACTTGTGTCTAGTTGGTCTTCAGTTTACAGTGGAATCCTGAAGTAATCTCTAATGCCAGCGAGGAAACGGACTTGCTAGCACTGTGAGAACAAGTAGGCAAAAAGTCAAAGCTGCCTTCTTCCCTGTCCTTGTTTGGCCTTTCTTTTCCTCTTGTAGTATAGTCTACCTAATCCCCATTTTCTCCCTCAGACCACAGTGGCCTTGGAGAACAAGAGTTCCAATGTGGCTTCTGCCATGACCGGCCCTGAACTTTGGCAAGACATTTCGCTTTTCAAGATCACAGCTTCCTTTGATCCCTAAAACTGTGATTCCAAAGCTCAAGTTTATCAGGGAGGGATTTCAGGAAGTCCCATGGTGGTGGTTTGAGTAAGAATGACCCCCATAGGTTCTCAGCGGTGGCACAATTCAAAAAGATTAGGAAACGTGGCCTTCTTGGAGTAGGGGTGGCCTTATTGGGGTAGATGTGGCCTGGCTGGAGGAAGTGTGTCACTGGTGGGGTAAGATTTGGGGTTTCAGAAACCTATGCCAGGTGCAGCAGCTCTCGGTGCCACTATGAGGATAATGAACTGAGCCTCTGGAACTGTACGCAAGCCCCAGCTAAATGCTTTCCTTTATAAGAGTTGCCATCACCATGGTGTCTCTTCCCTGCAATGGAACCCTGAGACATCCAGTATCCAGTGGAGAAATGAGGAAAGGAGAGAACCATACAGACCTCTTTAGCTGCAATGGGTCACACTGTGGCTTTGGGGGCTGCAGAGGGCACAGCTTCTTGGCCCGTCTGAACACTACAATGCCTGGACATGTGACATCTGTGCACAAGCAAATCTGAGAGTGGGAATTTAGTCGGTGGAGAGGTAGCCTGACATCTGGATTCTTCTTATGATTCCGGGGTGGTGATGGTGTGTGTGTTGGGGTGGGGGTCCATATGATCTGCCCAATGTGAAACTGCTGGTTTAGAACACATAACTGCCCCAGGCAGAGGTAACAGCCTAGAGTCTTTATCCATACCTAGACTATCTTTGTTACATTTCCAGCTGCCTCTTCTCTTCTCCTCTTCCTCCTTTCCTTTTTCTTGCTTCTCTTCCCCACCCTCAGACAAGGCCCAGGCTGGCCCCAAACTTGCTATAAATCTAAGAAGGACTTTGACTCCTGATCCTCCTGTCTTTACCTCCCAGAGTTGCTAAGGTTACAAGTGTACAATACCATACCCAGTTTTCGCTGTGCTGGGGATCAAACTCAGGGGTTCAGACACAGGCAAATACTCTGCCAAATGAGCTATATTCCAGCCCTTTAATTGCTTTTCAAAGTGGTTCTCACATGTTCCCTTGATCCGAAACCACAACAACAAAAACTCCCCTCAAGCTTGCCAATGCCTGCAGTCTTGTATGTTTTTTTTTTTTTTTTTTTGGTTTTTCGAGACAGGGTTTCTCTGTGGTTTTGGAGCCTGTCCTGGAACTAGCTCTTGTAGACCAGGCTGGTCTCGAACTCACAGAGATCCGCCTGCCTCTGCCTCCCGAGTGCTGGGATTAAAGGCGTGCGCCACCACCGCCAGGCAGTCTTGTATGTTTTGAGGGCACTATGAGAAGAACATTAGTTTCCACTGCATCTTCCTCCCTTTTTTCTTCCTTTTTGAGACAGGGTCTCCCTATGTATCTCTAGCTGTCCTAGGACTCACTCTGTAGACCAGGCTGGCCTCGAACTCACAGAGATCTGCTTGCTCCTGCCTCCCGAGTGCTGGGATCAGAGGCGTGAACCCCAATGCCCAACTTACACATCTCTAAGACAGGGGAACCGGTTTATAAATTTGCGTAAGGATTAGCGTACCACAGGCATGGCACAAATGATGCTTTTATGGGCTTTGCCATAGCTTATGGCTCTGTCTCATTAGCACCCAGCCACAGGTTTTGAACACCTCGAAGGCCCAATAAAACAGCATCCTCTGAAGCAACAATGCAGGAAGTGTGGGACTCAAAGGGGCTGCCTGGATACAGTCCCTCACACTTGTCATTCCTCAGGCTGGGCAATTATACCTTCCCTGGTGATCTGGTTATTTTTAACCTCAGTTGCACACTGGAATCACCTGGGGACTTTAAAAGAAAACATGCATGCCTGGGCCCCATGGGTAGGGATTTCTGATTTCATTGGTCCGGGCAGTGCCTAGACACTTGGGGTTTGAATAATTCTCTAGAGATTTTAACACTGCAGACTTGGTGATTAATTAAGGATACAGGGCCAGGCAGAGGGATGCAGGATGAGCAGGAATAAGGTGGTGTCGTCCTTTCCCTGTCAATCCTCCCTCTGATGTGTCCCTTTGGCCTCAGAGACTTTGGTCTTCGGGAAAAGGCAGGCTGGAGATCTGGGTGGTGGGAGTCTTGGGGATCCCCTCCACAAAGCTGCTATCTAGGCGCCTTTTCACACACTCTGAAAGGTGACCCCCTCCCCACAAGACCCAGCTTGCATCGTCCTGGGACTCACACTAGCTCACTGAATGTCCCGACACCTGGCTTCAGGTGAGTCTCAGGGATACTGAGAGATCCCCCCAGTGGAGGATGTTTCACTCCTACGCCGCAAAGTCAGGATGGCAGTCTGTGTCTTTGAGGCAGGCCCAGGAGAGTGCTCACAAGAGATTCTCCGGAAAATCTTGCTTGAGATGAGTAGGGATAAAAATCATCAGTTGGAGCTTTGCTATGTTACTTAGGCTGACTGCATGCTCCCAGACTCACATGATTCTCCTGCTTGGGATAACCCAGACTGTTGGTGTGCACTCCTGTGCCTGCTAATATCCTATGTAAACGAGGACTTATCTGCTGGGTACGGTGGTGCACACCCTTAACGCCAACACTCAGGAGGCAGAGGCAGGGGGAACTCTGGGGTTCTGAAGCAGCCGGGTCTACAAAAAGACAGCCAAGGTTACAAAGAGAGAACAAACAAATAAATAAGGACTCTAAATCATGGGGCTGAAAAGCATCTCAGACTCTTCTTGAAGTTCCAGATAGATGTTCTACATGAGATAAAAATGGAAATAATAGTTTATGTGGGACCAAGGGTGTAGCTCAGTTAGTAGAGTGCCTATCCAAGAATGAAGGAAATCCTGGGTTTGATTCCCAGCCCTGCCTAAAATCAGAGAGTGCTGGTGTACAACCACAATCCCAAAACTTGGAAGGTGGTGTCAAGGGGCAAAAATTCTAGGTCATCCTGGTCTTCATAGCAAACTTGAGGAGCCCAGTCTGGGTTACATGAAATCTTGTCCAGAAATGAAAGACTCGGCAGCTGTGGGAGGACCTTCGACTGTGAGGTGTCACCAGAGAAGACTGCTCAGACATGGGCTTAAGCCAATAGAAACTATTAGCCAGAAAACAACTTCTCACTGGGTGTTTGGGATCCCAGGATAGCCCAGTCGACACAGTTCAGTTAACAAGAACAGTTAGCCAGAAGCAGAACTACAGAAGCCAAGAAGCAAGGATAGTACATTTAAAGACTTTACCAGGACCATCACAGACTTTGACGGATTAGGCTTTGTTTTCATGTTTGCAGGTGGTGCTGCCTACACGCTAAGTTTTACAGCCTGGGTTTTACTTCCATCATGGAGTCAGTTGTGCTAAGGTCTTGGGGTCTACTGAGGTCTTTGTCTCTGTTATATCAAATCCCTACAACACCCCTGTGAGGCACACATGGGCAACCTGGGGAAACTGAGGTATAAGAGGCCAGGATTGCACCCCAAGCTGTCCATTGGGCTTTATCCACTTAACCATCGTGTCCATTTTATCTTCCTGACTAAAGAGCCCAGAGGACAATCCTTACCAGTCACACGGGGGCTCCCCTGCTCTCACAGGCGGTAATGGGAACTCAGGGCCATCAAGGTAGGGCCCACTGGCTGCAGAATGGGTTTTTCCAGCTGGTGGAGTCTTGCCATGCCCGAGTTTCTGTTCTGTTTTTAACCAGGGTTGTGGGGGCGCCAGGAAGTCTATACTTTGCTGGGGTGAGCACAGCCTAGGCTGTGTCTGAGTCTCCACAGCTCCCTGGAATCAACTGGCCAGATATATGGTACTCAGCCCCCTCTTCTCCTAGACTCTGAGGTCATTTGAGAAAGTCCAAGACGACCTCTGCGCTCTGGGAAACACAGTCGCCAACCCAAGGACTTGGCATGAACAGAACTATGCTGAATTAGTTGTACATCATTAGTACTGTCAGGGAGGGTCTGGGAAGCAACAACAGCCACCAAGCCTAGAGAACTAAAAAGTGGAGAAAGGATGACGGCCGCCAGCACTAGATGCTCCACACAGCTTGTGAGAAAGAATTCCTATCGTCAGCGGGAGGAAAATAGCCTTAGCACCCACTAGGAACCCTCTACAGCCTCAGCCAGCACCTCCATTCTTCAACGGCCCCCAGCCTGGGGCTTTGAAGAGGGAGCCTCCAGGTGCAGCTGTCCCTATTCGGGGGAGTCGGGACACAGTCTGGATAATAAATCTGAGCGCGCGCGCATGTGTGTATGTGTGTGTGTGTGTGTGTGTGTGTGTGTCCAGCTCCTACTGAGTTTGAATTACAAAGAAATCTGAAGTCCCTGCCTCTAGACTGAACTCCCACCTCCCAGCGGGAGAAGCTATAAAGAGTTTCCACACTGGTCATTGTTAGGTATGAAGGGAAGCCCCAAGGCATTGACCTGACACTAGGGCAGTCTTGACTCAGCTCCCACTGGCAGAAACTTTCGGTCATTTCTTAGGAACCTGTAAAACTTTCTCTCTGCCAGGAAGAGCCACTTCCCTGTCTCCGGTTCCTCTGGCAGAAGAGGCATCCGGCTCCCTATTGACAGGGAATCTATGGTGCACACAAAGCCAATGCCAGCCTGAAGACTCCCCCAGTCCCTATTCATGGGTTCTTGTTTTGTATCTCAAAACCCACACTAGCATCTAGGCCCTTCTCACCTCCTCCTCAACCCTAAACTGAGGCTGCTCCAGTTTGCGGGCTTCCCTCCCCCAGCTCCTCATCCTTCTTATAAACCCCGTTATTTCCCCACACCCTGCTTCACTAGCCCTTGTCATATCTGGGCTGCCTCTTTTGCTTTCTGCTCTGAACTCTTCCAGATGCCTCTGGGTGCTCTCTATCTTACCCACAATAAAAACCTTCCTTTAACCATGGAGTGGCCATATCAGTGGCTTTTATTTTTGTCTTCCTTCCTTCCTTTCTTTCTTTCTTTCTTTCTTTCTTTCTTTCTTTCTTTCTTTCTTTCTTTCTTTCTTTCTTTCTTTCTTATTTGGTTTTTCAAGACAGTGTTTCTCTTTGTAGCCCTGGCAGTCCTGGAATTCACTCTGTATTCCAAGCTGGCCTTGAACTCACAGAGACCCGCCAGCCTCTGCCTTCTGAGTGCTGGGATTAAAGGCGTGCACCACCACCGCCCAGCCTCAATGGTGTCTTTACCATGCCTTTGATTACATTATCACATCTAATCTGTGCATCTAAGGTGCACATGTGTACGCGTATGCATGTGTAAAAGCTGGAAGACACCTTCACTTGTTGTCACTCAGGTGCCATTCACTTATTTTGTGACAGGTCTGTTATTGGTCTGGGGCTTACTGATCAAGCGAGGCTGGCTGATCAGGCTGATCCCTGGCATCCTCTCACCCCAGTACTGTGGTTGTAGACTCAAGTCCTCACGGTTGACTTTTCCATTGGCGTTAGGGATCCAAATGTTTGCAACAATCTCTTTATCCACTGAGCCATCTCCTCGGTCCATGGTGTTCTTTGTTTATTTTGTCATTTTATTTATGGGACACTGTCTTTCTATGTATCCCAGGATGGTCTTGAGCTTGTTGTGTAGCTCAAGTTGGCTTCAAACTCACAGTAATCCTCCTGCTTCAATTTCTCACAATGGTGAGATTTTTAAAATATGTCATCACACTTGGCTTTTTGTTATATAGGTCTAGACATAGAACTCAGGTCCTCATGATCATAAGGAGGACACTGGGGGCTGGAAAGTTGACTGAGCAGTTAAGAGCACTGGCTGCTCTTCCAGAGGTTCTGAGTTCAATTCTCAGCACTCACATGGCAGCTCACAACCATCAATAACTATAGTCTCTTCTGGTGAGCAGATAAAACACCCACATACGCATGTGCAGCCTCACCTCTGACCATCTCCTCCACTTCTTCCTAGTCACAAACTGAAATTGTGCTCACTGAACACATGCCCCATGCCTCCCTCTCCCAGTTTCTGATTACCAGTGGGCAGTGTTTTCTTAAATAACAGACAATCAAGGGTTACAGAAATAGCTCAGTTAGTAGAGTGTGTGCCCAGCATGCACAAAGCCCTGGATTCAACTCCCAGTTCCCATCAAACATCTGTAGTCTAAGCATCCAGGAAGTGGAGGCAGGAGGATCAGGAGTTCAGTGGTATCGTCAACTACAAGAAAGTTAGAGGCCAGCTGGGTGGTTGTGGCACATGCTTTTAATCCCAGCACTTGGGAAGCAGAGGCAGGTGGATCTCTGTGAGTTCATTGCCAGCCTGGTGTACAGAGTGAGTTCCAAGACAGCTGGGTCTACACAGAGAAACCCTGTCTTGAAAAATCTAAAATAAATAAGTAAATAATAAATAAAAAGTTGTTGTGTGCCATCTGGGATCCATGAGACCTGTCTCAAAAAAGTGAAGAACAAGAACTAGGGAGATGGCTTAGAAGGTAAGATCACTTGTTATGCAAACATGAAGGCTTGAGTTTGGATCCTTGCATACATATTAAAATTTAAAAAAAAAGAAGCTGGACAGGACCGCTCCCACCTGTAACTCCAGGGCTATAGAGGGCAGCAATAAAAAGATTACTGGCCTTGCTGGCTGGTCACCAGCCATGCTCCAGGTTCAAGAAGAGACCCTACCTCAAAGGCTGAGTGATAGAGGATACCCAATGTCCTCCTCTGGTCTCTATGGGCATACATGTGCAGTTGCACACATACACACATGTGAATGCAGAGGCTCTTCAAGAAGAATCCACAGAACAGCTTTATGGGAAGAGGAGGACTGTTTCCGCCAGTCAAGGTGAGTACCTAACTAACCTTGTAGAACCGAGATTTAATCATTCTGTTTTCTAATGACAGTAGGAAAAACTCAACCTGTGAATTATTTACCGGGATGAAGATGATTATCTGTTTCCTTTATATATAGGATGGAAGCAGCATCTGTGGCCGTTAGCAGAGAAGTCAGAGAAAAATTGTGGGAAGGCATTAAGAGCAAGACTATTCAGATTTAGATCTAAGAATAGTCATGTGGGTGTGTATCTCCATTTAAAGCAATCATTGGTTTGTCTGCTTCGGATTTATATACTTTTCAGTATGCATATTACACCCTCAACCAAAGCACATTTGATCAATCAATTGATTAATTAATTTCATTTTATTTGATATTTTGAGACAAGGTCTTATGTAGCCCAGGATAACCCCGAATTCACTGTATAGCCAAGGATGACCTTGAACTTTTGATCCTCCAGTCTTCCTCTCCCAAGCACTGGGTAGCAGGCATGTGCCACCACTTTGGTGTTGTGCTATGCAGGGTATAGTAACCAAGGCCTTGTGCATGTGAGGTGGGCACTCTACCACTGAGCTATACCCCAGCTCAATCATACTGTTTTAGACAGGGAGTGAAGATTTGGCGGGATGGTTCAGTGGGTAAGACTCTTATCTCCTAAGCATGAGGACCTGAATTTGAATACTCAGAATCCACGTAAAGCTGGACATGGTAGCACACGTCTGTGATCCCAGTGTTCTACAGTGATATGGGAGGCAGTGGCAGGAGAATCCCAGGATGTTCACAGGCTAGCTGGCCCGGCATATGCAGTGTCTAACAAGAGACCTGTCAAACAGGTAGGTTAAGAATGACACGCAATGTGTTCCTGCGCGTACACACACACACACACACACACACACACACACGCATGAGCACACACACACGCACGTGCACGCGTGCACATACACGCGCGTGCACGCACACACACACCACAATTAAAAATACGATGGTCAGCATTTGAGGCAAGGAAGGGTCGCGTCCTCCTCTGCCAGGCCTTTACAGAAGTCTGAACTTGGCAGTGCCGTTTTTGCTATCATGAAGTCCCACCAGGTCAGGCACTACCTGTGCATCCCTCTGTTAAGGTGTGCGGAGTGTCTGCTATAAGCCACGCTCTGTGAACCGTCTGGGGAGCAGAGGCCTCTGACTTCGTGGAGCTACTTCAGCCATCGCTCTCTCCTTGGTCCATCTTGCCTCCATGGCTCCAGCCTGCAGGTGAAAGTCACTTCCTCCTGCGACTTCCTCAGCAGAGAATATCCTAAAGGTGCTCCTGGGTGTCCTGCGAGGCTCCGGCAGACTGTCGCTGCTCTCTGTCAGGTTTCCTTCAAACCTTCTGCCCGCGTTGGCTGAACACTGACTGGGTGGCACCACACTGCAGTTTATCTGCCGTGTTTCTGGGACTCAGAAGCTCTTGCTGTGTTCATCTTTGTATCAGCGCTATCTGCTGGGTACCAGCCATGTACACAGCAGTGTCTGCCACATGGTAGGCACACAGTTCACGGAATGGACGTGTAAGTTTGAAGTGGGTCAGTGAATAGAGGAGCAGTTAGTTCAAAGTGGTTAAGGGACAGGCTGAGGGACAAACAGCAACGACCACATTGCAAGAGATGATTGTCGCCAGACTTAGGCCCACCCATCTCTTACCCTGGCAGGCAACAAACCACACTGTAAAACTTTTTACCTGTCTCTTAGAAGTTGATTTACATCAGCCATCGGACAGCAAAAATATGGGCCTTCAAACTTTTATTGCCTTTTTATTATTCCCAGTGACACACAGAAATATCATTCAAAACATTAGCCATTACCTTGGAAGGTGCGCGTTTGAAGAGCTTGGGGAGGGTGTGTTCCAGGGTAGCAAGTTGGGGTGTTTTCTGCCAGTGGGCCCAACGCCTTCCGTGGGACTTGGAGCTGATTCAAAAGTAGAATTGATCTTTCAAGCCTCATTTTCATCTCCATCAGCACCCTATCAGACACCTCATTCCCCAGCCGGTTCCCATCCATGTATAATTGATGCACTTGATTTCAGGGGATTAATCTCTGCCTCATTCAATGGGGATGGAGCAGGCAGATTCTTTTCTTGTTTCTAACTGGAGCTGGCTCATGTGTATTTCCATAGATTACACTCTGCTTCCTCCCGGAGAATTGCTTCTTTAAAGATTCATTTCAAAGGTACTGTCGTTTTCTATTGAGTCTGTAGAAATGGGTGTGATGGTGTGTGTGTGTGTGTGTGAGAGAGAGATGGTG